>NW_008704083.1:6435455-6613458 GCF_000326865.2 Helobdella robusta
GTTAATCTATTTGTTACTTGATGTTTGACGGTTCAGTGTCACTCATCATGTTTTGGTTTTAACATACATACATACATACATACATACATACATACATACATACATACATACATACATACATACATACATACATACATACATACATACATACATACATACATACATACATACATACATACATACATACATACATACATACATACATACATACATACATACATACATACATACATACATACATACATACATACATACATACATACATACATACATACATACATACATACATACATACATACATACATGTATGTATGTATTAATAATGTTGAAGCAACACATAAACAAATGCAAATGAAATTAATATCATTCAATATACATATAAACACATATGAACATAACACACGCACACACAAACGTGTGCAATACATGTTCTTAAATATAACACATATAAATGTATAAATGGATGCTAAAAAATAGCTGGTTCAAAATTAACTAACTTCCGCTTATTTACGCCTATATAAGGAGAACGTTTGAAAATAAATTACCTAAAGAATGAGATAAGAAATATTTAAAACTCGAAAATAATTTTGTTTACACGCAAAAGTATCAAGACAAAACAAAATAGACATTGCGTATTAACATCAGCCTTTCAAGCATTAGAGCGTTCGACAATAAAACAAAATGAAATCAATAAACAAACGATCGTGCTATGTGCTGGGCTTCGATTTCGAACAAAAATTTACTAATTTTATTTCAAAACTTAATAAAATTTTCTTTAATTTTTCTTCCAACGTATGCGGTAACAGTGGTCACGTCGTCATAAGCTTTCTATTTTAACTTTTTTTGGGTACTTTCAAAATAAAAACAAGATGGCAATATATCTGTATATAACTTCCCATTCAGAAAATTTTATTTACACGTCAACGTGACGTCATTACTTTCAAATCTCTAACACTCACAATCAATTGTACAATATTTGCACCAATGTAATTGGAAAAAAGGGATGCTAAATGTTACATTCAATAATCTTGAAAATTCTTATGATTAATCTTTTGCCTTTAAAATCATCTTCATGTTGTTCGTTAAAAATCCTAATTTTTAAGAGTATCGAAAAGAAATCAAACCGCACAAGATTGGCGTAAACATTGCATTAAAATACAATTTGACAATCTGCCGGAGAGAATACTGTTTGGTCTGTTTATACCACAGTATATATATATGACGTGCGTTGAGATACATGGACTCTAAAGTAAATACAAAAGCTTTTCAGAAGCTAAACGTCAATCAAAGAGACGTGGAAGGACATGGACAGAATGCATGGTATACTTCCACAATCGCAAAATACACGTTTGGTTTAGAAAAGAAAGTAAAACTTTTTGACATTTGAGACAGGTAACGTAATTTTTTTTTTATGTATACATTTGTACATACTGGTTTAATTTTTTAATAGTTTCATTATTTCATAGCACGTTGCCACATTTTGTACTGTCGTCAGCGCATCAATCATCCAGCAGTACTGAGCACTGCATACAAATGTTATGCAGGGTGGGAGCACTTGAGCTGTCGATTTGTGCATGTCAAGTACAATTTCGGCATCTTTATTACGCTGCATTTCCTTGCACTCAACTGTCAACGCGATGAACATTTGTTATCTTCTAATTAGTTTGTTGATGAAATCAATAATTGTGTTTGCGTTCAAATGAATAGAACAACGAAGGCAATTTTTATAACGAATCAATAGAACATCTTGCCACAACATGATAAACATAAACATACGTAATTAACAGCAACAACAATGCGATGAATAACCCACAACAACGATTGTTTCGGAAATTCTTTCACGGGGATTGCGTGCACGCATCTTGTACACACGTTTTCACGTCAGTTCGTGCCTTCACTCATACAACGCGTGTGTACATGGGCTGGCAGGCTGCACAATTCCATTGTTATTTCCTTCATTCCTTCTTATGCTCGTCAATGTTCATGCTGTCATTTTTATATTTCTCTGCCTATTGCTTTTTCGATTTTCCAGCTGACTTCATTATTTAAAATGACGCTTAAGAGCATTTTCAGTTTGGAAAATCTGCTGTTGATAAACGCAGTTGAACATTTTTTAAATTTACATAACGATTAAGTGAGATAATAAAAATTAAAATATTCATTTCTTGATGAAGTTTTAATATTTAAAACGAATAAAACCAACTATACTTTTATTATAACCAAATTTTTACATAAATGACGTACAAAATAATTTTTACATAAATGACAAATAATTAAATAATGTTTTAAATAAAAAATGTTTTGATATATTTTTATTTAAAACTAACTTTGAAATTTTGCTAAACGTTGAAAAGTTATAAATTTTATGAAAATTTATTTCAGATAATTATTTGAACATTTGAATGTTGTAAATGTTACTATCTTTACAATCTAGCAAGAGACTAAATATTTAGAGTCTACATTTTTTATTTACAAAAACCTTTTAGTTTTCCATACATTTGCGTTCATTGTACTCTTAGTAGTATATATATATATTTGTGTACATAATATCGTGAACGAAACTGTCGTGAACGAAACGAATTTTGTTTTTGTTCGGTTTAATTCGTGTATTAATTTTGTTTTGTCTTAAATTGTTCTTAATCTTCGAACAAAATGTCAGACATTGAAAAAGCGAATGATATTAAGGCCGATAGACTTTCTAGATTACGAAATCTACATCTAAAAATGGTTAGTAAGTAGAGTCAGTCAGTAGAGTAGTTAGTTAGTTAGTTAGTTAGTTAGGAATATTGTTCACTTTAACAACTTTTAGGCAGAATTTTTTGCAATTGGTAATCTAAATTATTATGTATGTTATTATTATCATTATTATTATAGAAAAGAACTAAAAACTAAGCTGTTAGTGTTGAAGAAATAAAATGTTAAAAAAAGATACAGATAGATAGAGGATAGGATAGGATGAAGGAGTAGTTGATATTTATTTATTTTTTATTTTAATTAATTTTTTCACTGAAATTTTGTTAGCAGGTGGTCTAGTTATTATTGCCATTTCAATTAATTTAATTTTAATAACCAGAAATTATTACATATAACAGTAAAATAAACTAAATTTGAAAATATTAACTATGAGTTTTGAATTAACTTTCAATTTAGAGCTCTTATAGATTTATACTAATCTTGCTTACTTTGTTTAATTAATAAGTTAAAATATTAAAAATTTAAAATTGATTTTTTTTGTTTCATGCTTGCCTTGAACTTTTTATTTTATATAATAATTATTTCATCAAGATAAGGGTAATTAATTTATAGAGATATACCTTACAATATAATTATCTAGTATATGATATTACTTTTGTTTATGTCTTTATGAACAATTTTTTACATAAATGAATATATATAAATGAATATACTTACACCTATATAAATTTATCAATTATAAATTTTTCAAAAAAGAATGAAGCTAGAAAGATGAATAACCAAGAAGTCATGGAAGAGGATCGCAAGTCGAAACTACCTGCAAACTGGGAGGCCAAACAATCAAGGGTCGAATACGAAGAAGAGCAGGAGAAACTCAAGAAGGTTTCTCGCTTCTTCCCACTTGCTCTACATTCTTATTATATATTATGTTCTATAATTCTTTGGTTCTCTTGCTTACTGTGTTAATTACTTTTTGTAATTGTCATAGGAGAAAAGAATAAAAATAAATGAGTAGTTGTTAATCTTAATATGCCTATTGAAATTTTGAAATGTGCATGTATTTATACTTGGCAGGAACTGGAGGCACGTGGTGAGGATTACAACATTGTGAAGATGAGGAACTGGACGGCTGAAGAGGTTGAACACTGGGAGAGGAAGAAGAAGAAGAAAAATCCGGATACAGGATTTGCTGGTCAGTTGGTTGGGTGATTGATTGGTTGGTTGGTTGGTTGTTTGGTTGATATCATCTTACATTTTTCTGTTGATTATATATGATTAAAATTTTTGATTTTATTTGCTTTTTTTCACTAATACTTGTATTTTTATAATTTTTTCATAATATTACGCCAGTTGGTTACAAACAATATAATAGCTTATTTTTGACATTTAATTTCAGATTTTGAGCAAGCTTCGTATCGACAGTATCAAAGGTTGACGAAGCAGATGAAGCCTAATTTGAAAGAATACACTGAGGAGAAAGAAAAACTGTTAGCATGGTTTCTTTTATGTTTCATGTTTAAATAAATTGATTGACACATCTTCAATTTTTAATTCCATCTTTCACGTTTTTGAAACAGTTGAAAATCTGCTTCGTTAACATTTTAGTTTTATTTTAGTTGCTTCCTATTTTGGCATTCTCAAATGAATTACACAAACACATATTGACACATCAAAAACTCAGGCACATAGCAGTTGCAATCAAAACAACTTGATCTATCGGGCTGACATGTTTTAACGCATTGGTAAATGAATCCACTAGAATAAAATTTTCATAAAAATTAAATTAAATTATTTGTAGTGGCGAGGAGGTCTTTTACGCAGGCACAAACACCTTGGGGACAACAGAACACAAGGACACTCCCGAAGCCATCAGTCGGATGGTTGAAGATCTAGACAAACAGTTGGTTTCGTTGTTCTGCCTTTCATTTGTTTCAATTTACATATTCAAATTTAACATTCAGTCGTTTATTATAGAGTGAGATGATGTGTTGTTGTGTTTTCGTTATTGCAAGTTGTCAACAGCAAAGTATACTGAGCATCTCAGTTAATGCTTTTCGTATTTGTGTTGGCGTGTTTATCAAGTTAATAATATTCTAGCTCTGTTAGAATTATCTAGGTTTCTTTACTGATTGGTAGTTTTGATTAATTATTTAAATATGTTATGATTATTTTTCATTTTCATCTTGTTTTATTTGTTGGATCACAATAACCTACCGACATCTCATACTTACTTGCATTTGTTAATGTAGGATTGCAAAGCGCGCCAAATACAGCAGACGACGCATACACGATGAGGACGACGACATCGACTACATCAACGAACGTAACATGAAGTTCAACAAAAAGTTGGAACGCTTCTACGGACAGTACACTGCAGAGATCAAACAAAACCTTGAGAGAGGAACTGCCATTTAATTGTGAATGTCTCTTCCAAAATGACTATTTTAAAGCGTGTCTGTTGAATTTCAATTGATTGTATGCTAATTTTTGAACGTTATTTATGTATATTTCATCAATATTCAATTTTTTTTTGTATTATATTCAACAAAAAACTTAATAAACAAATATTGTTTGCTGTTGAATCAGTAAATGATACGCTATTTGAATAAATATATCGAGTTGCGTTCATTATTGCTGCCGTTGGCGGTGGTTGTTGAAGTATCTTATTCCCAAGTTGTCCCATTTGATCCAGGAAAGTCGTGCAGTCAGATCTGTCAAATGTTAATAATTTGTTTATAGTACGGTAAAACAATATAATAAAGGACCGCCACACCTTTGGCGCTTTGATTGTCTGTGCGCCCCTAGTAGTATTAAATGAGTTATATATTATCTGCTGATGTGTTATTTCGTTTCTTCTCTGTAAAAAGTTGTTACACAATTACCATTTATTATCAAAACAACGTTTCATTTTGTACTTATGTCTGGTGAAAATTGTTTGGGAAATTTTCTCGACCAGTACCTAAAATAAACGTTTATGCATCGAAAGTGCATATACGGAGCAGCACTACAGTACCTACTTCGCTGATTTTATTTGAGGAATGTCGGTCAGATGGTAACAAAGCACGTCTGCGTTTGTCAAATTTTCAAAAGCGCTGTGGATAGATTCGTGTATGACAGCTCCACATTTATGACAAAAAATTTAGCCAAAATGAACGTTAAAGTGCTAGAAAAAATCATCTTTGAACTTCAGTGCCATTAAAATAATAAGTAAAATTACATGTCTAGGTTGGCAATGATATTTCATTTTGTCACCTCTTGAAGTATTTGATTTGTTTAAAGTTACAGACAAGTCAAGTTATGTAAAAGATTGCAACAAAAAATATTTTAAAATTATTTTTTTCAATCTATGTTAAATGATCGTTACTCATAGCAAAACTCACCACTGATGTTCCACGCAACTTTCTCGTTAGTGCTGCTAGCAGATCTGAGTTTGGATTCAATGTGAACTAATGGATCGAGTTCTGAGTTGAGGACATCTTTCAGAAGGTTGATGTAAGCCATGGCCAATCTCAATGTGTCGATCTTTGAAAGTCTTTTCTCATAAGGAAATGTAGGAACGTGGTATCTATAAAATAATTTTTAAAAGACTACTCTTCGGTTCGCTTTTCAGATTTTTGATGTCATCTGAAAACAGTTTTTGAAGCTATAGGAACTGAGTATTTTTTTTCAAAATTTATTTTTGGAATATAAACATAAATGAAATGAAATAACATTTCGTTGGACATTCTATTCTCATATTTGTTTAAAGATTAGTTAGTATGAATCAATTTACAGAACAAGATATTGAAAATACTCTGATATTAAAAAAATGTGCATAACATTTGTTCCAGGTAAATCTCAATATCTGTGTTGCCATAATTTTAGCATTCAAAGCCTAGTATGTTGCATAAGATTCATTACTCATAAGAACTATGCCCTACCCCTTATACTCCGAAGGAAACTCGACCGGTAAATAATCATTTTTGACAGGAAGGTTTTATTTTTCCTTCAAAAACACTCCATTATTATATAATTAAGTTAAAATAAAAAAATTGTTGTCAAACGTCTTGTAATTCTGTTTTGAAATGAATTTTTCCACGGAATGAAAAATCATTATTTAAAATTATTCAATACAATGTAAGTCACCATTTTATGAGTTTGAGAGTTTCGAACGTGAATGGACTGCTTATATTTTTTTAATGTTGTTTTCAGATGAATTTTTTTATTTAATATTAAGAAATGAGAGTTCATCAAATATGACTTTTTACGAATATTCAATTTCAAAACAAACATAAGAATGCGACAATGTAATAATAATGTGAACAAATATAGGATGTCAACCTTTAGACAATTAAAAGTGCTTTTTTCTACCTATTAGAACACCAATCCAAGAACAGGTGTTCCTTCACAATAAAATATTTGCACAAATCAGAAATATCTAATTGATTAATTTTGATTAGGAGAAAAATTAGGACAACCTAAGTTCATTGAATGCCATGTTAATGCTCATCATCCTCTTCCTCTCCCTCACGTTGGCTGCCTGCCTGTGTTGCCTGTGACTGCTCGGTCTGAGTTTCAATTATTTACTAAACTAATACAATATCATTCAAATCAACATATGAGTTTATTTGATAGATAGATGCTATCAAATAGATTAATCAGCGAAAAATATTGAAACGCACGCTTAAAGTGAAATAATCATACGTAAGCCCATCATAAGCAATATCTAGCAGTGCCGGTTAGTATTAGGTAAAAATTGATATTACTTTCAAATATAAAGATATCAAAAGTAAGTAAACTAAAATTTCAGGCATTGATAAACTTGGTCAACCTGCAGCAGCTGTTATCAACGCTGCTTTGATCGCTCTGACAGTCGTCATCATTGAAGCACTCAACGAACTTTCCAGCGATACTTTGTTCCTGGTTGTAAGGTTTGAAGGATGTCTCTTGGCCGTTTGCAGACACGTTAAACTGGTTGTTGACATTGTTGTAATAACTCTGGACTAAAAAGTAAGGTGGTTGATTGTAACAATAATAACCACCGCTCGTGTCTAACATGCCGTTGTTTGAATAGTGATAGTTACTGTTGCTGGCAATATTGTTATCACTATTGTTGTTAATGTTATCGCTGTTGTTGTAGCTGATGTTAATGTCTTGGTTGTTATCGTTGTTGCTATCTTCATCGATAATGTTGATGTTGCTTGTGACAGCAAGATAAGCGTCGTCCGGAATGTATTTATTAAAATGCGTCATTGTTTGGTTTTTGTACGTTACGTCCATGATCAGCTGAATTATTCTCTATTGAAAATAAAATTGTTTATTCTTGTTCCTCAACCCTCTCTAGGCTTAGTTATTAAATGTGCACGTGTACATATTGCTGTGATGTAACGTACAAGCGGAAATTAAGAACTTAATCTCAATTGTTTCTGCCTACTTTAACAAATCTCACCTTACACGCTCCGTTGGTTAAATATCCTGCTACTCACGAGTCTGTGTTGCGTTAATTTAAAAAAAAATTAGTATGAAATTTCTTTATAAAACACTTTTGATAGTTTATAATTAACAAATTTTGTAAAATAATCTGTATTTTAGCTATATATTCATATTATTGGATTTATTTTAATTTAATTTTCAACATGCATACATTGAACCAATTTCTCAATTAATCTTATTTCATACAATAATGAAAAAACTGTTTTGAGTTTGCAATGTTAACAAAGCGTTTACTTATTTGTAATGAACTGTATTATTTTATAACATAAAAAAGTACAACCGCTGGGAACTAACAACAAAAACTTTTAGGCTATCTCAGTTCCTTATTTTCGGTTCCTCTGTTAATTCTAAATGTACGTTTGTTAACACAATTTCAAAACCAATAGAAATGTTTTAGCAAATAACGTAAAATCAAACAAATATTTCAGTGAAACTTTAAATATTGATAGATAATATAGGCGTGGTCAGAGAGGACCAATAGCCATCAAGAACGATGCTAAGTGACGAATCAGCGCTGACTTTATCTGTCCATTGCCGAAAATATTAAAATATGATCTGCGAATAAATGAGCAAAAAAATATTTTTTTAAATGTAGAAGATGACAAATATAAGATTTAGAAAACAATTAAATCAAAATAAATAACGTTAAATTGTTAACAAAACCCCGCCTACATAACCGTAACATAGTATTAAAGCTGTAGCGATAATAACCTAATAAATGAGTGGGAAGTAAAAA
Source organism: Helobdella robusta (assembly GCF_000326865.2). Taxonomy (NCBI): domain Eukaryota; kingdom Metazoa; phylum Annelida; class Clitellata; order Rhynchobdellida; family Glossiphoniidae; genus Helobdella; species Helobdella robusta. The sequence goes on from NW_008704083.1 coordinate 6,444,358, forward strand.
AATCTCTTGCCTCATGAAAGGAAATGCAGAATGAATGTAACACTTAAACTATTGAAATCTTCATTCATAAGCAGAAAACATCATTTAATATCATTATTAAAAAATAAAGATATTCTTGAAATATTTTGTGAGAAATAAGAACGAAATAATTCATCTTTGAAACTGAGGAACTTGACTACAAAGTACAAAATAATAATCCCACTCCAAAATACAATAACGTTACAGCTAAGACAGATCTACAAAACATCAATTACAAATGGGCATGAATCACTGGATCGATAACAATTCAACTGCATAGACATCCATATAGTCTAACACACACACACACACACACACACACACACACACACACACACACACACACACACACACACACACACACACACACACACAGATATACACAAACACACGCTCGCACAGACAAAATTACAAAATCCTGCGCGGTTAGCCAACGATAATGACATCAACTCAGATTATGACAACAGCACACGACAAAAATTTATTTTAAAGAGTTTGACCAACACCTGACCGTGATTGGTTGAAGAGATGTCACGTGAACAAGATGTTAATACGCTTTGTATTAGAGAGAGAGGGAGAAAGAGAGAGAGAGAGAGAGAGAGAGAGAGAGAGAGGGAGAGAAAGAGGAGAGTGGCTTGAAGATATTGATAAACCGACGATTATTGAGGGTAGTTAATTTTAAATGTGCTCAAATAAGTCAACTGTAAATAATTAATTCATAATAAATGAAAAAAAAACTCAAAACTGTTCCATGATAAAATGTTTTATTATTAAAAACATCGAAAAAAGCGAATAAAAGTTGAAAAGGAGGTGAGAAAGTGATGAGATGAGAGAGAGTAAGATGTCAAACATGTGTGAATGGCTCTTCAGGTGATCAACCGTTAATTGTTTGTGTCTTCTTGTGTCACCTCCATTGTTCCTTCCATTCAACCACTTGCCACTCTCCTCCTACAGAGACACACACAAGCACAAACTCACAAATTCTCATTCGAAGGTTCATTGAAATTTTTTTCGCAATTGACTTTATCTAAATGAAAAAATAAATCAAAAACCACAGATTTTCATAGCATGATTCATTTATTAACACCCGCAGAGAAGTGTCGCGAAAAAAAATCCCAACGTTGACATTTGCATTTTGAAGTCATGTGAAACTGCGGCGATATAGAAAAATAAAGATTAAAAATAAACTATTTTTAAATTTAAAAGCCACGAGAACTGCTAAAAACTGTTAACATTTAAAAATAATTATTGTTTAAAATTTTTTCAATAAATTGTATGTTGCCGAATTGTAATGAATATGAAAAAAGTCTTGTTTGAAATTTTACCAATTTTCCAAGAATATAACTCATTTTGACATACCTACATCACAACTATAACGATTTACTGACATACGTTCGCCTGTTTTTTTGAACGAAGCACGCATAGCGCTTTGGTGAGAGTTCTTTTTAAATCGCATGTTATTCTGTATGTTAAGTTTTTTATTTATTCAAGTAGTAACTGTCAACTGAAACAACAGAAATGAAAATAGCTGTCAAAAAGTGATAACAAAAATAAATAAGTTTACTTTTACTTTAACAACGTTTAGCATATATATCATTTCTTTACAACGTGGAACACCGGATGGACAGCATCAAAGGCAACAGTATTGGCAAATGAATTCGTCATTCTCACGAAACTGATTCACTCGCAGACCTAAGCAGACGTGATGGTACCATTTAGAACATTTGTCGCACTGTATCCAATTCACTTGTTTCCCTGCGAATGTTAATGTTCAGATTGTTGTTAAGTAGAAATAATTGAATTTGTTAAAATTAAAATACATAACATACAGTGTTGGATAAAATCATATCTCTTTAGTTTAAAAATCAATTTAACGCATCAAAAAACGTGCCGAACTGCCGCTGTAAGTACCATGGCCGGCACGAGTACTAACTTTGCACCGTACCTCATCTCGACCAAAGTGACTTTGCAGTGAACACCAAACCCGTTTTAGACTAGACGAGTTTCGTCAATTTGTAAGACCCACCAGTAGCCAGAGTTAAAACATCGACTCAGTGTAATTATTATCTCAGTGGATGATAATGCAAACTGCGGCGTTTTTAAAGTAGTTCGCAAAAACAGACGTTGATCGATGGAAGACTCAGCCAATAAAAGTGAATACAGACCAGCAGTCGCAAGTACACGAGTCTATATAAAGGAGTGGGAATTTGTTGACCTGCTGGACGAAACGTGTCTAAAAAAACGAGTTAGCGTTCACAATAATGCACCTCTGGCCGTTGTAAGGAACGGTGTACAATATTTATATTGATTCGGAATAAAAATTGAAATAAAGTACTTCATAATGACTTGAATTCCAAAAATAATAAACAAATGAATAAAAGCATGAATTTAAATCATTTTAATTGAAATCTCGCCCAACACTGGTTATATGTACAGTATCACGATTATTAATTGAAAATTAAATGTTTTTAATTAAACCTAATGGTCTTAAACAGCTCCCAACTGAACAATCCTCATGACTGCTATCATTACTTTCATCACACTCCGACATTATGTCCTGGTCTTCCTCTTCATCCTCCTCCTCCTCTTTCACCATCTCATCATCGTCTTTATCATAATCGTTGTTAGAAGCCAATTCTAAATCATCATTACAACTGTTTGCTTTGTAATCTTTTAACGTTAATTTACATTTTTTAGTTGTGCTGTTACTAGATGTTTCTATATTAGCATCTCTCTTATGTTGACCAGATGGTTTGATGTCTGGCGCTTTTGCAGCTGATGTAATGATTAGCCCGTCCGTCTGTGTTGGTATTTTTGTGCCAAAATTTTCATCTTCAACAGACTGGTCGATTGACTTCAATCTCTTTGCTTGTTCTGCGCACTTTACAAACTAAAAAAAATAAAACAAGCCATAACAACAATTTTACCTAGAAATCATAAAAATAATTAGAACCAATTAAAGTTAACATAAACAGTTAATAGAAAGTTGCAACGTATGAATGCTTACATCGTCAATTAGTTTTTTGGATCGGTAGTAGAGAGACATGAATCTCCAGACATAATCATGTTCATCTGTTGAAACTTCCAGCAGCTCGCCCTCCACGACAAATTTGTCCAATCTTTCAAACGCTGGACTGCTGCTCTCAATGAAATTCTTTAGCCGGCACACTCTAAAAAATGGTTGTCAAGCAGTTTGTGACATGATGCTGTGTAGGAATACATTTTGAACGTAATCAATACTGATAATTTTCTCATTCTAAAACAAAAAATCTGTAATTAAACAATTCAAGTAGAAAATTTGATGACTAAACGAGCAGTGATTCTACCTCTGGATATCCGCATCTTTCACAAAGAGCTCGCACCTTTCCAATTGAGTGATGGTCTCTTCAAAAGAGAGCAGATGAGATATGGCGGGCCTGCACTCATCTGACTGCAAATATTCCTTCAAACGATTCATCCACGAGCTAACTCGGTCAACCAACATCTCCAACAACTGACCTTCAATTATTCGAAGTGGAACAAGCAGCAGGATGACTAATAGCTGGTACACGTCATCCAGGGCCGGTCTCTTAGAATGGCAGCAGTTGATGCAGTAGTATCTCGATTGAAAAACCGTGTTAGAAGTTGAACTGCTTGAATAAACTGAAGTCGGTTGTGCAGAAGTTTCAACTGCTTCACGTTTATTTGTTGTGACAGCATTTGAAGATATAGTTGATGCAATTTGATTATTTTGTTGGCAGGATACTGTTAAAAAAGTCATATGCTTCATTCAATATTGTTCAACAACATTGTAATACACCTTTAATGATTTCATATTATTTTAGTATGCTTATATTACGTTTGGTATATGCAAGACGTAGACCAGAACACAAACACACGTACTATGAAAATAATTGCAGCACAAAAAGCATTGTATCATATCTAGGGATAATGGTTGTTTGCAGAAACAGTACAATGAATCATTTGAAATCCACTTCAGTTTGTTCACTGTTCTCAGAACGAGCATGTCCTCAAGCTCTTTTCTTTCTGCCTCTCTTATGCATTTTGTCTGAACGTTAAAATGTTGTCAAGTTTAAAATAAAATGAAACTGCAATACTTTTGAATAAATAAATATCAATGCTAATATAACTCTTTGATGGCAACTCAAAGATTAAATGTTAACTGGTTAAAACATCTTGAAGCTTCAACTAGCCATCGCATTTGAATCGTTCATTTGGTGGAGGTTGTATGGAAATTGATTGCTTCCTTGTCTCTTTGCCATTTTCATTGGAACTATCAAGGAGCTTGCATCATACATGTTGGATCCTGGAATTAAGATCTAGTAAACGAAATTACATTATAAAACATTTGACAAACAAGTTTAAATAACATTTTACAAACAATGAACAACTAAATTCATCTTGACTCATCGATTTCAATACTATTTCTGTTACAGCTAATATTAAGATAATATTTGCATAAAAACTCATAGAAACTTTACAACCTCAAATAAACTGCTTCCACTTTTGCAACCACCGATGAAGCTAGCATCGACAAAAGCAATTTGATCAGCATCACCTCTCTGCACAACAAACAAATCTTCCGCCTTCTTCAACCAATCAACAGCTTTGCAGATATCATTTTCCAATTGAGTGAGGATTTCTGAGGAGACAGGCAATTCTGCGCTCTTTTCCAGGTGTTGCTGCATGTCATGCAGGTATGGTGAGTTGTCGTTGCTCTGAAAATCATTAATTTTAATTTTAATAACACATTTATACACACGTATAAGTCAGATGAACAAAACGCATAGACAACACGAAACGACACTAATCCCGAATGTGAGTCGTCAATAAAAACTCAACAAAAAGTATAAACCTGAAAAGGAAACTAAAAAAAATAGATTCATAGGATGATTTATTTAAGGTGGTACACAAATAAATAAAACATTAAAAATGTTAAACAAAAATAAAAGCAAGAAATCAAAAAACATAAAAAAACAGACCAAAAGTTGTTCGAATTCTTGCTCCCATTGTTCAGCCATTGAAATTTTATTCTTCCACTTTATCAACTTGTCCGACTTCACTTCGGATGGATGATCTTCTGCTAGTTTCAATAATTCTTTCATTTCTTTCAAACCCAAGTTCGGTCTTTGTTTTCAATTTTGAAAGAAATAAATCATTACTGAAGAATTTATTATAGAATTAATTTATATTGTCGATATTTCGGTTTCATCATAGGTAGCCAAACGGCAATCCCCGATCTCGGGTAAAATGTCGTCTAAACGTGTGTTGTTTGTTGCTTTGTGTGAACAAATAAGTTAATGAACACATTTTTCGAAAAATTTGTTGATGAATTAAATATTATTCTAAAAGAGTTATTCTTCATCAAAACAGTTAAGGTCCAAATAAAATAAAAAATAAACCAAGTTTGAAAAAAAAATGGCAAGTTGAAAATGATTCTTAAAAATCAAAACGTTTTCAATGTCAAGTACTTTGAAAGCATCAAAATAAACAGTTTTAAATCTAAATGAACTGGTTTTAATCATATTTTCATTATAACTAAAAAAATTAACTGAGTAACCTCTGACTAGTGATGCATGAAGAGATGATATCATTCAACAGTTCGTTTTGTCTGTTGGCACATCTCAACAGCGAGATAACCTCCTCAATTTTCTTCCTCAGTGGAGAATTTCTATCAATTCTTACAAACCTTAACCCTTCTCTTATGAGACTTTTTACTTGTTTCAGATCATTATTATCGATCCAGTGTCTCGATGATGTTAACGATAAGAATGCTGATAGTGTGGAGGACGACGACGATGATGATGATGATGATAATGCTGACTCAGAAAGTGACAGACTTTTAATAACATTTTCAGACCCTTCAATCCAAAGCACCTGCTCGTACATCTGTTTAGAGTTTTGTCTTCAAATAACTCAAGTTGTTATGTTTAATTGGATAAAATTTTAATGCTGCCAAAGAAGTATTCTAATATTTGTTTAAAAAATTTTAATTCTTAGCAGGCAAACCTTATTCAAAATATCTGAATATGAATGTTCAACCAGTAAACTTTTTGAAACATCCATCAAATAATTCAAATCACTTCTGTTAAATAAAAACTTTCTCTTCAGGGTCGTCGGTGTTGATTTTGTTTCGAATGTTTTATTTGCTGGTAACATTGTTAATGGCAACGAAGATGAAGATAATAATTGGTCCATGGCTGCATTGAAATCCTCCACAATTTCGATGTTCTTCCTGATTTTGTCAGTCACTTCCAACTGACATGGACTGTTGATCAAATCATTGTATAACGTTTTCAAACCATCCAGACTCAACTTAGGACAACCACTGAAATAAAAACATTGAAATAAGTAAGAATTGCTAATTTAACTTTAAAAACCTAACTATTTTTGTGAATGCATAACAAAAATTATATTAAAATAAAATAACTTAGAGAAAATTTATTTTGAATTGTTTCATCAAATTTGTTATCTAATTACACTTAATGTTGAAAAGAAGTAAGCTTGCATGTACATGCAACAAAATTTACAGCAAGCCAAACAAACTATCTCACCCAAGAAGAGCACTGTTTGCATTTTTTACCAGCTTCTTCACCGAGTTTATAAGAATTTTAACACCCATTACCAACACATCGTTCTTTATATTCAATTCGTAATACTTGTTTTTAAATGCAATAAGTTCAGCATAACCTACAGTGAAAATTTAAATAAGAAACCAATTCAACTTTACAAAAAAAATCAGTTTATGATATTTTTAAAACAAAAAAAACAAACTGGAAAAGATTTTTATATTTGTAACACTGTGAAGCAACTGGTCAGCTGTTTGCAACCATTTCTTGTGGCTCTCAACTCTCTCCTTCAATGCATTAAGTATGCTGGCAAGTTGTACAGGTGTATATTTGAGGTACGATGTTATAAAGGGTTGTATGTCTTGCAAGTCATCACGTTGGTGAGGCTGTCCATGTAACTGTTGTTGTTGTTCATGTCGTTGAAGTTGATGATGCTCTTTCTGCTTTCGTTGTTGTTGTTGGCATGTCTCGTGATCATTTTTTGTTGTAAAATGTTTTAAGCAAGTAACTGGCAGTTTTAAAGTAGTTGACGATTGTAATCAAAACTCAAATAGGTATAATTATGTAAGAGAGTTAGAGAATTCAAAGATGTGAACCCACCTTTTTTACATACATTGCATTTGACAACAGCAAGAAATGCCACGGAACCACAAACGAAGCACCTCCTAACGTTTTCATTAACAAGCTCAATGTTCTTATGAACTATTTTTATTGGCAAGCCTGTCTTTAAAATAAAAATAACACAAATCTAAATGAAAATATTTTGTTAAAAGTAATCAGGGACTAAAACTTTGAAATAGAAAAAACTTTAAAAATATAATTGCATTGATTCAATCATATTCAATAGTCATAAGGAGAGTTATTCTTAATGCATGCACATTTGCAGGATGGAAATTAAAAAACAGGAAATTAAAATATTTACATTTTGAGCCTCATCACAGTATTTCAAGTGGTTGTCAATAATTCTCGACAAAATGTTGTAAACTGTTTCAACATTTGTTGACGTCAACATCTGTTGCTGGTTAGCCATCCTCACCAACATTTCCTCAAATGAAAATGGGATTGCCTCTTTAAACGTGCAACCATCCAACAACTGCTCCTCATACAACTTGAAAGTTTGCTGAATCTGTGTGAAACAATTTATAAATCAGGGAGAAGAATTTGTGTGCCTGTGTGCATGTGCAGACGTGTATGTACGATGTGCAAATTATCAAACTAAAGACTGAAAATACGATTAAGAGTTTTGTAGAAGAGAACAGTATTGATAGTTAAACTAAAATTTGTACGGCTCGTTTGCATTCAACAAAAACAAAAAAGTGACTCAAATTTGCAGCATGAAGAAAGTTTATGGTTACGTTGAATAAAGCAACATAAAATAAATAAACGATACACCCATAATGAGAACAGAACAACTGCATTTTAGTAGAACATAGCAGTCAATCATTGAAACAATGTGCAAGAGAGCTTACCCAGTTGTCAGGCAAGTAGAGAGAACTTTCTGAAAAGTTGAAGCCATGAGATATGCTGAATGTGTGAACATGCGGTGGGATAAAAACATATTCTCCTGCTCTTTGGAAAAATTTGACCGTCTAAAAACATTTAAAAAAAAATGTATAAGCATCTGAAAAAAAAACACATCTCCAAGCTGCTCTCATCAAGAAATTTCTAACTGAAGCTTTTTTAAATAAACATAATTTCACACATAAATAATTGATTTAACATAAATCATAATTTGACTAAAAATGTTAAAACAAAAATGTATTTGCTTGAATGTAAATAGAGGACATGAGTCAAGCCACACTACAGCCTTTCTTAAAGTAACATTTCTTCTATTCAAAGCATAAACCAAATATAAATACGAAGAAAAAGAAAAATTACTATGTCAAATAAAATGAACGAACTAATAAAAGCACGAAAGCAGCAACAGAAGAAAGCCAACCTTGACATTTTGCAGTGCAGTGATGTCATCGATAAGAGGACAAGTGCAACCACCTGCTACACCAATCAAGTCTTTCATCTTCTCACCACCACGACCTTGATCAGAATCAGCTGCTTCATCAAATATGGCACAATACCAAGTCCTGCTATCACCCCTTCAACAATTTTCAGTTTGAAAAAATGATTAAATATTATCAGCTTACTTACTATTCAGTCGAGCAGTGAAAAACACATAGCAAGTAAAAAGTAAGAAACCAATGTAGATAATGTAGGGTCCAAGCATTTATTTCATTTCTGGTCCATGGTCTGTGAGAGAAGCACATCTGCAGACTGCTTTCAATAAGGCCCTTGCATGATAATGTAGAAGGTATCTCAAAACAGAGATATTACAATGTAAAAATACAGAAACAAAATTTAGAAATGAGAAATAAAAAAAATATTTTAAAAAAATTCTCAAAACTATTAAATAAAAAATGGAACAAGGCAGTAGTAAAATTAATTGTCATTCTTATAAGAATAACATTTCGCTAATAAATTATTATCCAGATGTTTCAACGTTAAAATGTTTCAAATCACATATCCATTTTGCTTTTAAAGTTTATCAATTGTGTTACAATAGAAGAAAACACTGAAAGATGAAAAATTCATATAATGATAATAATTAAAAATAGTGGTTAGATACAAACTTTTGAGAAACTACTTGATGATATGTATTTCAAGAGGCAATGATCTTTTGTGTTACTAAGATTCCATGGGCTATTCAAATACATCTTAAATAGTATCAGAATGAATATTAAACATTTCAAACATTGGCAAATGTACAAATGTGATAATTGCATGCATAGCACAGGTTATTTTAAGATGTCATAATATATCAAACTAGATTGAGACAGGAAGATAGAACTATTAAAAAGTTAATGAAATAAAACCATCAAATGAAATTGAAATAAAGGTTTACAGTTACTTTGTCTTGTTCATACAAATCTTTGCATGAATCAGTAGGGAATCCACTCAGTCCAACCATGTTGATGGTTGTTATTTTGGATTTCTTTTTGTGGGCACCAGCTTGGTTTGAAATCATCGAATTTCCAGTATGATCACTGCACATCAGTCTTCTGTTTCTATGCATCAAATTCCAAAATTCAGTCTCCACGGCATCTTCGGGAACTTTCTAGAAATAAAAATACAAAATTAGCATATTGATTAAAATCTTTTTAACCATTTCCAGATCTTGAACCTCAATGTAGATTATCGTGATGATATGAGATGAATTTTCAAGTAGGAAAACAACTCAAAAATAACTATAAAAGTATAAAAAGTCATCAAAACATACATCAACTGGTTTTTCAAAGAAATCTCTTTTAAAATCATCAGCCATGATACCATAATCATAGATGTTCCAAACTCTGCAATTCTGTAAAAGTTGTTATATTGTGATTTATTTGATGTTGTCAACATAATTTAAATTTAAAAACTACCTTATCAAAGTTATTTTTAGAGAATAAATTTTCAAAGCCATTGATAACAAACGTCGGCCGCCATTCCTGAAAATTTATTTTAATATTTATAAATTATTATGAGATATTTAGATTATTTTCAAGTCAGATATGAAAATTTTACAAGTTTATTACAAATTAATATATACATTATCAATCTGATTAAATTTTATTTAACATATGAAAATCTTAATTACACAGTTATATCTATTTGTTTAGACATGTTTTAAACATTTTTCTAGTTTTGCCATTGGTTATCAATATACAAAAATCCAACCTTTGGTGGATGAATAATGCAAATTTTTCCATCTTGAGTTATACCATTTAGAAAATTTGAAAAGTCACTAAATTCTTCTTTGCCCGGATCAGAAATAGTGACAATATCATCAATTTTCATGGCGTAGGAAATATGTAGAAGACTAGAGGTAGAGGTCCTACTCAAGATGATTGATTTGTTGATAATAACATAACATTAAAACTAACTGCAACATAATTGAGTGTTATTTGCAAGAGAAATTATATCTGTTAAATTTTAAATGTAAAATTAAAACAAAATTTCATTATCCCTTAGTACAATTACAGATTACACATAATTTTTAAATTAAAAGACCGGTAATTTTAAATAAAAAAAATTATAAATAATAAAAAAAATTAAAATAAAAGATAAGAAATTAACATAAAAATTTTAAATGTATTCTATCTACTATTCTAATTGAAATCATTACCAAGGACAGCTAACACCTGGGCACATGTGACATGTCATGTATGTATATATTTAATAAGAACATTACATAAAAAAACCACCCATTATATATATACGTGATTTTGAGGAAAATCAAAAAACCGAGCAAAACAAAACCCAGCCTTCCTTCAGTTTTTTACTTTTACATTTCCTTTGCCTTTTATTTACCTATTTCAAGTGTTAAAAAATAAAAATGCTAAAGTGAAAATAAGCCAAACTTGGAAAATTTGAGAAATCTGAAAACCTGTGACAAAACTAAAACAAACTGTAAACTATAATAGATTACCAAATTTTAATTTTAATTTAGTGTTAAAAAGTGACTTTAATAATCAAATCAGAAATGACTAAGAAAGACTAAGAAATGACACAACTTCGATAAGTTCGTTTTTAATCAAGTTAAACTAATTGTCAATATTGGCTTTTTGGCTTAGAATAGTAACTGGAAGGATTGATTTTGGTTTTATTCTAATTATATGGTTTTATCATATACTTATAATAACCTGCATTGTATAAAAAATAAATCAACTGGCTAATTGAAACTGTTTTAGCTCAGTTTATCAATATAATATGATGACAAAGTGTAACAAAATTATTCTAATTTGAAGTCCATCTGACAATACAATGGTGGTATTAATAATGATCAGGTAAAAAAGATTAATGCTAATTATGATGAAGTTTAACATAATAATTGTTGTTAAACTTGAGTTTTTTATAAGTATCTTTTTATTAGTCAAGTATAAGTATATGGTTTCAATTAGTCAGTTGCATATCAATCAATCAATCAATCAATCAATCAATCAATCAATCAATCAATCAATCAATCAATCAATCAATCAATCAATCAATCAATCAATCAATCAATCAATCAATCAAGCAATCAATCAATTAGCTTATAAAGCGCTGTTTCCGCGATGTTCAACAGCGCTCCTCAATGAATTTTGAAAACAGATGGGTCTTGAGATCCGCTCTGAACTTCGCAAGTGATGGAGAAGTAGTCAGAGAAGTAGGTAGAGAGTTCCAGAGAAAAAGACCAGAAAAAGCAAAAGCAGATTTGGCAAAAGAGTGTTTAACACGAGTTAAGAAAAAGCGAGAAGAAGACGATCGTAAACCGGGGCGTTTAGGTTCAATTAATATATCTGATAAATACTTAGGAAATAATTTAGATTGAGACTTATACATGAACGTGCAAATTTTAAAAATTATTCTATATTTTATAGGTAGCCAGTGCAAGAAAACAAGATATGGAGATATATGAGAAAAGAAAGGGGCACGAGCAACTAGACGAGCAGCAAAGTTAAAAGCTTTACTTAAAGGATAGAGTATAGAGTCAGGAAGACCATAGTAGAGCGAGTTACAATAATCAATCCTAGATAACAAGAAGGAGAAGAGTAGCATCATCAAGAAAAGGCAAAAGTTTTTTTTATTCTACGTAGATGAAAGTAAGAGCTTCTAGCAACACTATTAATCTGAGAAGAGAGAGACATAGTAGAATCAAAGATAAAACCTAGACTACGAAACTTATGAGAGACATCAAGAGTTTTAGAATCAGGTAAGATAATAGGAGGAATAGTAATAGAGTGTTTAAATTTATTAAAACAAATTAATTCAAACTTAAAAGGATTAAGTTTAAGACACATAGAGTCAGACCAAGCGATAATTGAAGAAAGACATAGAGATAAATTATGAAGAACACTATTGAGATTAGATGGAGGAAAAAAAGTATAAATGTAAGAATCATCAACATATAGTTGACTAGAGAAAGAAAAGTTATTAATAATACGAGGTAGTTCAGAAGTATAGAGTATAAATAGAAGAGGGCCAAGGATAGAACCCTGAGGTACCCCGAAAGTAAGAGTAGAGGAGTTAGAAGTAGAATTATTGAGAACAACAGAAGAAAAACGATTATAGAGATAAGAAGAAAACCAAGATAGACAAGAATCAGTAATATTAAAAGAAAGATGCAGCAGTCTCAAGAGAATAGTATGGTCAACAGTATCAAAAGCTGAGGAAAAGTCAAGAGCAAGAAGAGTAAGATTACTATTGTCACTAGAGAGAAGGATATCATTGTGTATTTTAACAATATATAACAATAATAAAGCATCTTCTTTATATATATTGTCAATTGGTTTATCATTTATTTATTTACAATGCAGTTTATACCATATAATTATACCTTATACAATACAAAGTTTTGGTTGCCTTGACATCTTAAAGTTTGCAGCTAGCTTAAAAGACGTGTTTTTTAGTTTATTTACGGTTCGCTTTTCAATTTCCGAACTCTGTAGAACGAAACGAGCAAGTTTCCGAAATTTTCTGTTTCGGTTGTTTAATTTGTTTATGATTTGGTTTCCGAAGTATTGTGGTTAAAACCACAAAAATGTCTTCTGTCATATTCGAGGTTATCTAATAAAATAATGTCCTTTTTTTAATTTTTCAAGTTTTTAATTTCAATTTTAAAACAATTTGTGGACTCTACTACTAATATAATACTAATCTAATACTAGTTTAATGCTAAAATTTAATCATTAGATTAGATTGAGATTTAAAATTTAATAATATCTTTATTTATTAATTATTATATATATAATTTATTATATAAATAATAAAATGTAAATAATATCAGTTATTTAATTGTTTTATTAATACTTGATAACTTTTAATTTAATATAATAGCCATAATTTTTTACTAACAGCATCTTTGATTAATTAATGAAATGAGTCAATTTTGTCATTATATTATAAAACCTCATCACATTTTTTATTTTTAACTAATTATTACGATACTAGTGGTCCAGATTAATTAGGTCTCATAACAAATTACAACATGATGTAAATAATAAGAAGAAATAAATAACAACATGAAAGAACTGATAGCATTTTTATTTTTCACTATTAATGTTTGATTAGTGACAGGAAAATGTTATTTAGGTGTATTGTTTTGTTTAATAAATAATATTTAGATGTGGCATATAACATGATCAATTTTATTTCTTTTATTTTTATGTGTTCCATCCATATCTACATTTCTTTCTATTCTATTAAAAACTTTAGCAGTTTTAACTTTTAGCAATTTTTTTAGAAGTTAAGCTAAATTAAAATTTATGTTGACTATTCTTTTATTGTCACTTTTTTGTTTTACTTCATTATTTGTATTTGCATTCCAAAATGATCTCTTAACCTTTACATATGTCAAACTTTTTCCATTTCACCATGTTTTTTACACACCACTTTTATTTATAATTATGTTATTAATTTAAATTTTTGTTAAATATGAAAAAATTATTTTTGTGGGTAGGTCCATAAGTATCATGTATCTTTACTCCAATATTATTGTGCATGTACAGATATAATGAAAATATTTAATAGGTCATCTTTAATTATTTTGTTTTTCAATTATTCCAGGGATGGGTGTATGTGTTGAAGAATTTTTTATCAAAAAAGAAATTGTTTAACTCATGGAAGAAACAATATTTTGTTTTGATGAGAATCTCTAATGTGCCTAAGATGTTGTTCTACAACAAGAAACCAAAAGATTTTGTTGAACAAGCTACAAGTATCCATATGATTTTATTTCAAACTTATTTCATATTTTTACTTATCTTAATTCTTTTTAGTTAAAGCTTATAGCACTTTTTTGGATAATTTTTTTAGGTAGAAATACTTTTTGACTTAGTGGTATTAGTAGTCATAGAGGAGGTGATAGTACTGTTATTACACTGAAAAGTTTTGTTACAATCAATTGTTATTGCCTTAAAAAAAAGTTAATTATTATAATATTTGACGCTGAGTAATTTAATTCTGATATAATTTTCTATATTCCATCATTAGCTGTACCAAATTTGAAACAAGCGTAATGTTTTATTTATCCAATGTAAAGATATAACGTCTTAAGTTTACTTCTGTTAATATTCATCACAACATCAATTTATATATTCTTAATATCAAAAACAGAGGCAAATGGTTCTTTGTTTTTCTTTATATCTTTATTAATCCTCAATCCTTTTCATGCATTTTTTAGTTACTGGCTCTTAAATATCTTATTTCATGTTGGTTATGTTAGTATATCAGTTTGTAATTTTCATAGTTAACTTATTTTGATTTGTGATTTTTAGAAATTATTCCATTTGACTTTCATATTGTTTGATAGGCAAAATTTATTTTCTTTAATTTGTATTTTCAGATGTTATAGACCTCAGTCAAAATATTTTTTATGTTTCAAGAAAAGCATATTACAAGGGCAAATGTAATATTTGCTTGTTAGCTTTTGATTCCTGTGACCTTTATTTGGTGCCAAAAGAAACAAAGCTGACAGATATAATGATATTCCTGGTGCACACCTTGATGAAAATAAAACCTGAACATGAAGGTAGTTCTTATGATTTTCATGGCATTTACTTTCAAATAACTTTGTTTGTATCTTCGTTTGAACTGCCCAAGTCAGACTTATTTTCTCAAGAGAATCATGTGAGCCAATTGTGTTTTATCAGATAAAATAATTGCTAGTTGTTTGTTGAATGATGATGGTAATGATAGTTAGCTATTAACTAATATTGTTAATTGCATAAACAATCATGACATAAGTTTTTTGGATAAGTGTATTTGGTTGTAAATAATTGTACAATTAGTGACATTTTTTATACAATTTATCAATCATTTGACTATTTCTTTATAGTTAATCTAATTTAAAATTTTTATTATCGTTTTTATAAAATGTTTCATATTCATACAAAAAATATTTAGTGCAACATTTTGTCGTGAGACTGGATAAATCACGTGACCTCCAGCGTCTGGGCTGCCAAAGTTCAGTTTGTCTACTTCATTTGTCTAATTGGGGCATCACTCTTGCTTTGCAGGTTCGTTTTGTGTTAATTTCTTTAACACTTCTAATGTTATTTTCAGGTTATAGTTGAAAACAACTTCTTTGGTATGAACTGCAGGTATCAAAAAGTATAATAGCTCAGTGGCCAGTGAGGTGCATAAAGTCATTTGAATGTACAGGACAAGGTAGACTGGTCATCACTGTTGGTCATCTGTCTTCTACGGGAGCTGGAAGGTTTACATTCAGAACACGCATCAAGCAGGATGCCATTATCTACGAGACCCTTGACACATTGATTGACGAATTAGCAAGAATTGATAGTGTTTGTATCTACTGCTTATAACGTTTATATGTTTTTATAATTTGTTACAGCTATTTTGATGGGCTTGATGAATGATCATAATCTTCAAATGAATAACTGTGCATGCATGAAAAACAGCATCTTATAAATGCATGCATTTTGAGCTCTAAATGCAGCATGCTTTTGAATTCCTTTACTGATTATGTTGTTGTTGCCCCATTCTGGGGGACCCCTAGGGTTCCAATTGAGGCCGGAGCCAAACCGCCACTGCAATTGGGTTTCTCCAGAGGTCTATTGTTTGTAGTTTTGTGGTGTTTTGTGGACAGCTAAACAGATGCGGTACATCATCTGTATGATTGTTGCAGAAAGGACAGATGTTGAGGTGCCCACTGTCGATTCTGTTTTTGTAGCTGTTTAGAAGAATACTATGGCCAGAACGGAGTTGGTCTAGGGTCCGTCTGATTGCCCTGGGAAATGATTCTTGGTTTTTTTGGTGTAGGTGGAGGCCATCCGTCAAGCAACAGCAACGGCGACTGATAAGGCTTTGATAGTGTTATTGTGAAGTGTTTTTAGAGCGGACTTCAGAGAATCGCTATTTATGGTTGTTGGTAGAACCGCATGGGTTGTTGAAGCCCATTTGGAGAGGAGGGTGGTCTTTATGTTGCGGTGCGGGTGTTGTTGCTTGATGATATGATGGCACGGGTGGCTAGGGTTATGGCATAGGAGTAGGAATTGTGATGCTATTAGCTCCGAATGCTGCCTTACCGTTAACATCTGACATTCTGAAAGAAGGTGCCGTTCTGAAGCGATCACATGGCAACCTGTAATCAGATGCAGGGCGGCATTCTGGGAGCGTTGAAGACGTGAGAAGCTTGAGTCTGATGTCAATGATGCCCAGGCAGGACAGGCATACTCGATTGTTGAACGACCGATGGTTTTGTAGGTCTGTAAAAGAGTTTCCTTGTCCTGGCCATGGGTTGTACCACTTGGTGCCTTTAAAATATTATTCCTTATTGAGGCCTTGGATGCTGTTTCTTTACGGTGTTGTGAGAAGGACAGCATCGTGTCTAACGTGAGGCCTGCTTATGCTTATGAACTGCAATGGTATGAAAAGCAATCAAATCAACTTTCGGATGTGATGTCAAATTTAATTGCTTATGAATCTTCATTACAAATATTTTATTTTACAAAAATACTACAATTTATTGTTTATTTAAAAAAATTTTCTTCAGTACAATCCAATGTCTGAAATGTTCAACCAGTCCACAATCTCTTTAAGAAGTCCTCCAATAATGAATGATTTATTTGGATTGGGTGGTCTTACAGAGCTGCATATTGATTGTTCATTTGATCAGTACCATAAAAAACTGGCCAAGGATCTTTGTGACTACATGAGTGAACATCTTGGAGGTTAGCTCTTTGGCATAACGTTTTGTTTATATTTTTATTAATCTTTCTCCTGTTATATGTAAATATTTTTAAAGTGCTAATTGATTTTATTTCTACAAATATATGAACCTTTGTGAAAACAACAACAATAATATCATTATTATTGATATTAATAATAGATAAATTTTACAATGATATTAGAGAGTGTATTGGCTCTGTCAGAATCTGCAAGTGTGATGAACAGTTCAATCAGGTATTATAAGATTTTCTCTCTTTCCATTTCAGTTGATTAATAATTAAATAATTTATTTTAAAGGCTTCCAAATGCAGAAATTCCATCACCACATAAAAATTTTACTGAAAGTTCTCTTAGATTTCAACCGTCTTCATCATTCAAACTTTCTGATGCAGAGGGCTTCATTGGTTGCAGTGCTGATAGTGGCATTGGCAGAGAGTTGTTGAAAGATAGCGTCTTCATCAACTCTGATAATGAGGACACGACGTCATGTAAAAAAAATAATCTAGTCTACAAGAACATTGAACACTATCCTTTGTCAAACTCCTATGATATACATGAAGATGTACTTGAAGAAGATGAAAAGGAGGATAAATTAACAGTTGATGAAAACGATGCTGGAAGACGATACATATACATGAAAGCATCCAACAGTTGCAACACTAAACAATCATCTTCAAAAAATGTAAGGAGTGAAACTGAAGAAAACTCTTCATCCAGTTCCATTTATACAAAACCTCAACCATTCCTAACTGATAAATGTGAAATTGTGTACGAGAAGTATATGCCGGGAGCGTATTTGAGTCCAATCAACTCAAAGAAAAAAAATAATACGGGTAAATATAGCTCAAAGATATCAACATCAAAAAAGTTCGTAAATAAACTTAGAAAAAACAACTCCACAACATCTGATATTTATGACGATGATGGCGATGATAACGATAATAAACTTTCTCATGAAGAACTCCAACTGGATACCTTGATATCAGTTGGAGACCCATCCTATTTAACGCACGAAGAGGTCAATAAAATGGAACCATTGGCTGAAAACCTTAACAAAGAATGTTGTAATGAAGCTGTGAACGTTAAAGTCGACAGTGAAAATGGTAACTGCAGTGATGTTAGCAAAAACTTTGAAGGCTTGTTTGCTGGAGGAAAACTTCTGAAGGGGTTCAGTCTTAATGATAACACAGTAGTCTTTTGTAAAGGAAATTGACGGTATGTTATGTTATTTAAATCTTTATAAACAATGTTTACATTATGTAATGTTATGTTACTTCAATCCTTATAAACAATGTCTACATTATATCGCCTTCATCGTTTGTATTCCGTGTTAAAAATATATTAGTGAAATCAAAATGAAATGGTAACATCAAATGCAATAATATTTTACAAATTTGTTTATATTTTATTTTATAATATTGTATAGTTTTAGAAATTACATCCAGTTTGCGTGCCTTCAAAATCCACTGCTCAGAATTTATTATTTTCAGATGATTTATTTTGCCGTTTATTTTATTGTGGCTTACATTTTGCAATATTGTTTATTATTAATTCATGCAAAGACCACAAGTTAGGAAGACTATTCTAGTTATCATTTGTCATCTGCTCAATCTGTAACAAATGAAGAGGCCTGATTTTTAAGCGTAAATTTGATGGTCAGTGAGACTTTTGCATGATTAAACGATTTTTTTTAAGAAAATTGAATCATGTTAAAAAATTTTCATCAATTTTTGCAATTTGTATTAAATTTGTGATCGATTCGTATTGTTTCTTGATACATCATTGTTTTTTTGTTTTTATTATTGACGTTTAACGATGTTTGTATTTGCTTGCATTTACAACGTTTGCTAACATTTAAAGTAGTCTATGACAAACTGGTAACATCAAATGCATACACAGTATTCACCAGATTTTTGTATTTTTTGCAGTGTAATGTATACATATTATATACCAGTATATTTATTTATTATTTATATACTTGTGTGAATTGAAAAAAAAATTATTTGAACGAATTGTATGTGTGTGTGTAGGCGCCGATTCAACACAAGAACTATCTTTTTCTCTTTTCCTAAATCCTATTTATTTAAATACCCAAAATTTGTCTAAGTCGTTATTTTCTTCCATACGGCTCTTAATTGTGCATGGTTGCTCTTTTTTATAATTTTTTATTCCATTATACTAATGTTCGTTTACAACTTCCTTTCATGGCGTCCATGTTTGTGTGCATGTCTGTGTTAACAGGCCAAAACGTGTTGATTCTTTATTCTGTTATTTTTTTACATTGATGAAGTTATATCCATTTATTTCTTACAGTTGCACACGCAGCATTATTTGACATCTTACGTACTGAAATAGTAAATTAACATTCCTCCGCTAGTTATGCATGCATTAATTTTTAGACTAATTAATTTTACGAAATATTTTCAAGAATATTATTAAACAGAAAAATCATTGTCTTTTACAATAGATGTTTTCCAAAAATAAACTATGTTGTTAATCACACTCTGACACAACTTTTAAGATTTAAGGATAATCAGCTAACAAACAATAAAGATCGAATGTACTTCTAAAATATTACGACTGTTGATTTAAATGCAAGCGAAAAAGATTAAGAAGTTTTACTGGTTTTTTTTAACAGCAAACAGATCTTTTCAATGATGGTCGTTACTAGTGATGTTTTCATCATCATGACTACTGTCTACAGACTTGTCAGCTAACTCCAAATACTTTTTAAAGTTGAAGCTCAGAAATCCAACACCACCTCCTATGCAAATACTGAGAAGCAACCAAGCATTAAACGTCATTACAATCAGCATCAAGAAATAACCGAGTCCTATTTGGATTAAATACAATACTGACTGCAAAATGTGAATAACTCCAAACTGTTGCCTCCTGTTAACAATTGCAATGATATAAGAGTTATGCATTTAACAATTATTAATAATATCAATTTTAAAATGGTGAAATATACATGGAAATATTGTAATTAAAACAATAATGTGTCTGTAACAGCTCAGACAAATTTGTAAAATATGTACAAGTTTCAATACTAATACACTAATAATATAACATAAACAACAACATAACATAACACAATAGTTCAAATAAAGGGCGCGAACTTAACTTCCTATGCCCCCAACAAAATCATAACCAAAATATAACCATCTCTAAATAACAGAAAATAATATGATCGAAATAAAACAATTAGTCTAAAATAAACCACAATAGTATTAACTAAACTGAAGGAGATAAAAAATAAATATAAATATATATAAAAAACAATCAAGCTTATAGTTAAATTTACACAGCATATCCTTTAAAGCATTGTCAAGTTTCTTTTTAAAATCATCAACATTGCATGCATTCACCACATCCTCTCCTAATACATCTACATAGTTTAAGAAATGATCTGCTTGTCGTCCAAGTGTTGAAGGTTTAATAGATAAAACCTAACAGAGCTAACAGAATAAATGAGGCTAATAAAGAAGTAGTATGTGAATGAAGTTGTTTTTTCTGGACAATAAACACAGTTGAACAACTTCTAAATAAAATGCAGCTGTATTTTGTAATAAAGTTAATTGGCAGATTATATTTTGTTACATTCAAATGATTACAGTTCATATGGCTGTGTAATAATTGGCATGACATAGTTAGCCATCCATATTTACTACAACTTACACACAAATGCATCATGAGTAGCGAGATTTTAGCGCCTATTTCTGCTGTTGCAGCAACTGGATTCGAATGAAAACTGATCCCCGCCTATGATATGTGTTTCATTCGTAAAAAAGTGCATCGTTGATACCTCTGAGTACTGCAGTGTGAGAAATTATAAACAAAAATCATTATGAATATCAAAAACATCATCCATTTTTTGAGGAAAGGAAACATGTAATACTTTTAACAATGACATTTCTAGATCACAAAACAAATAAAGATCATCTAAAGGATTTTACCAAGTTTGAGAGATTAAAGAAGAATGAAGTTTGAAATTAATGAAAGATGATGATAATTTTTTACCTAGTGAGTTTGCCAAACCAACTTGTTGGCTGTATCAACCTTACTTCCTCATGTGTCTCAACCGTTTCAGCAATTCTTTTACGAAAAAACTGTCTGTTTCCAGCTTTGATCCAGTGATCAATTCCATTCCTGACATGGCGTAGGCCTTCATAGCATATTGCTAATAGAATAACAATTATGCATGATCCAAACATTTCTGAAATAAAAATATCAACAATTTTTCTGAAATAAAATATGAATAAGTTCAAAAAGTTGTTAACCTTGGCATGAGGAAGATTTCCATGCTTTGAATAATATTGTAGCTTTGCAGTTGGCATAAAAATACATCTTTGAAAAAAATTAAAATAACTTTTAATTATTACATTCTTCAACCTTTGTACAAATATGCCTATTTGAAACTGGCTAAGAAAAATTAATAAAATGTTGTGATCATGTTATATAATTATATTATTATATAATATAATAAACTACTAGTATAAATTTAACATAATTTTTTTTATAACAAAATAAAGGACCTGCATCATTGGATCAGCAGTGTTGTTTTCACACATTTTCACTAATAAAAAATCTTCAATTAAAAAAAAATTTTATTTTATTTTGTAGCCCCATACATCAACCGATTGGTGTGCACTTTTAGTTTAATCACAAATTTTTCACTGATTTATAAATCATGTGTTATAGATATTAATGTGTAATTCTTGTAAGGTAGTACCACCATATTATTATAGAATAATAAATCCAATGACATCTATATATTTGCATATAATATAATTTTATAATAATTAATAATAAATACTATTATAGTAATTATATCATAATATTATATATTATATACTATAATAACTATAATATCATAAAAGTTTATAACAGATTCTAACTAAATTATATTAAAATTAAATACTACTACTAGACTAATATTCATAAACATGACTAGGAAGACAGAATAGCATTTCTTCCAAGTATTTCTTCCTACTATGTTTCCTAATATAATTCCTATATATATAATAGAATAGCAATAAGAATAGCCTCTCTAGTCCAGTATAGTTATAGTAAGTTAAATGTAGATTGTAGATAGTCTGTGTATGAATATTAGATAGAAGACTGGACACAAATAGGACAGACTATTATAGGTAGAGGAACTATAATAATGTAATTATAATATTATTATAATTTAGAAAACAGACAGAAAGATTATTTACAATTTAAATTTATTAATTATTTCATAATAAACAGAAAAAATGATTTTTATCATTAAAAAAATGATAAATTAAATATATTTTTGAAACAAAAACTTTTAACTTTCAAATTCTAAAGTTTTAAAATTTAAAAAAAAACACAAAAAAAATTGCGAAAAAATTAAATAATTACAAATTATAAAAGTAATTTATTTTTCAATTTTAATAATTAAATTTAAGAATAATGCCAACTTCAACAGAAAATTAAACTGTATGTTGAACTTCTGAAACACTAAAATTAGTTTCTCGGAATGTTAATCAGTGCAACGCGTTAAATTCAGACATTTAATAATTAATTTAACAGTATCGCGTCTCGTGACGAACATGTAGCAGTGAAATTAGGACAATTAGATTTTCCCTACTAACGTAAATGAATCAATTGTGTATTACACACACAGAGAATTTTCAGAATTCATCATCATCATTGTCATCACCATCGTCACTTTAGTCAATTCGTAATGAAAAACCAAATGCATTGAAAACTATAGCAAGAGATTATATGATAGATAACATATATATATGTGGATCTTTTCGTTGCTATTATAATATATATATATATATTAACAAATATATATACATATATATAAATATATATGACTGAAACCAAATCCATATACTTAAGGATAAAACTAGACGGTCATAAAGGACATATTATATTATTGCGGTTGCGTTAATGTCTGTTTAGAACAAAGAAACCGGAAGAGTAGTGAGCGGGAGAAGACAAGAATATTACTCGTTTTGATAGGCTGGACAAGCGTTTCGTACCTACGTACCAGCAGCCCGAATACCAATCATAATATTCATCGCAGTTTCTTATATAGCCGGCACAAATCACTTATCTCGTGGTGTTTACATTCATTGAGGAATGTTAGTTTTACTCGCTAGGATTTTTCAATCCGACAATATCCAGAATATTCGGTGTAAATAGAATTGCCACAAGATGAAAAGCAAAAAATTCATGAAGTGCATATATCTAGAATATTCACCTGTCAGAAAAAGCAAAAAACATGCCAAGAGAAGACATTAAAACAGAACAAGATATAAGATATATGAGAAGAGATAGGGGAACGAGCAGAACTAAAAAACGCTAGGCTTTGAAGATAGAGTGTAGAATCAGAAACAAAATAGTGGGGCGAGTTAAAATAACAAAATAATGAAAAAACAAAGTATGATCATCAAGGAAAGGTACAAAGTTTATTGTCTAGATAGATGTAAGAACTTTTAGCAACAATATTAATCTGAGAAGAGACACACCAGAAACAAACATAAAGCCTGTACCTACGAAGCTTATAAAACACGGCTCCTATGAAACACAATTTGCATTTTGAATTCATATGAGACCAAATCCTGTATTTGATCATAAAACACTACAGTTCCAATAATGCATGTCATTATGGCGTATTCACCAGCAAAAATATCTGCAGGTAAAACAAGGGAAACCATTAACTCGTAAGTGAAGATGAACGAAAGATAAACTTAAGATAACTTGCGAAGATAAAACAACCGAGACGTAACGAAATCAAGAATGTATCCGCTAAATAAAATTTCATTAGGAAGTGGTTCCTAAAATTTAAATAAGTTTAATTTTCATAGATGAGATAGACTAAATTCATATAAAGTGTTAGTTGCAAATCAGGTAAACAAACATCATGCTCTCAAGAAAACAAAACGCATACAAAAATAGTTATTCAATAACAGTAAAGCTCAGGTCCATGAATTCTGGCACACGATTTCAAAAGCTTTCTGCAAGACTTCAGTCCGCCCATGTAATCTGCCCATATTGTATTTAACCTGCTATTTAATCCTTGAATGTTGTTGTGTACAAGCGTATTCTTTTTTTCTTCAAAAACTTTTACATCTGTATCAATGTATTCTGCTTCAATGTGTAAAAGATTTATTAGCCTGTACAAGAATGGTGCTGCTGATCTAGAAGCAATGTTCAATCGATCATGTAAGCCACCACAATCGTTGCTGGCTTGAATTGGCTGAAGAAAAACATTCCATGTCTCAACAGGCCATTCAGGATTTTCTATCCAACAATTCCTTATGTATTCTATGAAAGAATGTAATGCCAAAAAATCGTCAGGAACTTTTTCTGTTAATATCTGAAACTGGATTTGAACCTCTTGAGCTGGGATGAAAGGAAGAGCCATTAACTGTCGACAAAAGTTATGTATCATGTCATTTTTTATATAAATTTCTTGCAGTCCAAAAGACTGTAATTGCCTCCATAAGCTCATTGTCCAATGATAAAGACAACCTCTTTGTGCAACTTGAGGAAAAACTACTTCCACAGCTTTCCATAAATTTTTTTGAAAATCAGATACAATGCGATGTAATTTTATATTTTCAGGCATAATATTTTTAACAAGATTGAGAATGCGAGTATAATCTTTTCGTTTTCTGCCGGACATCAATGCAAATAAGATTGGCACTTGCTTCACTTTTTGATTTCGTTTAATGTTTGTATGAATTATCATCAACTGCTTAAAAGGTGATCGACATATTTCTTCACATTCATCAATATACCAAGTTTTTGCTTTTGATAACAAGCCTATCATACGTTCACTTGCAAAAATAAGATGGCGACGCTCATGTACAAACAAGTCGCCAATAAGAAAATTTGGTGGAACTCGATCCATTTCAAGATCGAAATTCAAATCTTTGATAGGTTGAAATAAATTGCTGCTTTTCCTTCTGCTTACAGCTCTGCTTACATTTTTGTAGAATGCTGTGTTGTTTAAATGAGTCATCTCAGTTTCTGGAGTTTCAGAAGCAATTACATCAATGACATCTGATAACGAGACCTCTGTGTTTGTGGATTTGAGAAACTTTGCCTGTTCAAAGGTTGTAAAATATTTTAAAAATTGTGTAAACTCGAAAGTATTTTTTGATATTATCTAGCTAAAATAAAAATTGATGTTTTTAATCTATATAGGATCAAAAAAGTTTGAAAAATATAAAAATAAATGCACCATCACTATTTTAAACAATGAAATAACTATACGCATTTTAATTAAAATGATTAAAAATGGTGAAACTTTGCATTAAACTGAAGCGTAATAATGAAAATAAAATAAAGCAATCACTTCAGCGTATATTCTTCTTTTTAACAATTCACCAGTTCTAGGTGGATGGCTGTGCGGATGCTTACCTGGCCGATATAGACCATGTTTTTCAATGACAGAGGCATGACAGTAAGTTTTTTTAGATCTACGAACACATCTCCAGTAGCTGGCAGCTCCAACTGTATTACAAAATTTCACACTCAACTATTTGCTACAACAAAAATAACTTTAGAAAAAAAAACCAAAACATAAATAATCAAACCTTTTTTACTACTGGTTGGTTTATTGGCATAGCTATAACCTCTACTGTCCACCAAAAGATCCCTGCCTCGAGTTGAGCAGGACGGTAAAATGGTGTATGTTATCTTTAAAATTAACATTACAATTCGAAAAGTTATTACATTATTAAACTGAATTCAATTGCGACGTGAAAATTTTACATATCAGAAGGTCATGAATTTAAATAGTTCTTAATAAATGTTTAGCGACAACAAAATAAACATCAAAAACAAGCGTTCAACTAACCACATTACTACCTTTATCATTAATATCCTCACCACCTTCATCCTCATCTTCTCCTCCTTCATAATCATCATATTCACACTTTTTATTCAATGAAAAATTTATGTTATTATCGTTGCCAAGAGATTTTTTACACAAAATTTCTTCATTAAGTTCCTCGTTGTCATCATCAATGCCCTCCTCATTTACCGAATTGTTATAAGTAGAAGTGTCATTGAACAGACTGAAGCTTTGCATTGGATTATTTGATAACGATAAAGATGACATGCTGCTAAGATTGAAATGATATTAATTTATATGTTGAAATAATGAACATTAAATATTCACTTTTTATGATGAACTAATAAACTTTAGATATTTTTAATTTAAATTTTATCATTACTTTAATAATTGCATGAATAAAGATAAAAATTATAAACCAACTCTTTTTTCATGGCTAAGGACTGAATTATTTGATTATAAAAATTCTCTGATATTTCAACATTTTCAGGAACAACTGATGCAGTAAGTAATTTAGATGAAGAGCTAGACATATGTGGCGCTAGATGATAATGGTTGCTTTTGTTTAAACTGGCATAATTTTGATTAACATCAATAGTAGATTCAGCTTTATTCATTTCCCCACGATGGAAATTAGGCTTCTCATTTGAAAATCCATCAGTGTTTTGAAGTGAAACATGATTGATGATGTATTTTGATTTATCAGCTGGCAAAAAGTTTATATGTGCTACAACAACTGACTCAGCATTTGAGGAATTTTCAAAGTTAAGATTTACATCAGACTCATTAACTATAACTTCTTCATTGATTGAATCAGCTCCCAATGTGGAAATAGCATCATGCAAGTTCACTTGATTATCAGAATTTCTATTGTTACTGATGTCTTGTGAAATTTCAAAAGTGTGACTACTACTAAAAGAAGCCTTAGCATTTTCAAGCACAAAAAATTGAGACTCATCATGATCCAAGACCATTTCTACAATCTCTATTTCTACTGGACTTGCATTTTCCACACATGATTCAGTCAAATCCTCTTCAATATTATTAGAACTCATGTCAAATGCAATCTAAAAAAAAATTAACAACTGTATCCCATTTGTCAGTGTTAATACAATTATTCAGACATTCTAATTTTTATATCCCTGAGAGTATGTAATATTATGTAATATTAAGAATATAACGAAGAAAACTTAAAAAGTAGAATATCTAAAAAAGAAAGATAATGAATAGATAATTCTATAGCAAATTTAAAACAGTGGATTAATCACTTTTTTATGGCCATCGGATCATGGCTTGGAGCATACACTAACTTCAAGTACTCACCCACTGGCAGCTATTTTGTTAATTTTGGCATGATATTTAAAATTTGAAAGAATAACACTGCTATGAATTAGCAATGATAAAATAAACAAATGGATGAACAATTTGATCTACTTCTGTCTAGTCATAGTTTCGCTGCATCCAAGTAAATTTCAGTTACTGTACCTCTTATCATTCAATTCATCAATTAATTCACCACTGGTATGCTATGTAAATCATATCAATAAGCCAAGCATAAGTGGTGTGTTGTAACTGCAAGTAAGTCTCATTCAATAATTTACCTACCTCTACCTATCTATTGCTATCGTTTTAGTAAGTTTTTTTAAAGTTAAACAAGCAGTCTTGCCTACAATATACTACTCAGTATCTATATTGTAAATAACTAATGCCTATTTTACTTCACTGGATATGATTTGATTTGGTAAAGAGCAGAAAGTTTTTTCAATTTAATAAAATTCTAATAAAAAAGGATCATTGGCGTTAGAAAATTGAAAAAACCTAGAAGAGAACTCAAGATATATTATTTGAAATGTTATATATATATTCCCAAGGTAGATGGCATTTCGGCCCAAACAATTTCGGTTGACGGTTGAGTAAAAAAAAAAATCGCAACGTTTGTTAGCGAGTTGCTTCATGACCGAAATGAACAAAGCAAATCAACATAAACGACTGAAAAAGAAAAATCGACAACTAAAATTTCGTCACTAACCTTAACCTGGCAAATTAATATAAAATTTTGTCACTAACTTAACCTTTTTCGATCTAGTTAGCTTCCGTTTCGATTAAAATTAAATAGTCCAAGATAGCATGGCAGCGAAATGACCTGGCGCCTCATATTTTTTAATATTTTACATGACGCTGTGGTTCGTTATTACTAGATGAAAACGTGAAGTTAGGTTTATCCGGTTATTCTAAGTTTATGGTTCTCACATATAGACATCTACTGGTTCACAAAATTTTATTTTATATTAAACGAATGTTTAGGATCCGTTACAAAAATAATCTACTGGGCTGTCTTGAATACGCTGATAACAACTATACTTACTCAAAACGTGCGTGTTAACTTTAACACAAAACTTTACCGATACAGCTGAAACTGCACCAAAATTTTCAAAGTTGAAATAATAGCAAACCTATGAAGGATAAAAAATAGAATTATTAATACTACAATACTATTATCCTAATATTGTGTTGCGTGCTGATATGGTTGAATTGCTGGAATGCTATTTCGTTTTTCCAAAATGTTTTTGTGCTACCGCCTACTTAAAACGATGTAACAAAATGTGTCTGCTCACGCATTCTACACATTTTCAGACAGCTCCTACACAGTTTGATCAAAAAAGAAATGATGACCTCGATATAAGGAAAAGAAAAAAAGTACCAAAGAACACTCTTGTGTTTCTGAAAAAATAAGCTTGAGCCATTTGAGGTTAATCAATTATTGAAATTTATTTAGCCATGCAATTTCAGAATAAAACTGTCTTATTTCCAAAACTTCTGGCTTTTACATCACCTAATTGACATTCTAGTGCATTGCAAGAGCATACAATGCAAAGCAAAAATATTGCATCTTCGATTCAACACGCATTTGTCACCTGTTTTTAACGAACATGATAGCCGAAAATAACTGCTTGTTGGTTTTATGTTTTCGAATCGAGCCACCATATAGAGGCGCATGTCATGGCTTTCAAATATGTAGGCTAAGTCAAACATCTTTGTTGTTGTCGGCACTACGCCAACATTTTTACCAGTAAGTAAAAGGTAACATCTAACTAACCAATGAAAGCAATTGATGTTTATGCGCAGACGAACAATTTACAGACACACTTGGTAGGAAAACAAAAGCGTATTGTAATCAATCAAAGCTTGAAAATGTTGTAGTCTGCATCCACTGACATTTCACATGTATGCAACATTTAAAACCTCGAAAGTATCCACATTACAATATATATTACATATTACATAAATGATATACAAATACATATCACGTTGGTTATTATATCTTCATCATACGTACAAGTACATATACAGCATTAATCATGGATATGTACCATAAAGGTATGATATAGAAATAAGAGATATAACAACATTATGTACTTTTTATTTCTATGATGTGGAGACATTCATTATCATGACCTCAACCTCAGTTTTTTTCAGCACAGCGCGGTTAAGGTCGTCTCATTAATATATTAAATACCGGAATAAAACTTTCATTCTAAAAATTTTTAAATAAACTTAATTTAATATATAAATTAAAAAAAACACAATTAATGCAAATGAACAAATTATTATTGGTTATTTTTATAAACCCTACAAGATAACGATAATTAACAATACATCTACATGTAGCAAGTTTTCGGGTTTTTAAATATTATGCCCATCTTCGTTTCACACAGTATTAAAATACATTGACTTGCAAACTTTCCGAACTCAGCCAGCTGACAGTCGATCGAGTTTGCAACGAAAAAAGGTTTTCAATATTAATATTTTAACTTTTTAAAACTTTTTAAATGATCATTTAAACCTTTTAGAACGTATTCGTTTCATTTGTTTTGCGTGTCAATGATTAAATTGCGAGTTTTAGCCATGTTAAGAGCAGTGCTACCTATTCATTTTATTCGTTTTGTGCATTTTGACTTGACATTGAATTGAACTTTTACTTGGCTTACAAGATCAGTGAGACTTGACATTAAAAGTTTTTAACGTTTGATTAATTGTAATATTTGTGTTATCAGTTTAATTGTGGGTTTGTTTTATGTACCTTTTAGTACATTTATGTAATGCTATTCTATTCCAGTTCAGTCAGTTTGATAATAAAACAAAAAACATTGAGGAGTTGAGGGTCATCATAATCATAGTATTAATAATAAAGAAACTTCATTTCATGGTGGCATTTCTAGTTTGTAGAGTTTGTCATCTGGCATGTACAAAATTAAAGTGTTAATATAATAATAATTGAATGGTTTTCATTTTAGCGTAAAAATTTAATTGTTTTCCTGCTGCTCCTACTTAAAATGTTTTGTAGCAGATGGTAAAAAAATAATTAATTTGTGTTAAACTAATTAGCTAATCAACAAGGGAGTTCTTCCACCAATTTTTTTATGGAATGCAATATAATAATATTATTTTTAATAATTTTTATTAATTTTTGTTTGAACAAAATATTATTTGTGATTTTTTTCTCAATAAAATTTAGAAAAAGTTCACAAGAAGCAACATGGCTCTAGACCAGGAACCTGATATACCTTTCTATGAAGTTCATGAGGTTGTTGTGCCTCATTTGGGCAGAGTGCCAATTACGAAGGGTGATTTCCATGCCCTCCCAAAGAAAGTTCAAAAGTTTATTGCATTTTATGTAAGTTCAATATTTCTTAGTTTTATTAGTGTTGTTATTTGTAATTTATTAAAAATTATAATTAAATTACTGTCATTTAATTAAACGGTTCATTATGATATTTTATTACTAAATGTATATTATTATACTTTACCATGATTAATTAGGTGGACTACATGACACCGAGAGGCATATACATTTGTGATGGTTCAGAGCATGAAGCTCATGAAGTCATCACCAAGTTGATGGAGAGAGGAACTCTCGAAAGATTAGAAGCACTCGAAAACTGGTTTTACATTTTTACATTCTCAATAATTTTTGGAAATTTTGTTAAATTTGTTTATGTCAGTCTATTTTTATAATTTCACAAAAAATTCAACTTTTCAACCATTTTTGATTTTTAATTATTTCAACTTTTTAATCATTTTTACCTTCATCTTTCGTTTCAACTTTTCAATCATATAACAATTTTCTGCCAGTTACATCTGCAGAACGGATCCAGCTGACGTGGCACGTGTTGAAAGCAAAACTTTCATTGTCACCAAGGACAAATATCAGACCATCCCTCACTCGAAGCCGGGGGCAAAGGGAGGGATGGGGCTGTGGATGGACCCTGATGAAATGAAAATTGAAATGGACTCCAGGTTCAAAGACTGTATGGCCGGTCAGTTTTCATTTAAATTTTGTTACTAGCTAAAATAAGAATTATTTTCAAATGTCTTTCAAATACTTAAGCTACCGAAGCTATAAGATGAACTTGAAAATTGCATCCTAGGTCGAATGATGTACGTAATTCCATTCAGCATGGGACCAATAGGATCTGACTTGAGTAAAATAGGAATCCAACTGACTGATTCCAACTACGTGCTTCTTTGCATGAGACTTATGACCAGGGTTTCTCCTAAAGTCCTGGACATTCTTGGAGATCAGGACTTTGTCAAATGTGTTCATTCTATGGGCTGCCCTAGGCCGTGGAGAAGTAATTAATTTCACATATATGTGTCCAGTAGAAATTCAATGGATGTTCAATTATCTAAAAATATGAATAGATATGAGCAAAATGATGTTTAAATACATTGATCATATTTTTCATGCGAAATTGTTTTTGAAAACAGGAAAGGTCATAAACCACTGGCCATGCAATCCAGAGAAAGTTTTGTTGGCTCATTTCCCAGAGGAACGCAAAGTGAAGTCATATGGTAGTGGATATGGAGGAAACTCACTTCTTGGAAAGAAATGTTTTGCTCTGCGTATTGCTTCCAACATTGCTCGTGATGAAGGCTGGCTTGCTGAGCATATGCTGGTAAGTTCTTAAATGATGTGCACAGTAATTTCTGGATTTGTGGTTCATTTGCATATTACTTAATATATGCATTTTCTGGACAGCATGGGTAGAGCCGTATTTTGTATTGTCTTGCATGATCAGTCTATTGAAAATGCTTAAGTGGGATGGTTTTTAAATGACTAATTGGTTTGCACACGGCATCATTTTTCTATTGCACATCAATTGCAATTTTTAGGCTTTAGCAACTCGGTGCTGCGTGATGTTTGGAGAAAATTCATGAATCTAATGTGACATGTTACTCCAAACAATTTTCCAGATCATGGGTGTGACAAATCCGAAAGGGCAGGAGTTTTACATTGCTGCAGCCTTCCCAAGTGCATGTGGAAAGACCAACATGGCCATGTTGAATCCATCTTTGCCTGGATGGAAAGTCAGATGCGTCGGTCTGTTGTTCGAACTTTTTAGTTTCAAAACCTGTTCTCTTGCATTTCTATTAAATTAATAAAACTAATATTTTCAATAATATAATTAAAGGACAATGATAGCAAATTAGAAAAGATCAAATATAGCTTGATAAACTGTGCACAAAATTTAGGTGATGACATAGCCTGGATGAAGTTCAATGAAAAGGGTGAATTGAGAGCCATCAACCCTGAATATGGCTTCTTTGGCGTGGCTCCTGGTACGAACTGGAAAACGAACCCCAATGCGATGGCAAGTTTCCAAAAGAATGCCATTTTCACAAATGTGGCAAAAAGAGCCGATGGAATGTATTTCTGGGAAGGCCTTGAAGATGAATTGCCTGACGTCAGTTCGCTTGACATTCATTATTATTTATTATTAATGTTTATAATTTTTATAAATTAAAATTTTGGGAAAAGGACATGGAGGTGACAACTTGGTTGGGTCAAAAGTGGAAGAAAGGTCAACCTGGATTGACTTCACACCCAAATTCCAGGTCTTATTTTCATCAAGTTTTTGATTTATAATTATTTTTTAGAGATAACTTGTGTTGTTGATATACATAGGCGTTTACGTTTTTAGTTGAACATTTCAATTTTGCTAGCTCATATGACTTTATGTAAACAACAAGTTGTAAATGTTTAAAAGATTCACAGCTCCAGCCTCTCAGTGTCCCATCATTCATGATAAGTGGGAGGACCCAGCTGGTGTGCCAATCAGCGCCATTGTATTTGGTGGCAGGAGACCTACAGGTCATTATTGATAAAAATTAAAACCTGGTTCCTAGAGTAAATTATAATACTGGCATTTATGAAAAATGAGATTTTGATTGCATTGTTTTATAATTAATTTTAATTTTTGTGTGATTTTTTATGCTGCATTCATAATCTGATATGCTTTCATAGTCAACTACGGCTTGAAATATTTGAAAGAAGAAGTGAAAATAAAGCTAATAAGATAGAACTAAATGAAGATGTAGAATCTTTCAAAATTTGAAACCTTTTTAGAGCGAAAAATGTATTTATAAAAGTATCAAGCCATCTTCAATGGTAATGCTATATTTAAAAGGGAGTGTTAAAAACAAGTTTAATTTTATGACACAGGTGTTCCTCTTGTGTTTGAGGCATTCTCGTGGGAGCATGGTGTCATGGTTGGAGCTGCTGTCAAGTCGGAATCAACTGCTGCTGCTGAGTTTAAAGGTGTGTGTTTTTTTGTACCTCTAATCTTCTCAATCTATAGTTTTGTTCATTAATAGTGAAATTTCCTCTGAATGATTTAAAATTTTTTAATGAGGATTAACTTATGAAATCAATATCGAATTATTATTTATTATAACAGGCAAAAGCATTATGCATGACCCAATGGCTATGAGGCCATTCATGGGTTACAACTTTGGACATTATCTTGATCACTGGCTCAGCATGAACAAACCTGGTAGGAAGGTAAGAATTTTATAATTTTATTATTTTCTAATTTTTACATTTTTTTCCAATAGCCCTATTAATTATTTAAATTGCGTTTCATAAATATTATTGTAATTCTATGCTCAATAAATGTCCCAAAATATTTTACTAGCTGCCAAAGATCTACCACGTCAACTGGTTCCGTGTCAATGAAAAAGGTGGCGATTGTATTGTTAATGTTTACTGAATGGCATTACAGTTTGAAACGATGTTCATTTGTATACCTTATTAATATATGTTTAATAAATGTTTTCACGCTATATGTTACTATAATAATTTCAATTCATACAAGTTAGTCTTTTTTTTTGTAGGAAAGTTTTTGTGGCCTGGCTACGGCGACAACATTCGTGTGATTGATTGGATGTGCAAAAGACTGTCTGGTGAGGCAAAAGTTGTTCCGAGTCCCATTGGTAACTTGCCCGAGAAAGGTGAGACTTGTTTAGTTGCTACCAACTATTTCTTGATTTTGATCATACTATACTTGTAGTTTTCAACGCGAATACATGGCATGTAATATCATATTCTTGAATAAAAATTTGTTGTTTTCTAAATGATAGACCTCAGCAGGTAAAATCATGCAAAATAAATATAATGGTGAAACTTTCTCGAATTCATATCATATGAGATTAGCTCAGTATTTATTTTAACTCTGCTGTTGAACCATGGGATTATATGGCCTAAATAAAATATTATTAAAACTGTGTCCGATATTTTTAAAAAATTTTATCAAATTTTTCACAGGTTTTGTATATATTTGTAAAAAAATGTTTCATTAAATAAAAGCATTTTAATATTAATTAGTGACAGTGAGGATGAAATTGAAAGTGATTTTGATGATCCCTTAAGCTGGAATGATGAAACAATGAGCTTAAGGTTTTGTTTATGATGAACCAGGCTGCTTCGATGTTGTGCTTTTGCTCATAAATACGTTCATGAAGGATGTTTAAATTCAATCTGTGATTGAATTTAAACAAAATGGTAATTTTTTCATGGTTTTACAGCAAGGTTAAATAATATAATGTTGGGATAGAACACGTTGGAGCAACCGAAAACAATGCTGATTTTATGATTTATTTAGTGTGTTATGGGAAGCACAAGAAACCAACTGTGTGTTTAATCACTACTTATCTGTCTTATAGCTAAATATTTTGTTTTATTTCGTCCAAAAGGAATGAATAATCTTTCGTTATGAACTTTTGCAGTAGGAGTAATAACATCTTGTATCCAAATGATCTCAATTCACTATTGGCTAATGATTCAAACTATTTCTTATTATTGCCGTTGATTTTAAACAATTTATTTCTTGAAACGTTGTAGGGGCGATTGACATCAGTGGCATTGAAGACCAAGTTCATTGGGATGAACTCTTCAGCCTACCGAAAGATTACTGGCTTGAGGATGCGAAGGAGACCAGGCAGTTTCTCGAGGTTGAAGTAGGAGATGATCTTCCTGCAGAAATCGAGAAACAGTTGGTGGAACAAGAAAAGAGAATAGCAGCAATGTAATTGGTTGAAACCTTATAAATATATATATATATTTATATATATATATATATATATATATATATATATATATATAAACTTTTAATTAAACTTTTTTGAATGATTTGCAGTTTCTCGGCATAATTTTGTAATTATATCATCAAATTTGTTGGAGCTTATTTTTGCGAGTGATTAAATAGGTTGTTACTTTTTGCCGGCATCTTTAATTTTTATGATTTTTTTGTAGAGCATGTTTATTAACATATTAAATGTAAACGATTGTTAGTTGTTTGGACAAAATTATTTTCATTCGATCATGTTGCAACACGTTATTCTTCTCATGATTAGGTTGCTCATAAAGTTTACGTACATAAATCAACTCACTAATTTTTAATAATTTTTTTCACTAACTTTTACACTTGTACTATTTTTCACGACCGTTCAAGAATTTTTGTTTAGTATAATTCTAATGATTTCGTGAAGATAATTGTTTGTAACACAAAATGAAATGCTTTTTGCTCGTTTAAATTCTTACATCTCATTTTTTGACATTGGGTATACGACGCATGCGGTTCCATTACGTATTTTGCCCATGGATATTATATATATGTCCATGATTTTGCCTGATATGCTGAACATTTGAACAGGGTAGATGGCAGTGTAGGCAACATTTTATGATCTTGAAAATATCTGTTCAAATATAGTTTTAGTTACTAAAATAGATTGAAAATTTTATTTTAAAATAGTGAAACGTGGCTATGTGAATTTTCAAACGGTGATGGTTTTTTGGAAAAGTTTTATACGTGTGGCTGCATTTTGCTTTATATAATCATTTATTTATCTGATTTTTTCAATAGAATTTCTCTTTATTTGTTATTCCTCGAAATGTATACCGCGCTATATATGTAATACTCAAAGCAATAAGGTTCAAAAAATATTTTTGACACCAAGGTGCTTTTTAGGTGTTGACAAAATGGCAAAGTGTCATTGTACTTGAGAAACAGAATGAATTGTTTGACATTCGAAACATGTGACAACTTGACGGCGAACAACACGGCCCTTTTGCTACCTTTGACAAGTCATCGACCCTCTTAACTTTTATCAAACTTTTCTTAAACCAAATAATTGATCGATTCGAAATCACAATTAAATGAGTTTTTTTTTATTAAGAGTCAACCATTGAAAATAGAAGTTGAGCAGTGCTAATTCTGAACTTTGATCTGCTGATAATGCTTGTGTCGTTATGTTGTAGTAAAGCCGCAGCATTCCCTGATGGGGCAGTACCGATATAAAATAAAATGATAATGATGAAATAACACAGTAAGGTAATTGTGGTTCTGTGCTCTTAAAGGCTCATACGAAAGCGTATTGGTATTCTAAAACTAGTTTAATTATTATTTACACTATAACATCAATTATAATGGATGCGTAACATCGTTGCTTTTCTTGCCTCCAGTAGAGCGTACAATGGAAGAGATGCGATAGGGCAATTCTAGTTTAAACTGCGAATAATTGATTAGAAAAAGAATAATGCAAATAGTTTTATGTAAACGATAAGTTCATAGCTCAATTTCTATACTGAAATAGTAAAACCGTATTTGTGTTGCTAACTTGTC
Source organism: Helobdella robusta (assembly GCF_000326865.2). Taxonomy (NCBI): domain Eukaryota; kingdom Metazoa; phylum Annelida; class Clitellata; order Rhynchobdellida; family Glossiphoniidae; genus Helobdella; species Helobdella robusta. The sequence goes on from NW_008704083.1 coordinate 6,481,455, forward strand.
TAACGTTCGAAAAATGTTTAGCGCACAAATTGAAAATGAGTAAGTCCGCTAAAGATAAGGATGCTCAGGCTGCTCCGGCCGTGTTGGAATATTTAAACAAGCAAAATAGGCCGTACAGTGCCGTTGATGTTCAGAATAATTTGCATAATGTTTATGGAAAAACGGCCGTCGTCAAGGCGTTGGAAAGTTTAGCGGCCGATGGAAAAATAAAATCGAAAGTTTACAACAAACAAGTGGTTTTCGTTGCCGACCAGAATCAGTTGGAAGATGTCAACGATGCTGAAATGAAGCAGATGGATTTAAACATTGCACAAATATCCGAAAATATTAAGCAACTAGTTGAAGAATGTAAGACGCTGGAGTCAACCTTAGGTCAACTGAACTCTGAAATGACTACTGATGTAAAAAAAAATTTTGAATTTCAATTCATTTCCTACTAGAAATTATATAATTTAATTTTTAATGTTCTGTTGAATTATTAAATTTTAAGCTTTATTAATTAAATCTTAATTTTTTTCAAGAATTTTTATTCTTGTATTTTACATAATTTATTTTATAGTTTTATTATATTCTGTAATTTATATTGTATTTAATTGGTTGGCAGGATGCCTTGAAAATGAAGAATAAGTTAGCAAAAGAATGCAGCATTCTCAGTGATAAACTAACATCTTTAAAATCTAATACCAACTCTGTATCACCGGCAGAGCGAGAAACTATTGTAAAATCACACACTTCATTTACAAAAGAATGGAAGAAGAGAAAGCGAATGTGTAACGATATGTTGAATGCAGTACTCGAGGGATACCCAAAAAGTAAAAAGGCTTTGATAGAAGAGGCTGGAATCGAAACTGACGAAGATGTTGGAGTTAAAATATGATTTCAAATTCAATTTTGTTGTATATCTTTTTTTTTATTTTTTCACTGTTTAATTACATTTGTTAGACTGTTGCTCAGTTTTTAGCTGGTAGTTGTGGTATGCCAATGTTACATATTTTTTTTACTGTTAAATAGCAGTTAGATGATAAATAGACTGGTATTCACAAAGTTCTACAACGTTCCATATCAAATTTCATGTAACTGGTTGGTTCATTAAAGGTAAAACCACTATGCATAATTTCAATGATGCTTGACCAAAGGAAAAAACATCATAAATTTGTTTTTTTGACGTTTGTTGAAATGATTTTTTGTCTTTGTTGAAATCTGTAAGAACTACCAGGCCTGATTTCTGTCGCCACAGACTACGCTTATCGCTTGCGAATGGCGCTTGCAAAATGCTCTGGAATTAAGCATGCTGTTACTCATCTTCATCAAGCCAAACTATCAAAACGCTCTAATAATTTGGTTGTTCCAAGCGGAGGTTGCTTAAATGAAAACCATGGAAGCATTTTAATCAATAACAAGCATTCTGATTGTCATCATTTTGTAATTCATCTGAAAGATCACAAATTAGAGAGGTTTTTTCTGTTTTATTGAAAAATTCATGTTACAAACTGACAGATATTCTTTAAACATTTGCCACAAACATTAATAGGTGATGATCAACTGTTTGACTTAGGTTGATTTTAAATAAGAGATAAAATTTATTGAGAAAAATTATTGCAAACGCGAAACACCAAAAAATGAAAGTTTTGAACTAAGACCAAATTAATATTTCGCATTTATTCTTCATTTCATTGTTCACGTTAATGACCAAAAACAAATGAATATGATGATATATTATCCCGTGCCGTGTTACGTGTGTCTGCCGTCATTTGAGTTCTGACGCCCACACCTGCTGGGGCCAGCCTGTCCTGCCTTTCGGTGGCTTCTCAACCATTTTCATTGTTGCCTTTAATATTTCCTGTACGTGTAAATTTTGTGTCAATTCAACTAAAAATATATTTAGTAGGGCACGTTTTCTTCGCTATTGATGACTGAGATGTTTAAATAACAATAATGGAATATAATATAATACTATTTATTACAACAAAAATTAATACGCCAAACATAATTACGACTTGTAATTAATTTTCTTAAGATGATTGTCTATTTCATCACATCAATATATGAAGATGTAATTAAGTTTGCTACATAGCGGATCTTTATTAACATTGTTAACAGTTGATTTATCTTATTAATATTTTTCACAATGTCAACGGACAACAAAATCTTCAAAAATTTGCTAAAATATTGCTCATGCTTGTGAAAAAGAAAAAATTGAGATTGAATGACAGAGCGAAGGACGACCAACCTGAGCTTCCCTTCTTCTTTTCTCATCTCTGTTTTCATTTCTTCTTGACGATGACATGTCAGCTATGAATCCTTTTTCAGCGAGCTTAGGATCATTTTTATCCAAAACATTCATCAAAAACGCTATGTAACTTGTCGCAAGCCGCAAAGTTTTGATTTTTGATAGTTTCGTATCTGAGGGCACGTTTGGTATGCAATTTCTGAGCGCAGTAAAAGCTGCATTGATGCTGTGAGTTCTTCTCCGTTCTTTCCTGTTTGACGTGGTCGGTCTTTTTTTAACAGAATTATTAGCCTGGTTTATTGAGTCGAAAACCGCATTCGTTAGTTCGTTGAGACCGAACGATTGATTGTCAATCAGTTGATAATCGTCGTCGTCAACATTCGGATGAAAATTTTGATTGAGGTACTGTTGATGGCTGTTTTTATCAGTCGAGTAAATTTGATTGTGGTGGTACGGAAAAATGAACAAATTGTCATCTGGGTTGTTATAATTATAAAGAGAAGTAGGCGTAGCAAGATGTGGCTGAAGTAGGGACTGGAGAGATGTGGGTGGGATGAGGTTGGTTGCTTTCATGGAAAAGCTTTCACTGTATGTATCGAAGTCATTTGAAAGTTGACTTTTTGCAGTAGTAATCATGTTTGACGTGTTGTTGTTGTCGTTGTTGTTGTTGTTAGCTGCAGTTTTTGCGTTGTTGTCCAATTGATATGTATGATTTGAATTAATGACATTGGAATCTAACATCAATTTGTTATCGTTGAACAGAGTTGAAGAAACGTCAACGATGTGGTTTTGTGAAGATTTGCTGCTATCGAGATTGTCGTTATTGATGATATTTGTTGAGGTGTTGTAGTTGTAGAATCGTTGGTGAGGATATTGATTTGATGCTTGCATATAAAACTCCATTTCCGATAGAATTTAATGAGTGGTATCCTATGTTTTGCCGCCTTAACTTTAAATTTTTTGATTCATATAATTATGAAAATCCAAACAGATTGTTAAATCTCTTACTACAAATAACAACAATAACTATTAATATAACAACCGGTTTGTCAATAACTTTTTAATCGTAAACTGGTAAATATATCGCCAAAGACATGATGGAAAAAATGCTTAATCATATTTTATTGCATCTAATTATGTTGCGTTGCTTAGATTATACACAACAAATAAATTTAAAATAAAATCTTTTCTTGATTTGTATTTAAATAGGTAAGCGAATCAAGCGTTTGTTAGATCGTCTGTGCACTTCTATTTACAAACGCTTTTAACACAGGCGTTTTTATCAAAGTTCCTATGTAAGTCTGTTGTGCATCGCTTCGTACATGTTGATGGCTCTCTAAGTTAACTGCTGCATAATATGAAGAATGTTTCAAATGTGCTAACGTAAACAAAGAAACAACTCATGTATATAAACTAAACATAGAAGTAAGTAGACGGCCAAAAATTCGTCCAAGCACGCGTCTTGAAAACTTTAACGCATCATCTCTGTGCCAATGCAGTTAAACAAGGTAGAAATATTTTTCAGCCTTACTCCGTCAAAAGTAGCGTTACTTGATTTAAAAATGAAAAATAAATTTCAATAACTAAATAAATAAACTGAAATGTATTATAAAGACAAATAATCGCATACATATATTATAGTTAAGTTTACGTTATCTGTTCTGTGAGACTTACACGCTAAATCTGCCTTACATAAATTGATGACATTTAACGAGATGAAACATACCATTCTAGATTACAAAGTCCATTTTTTTGTTTCTGTGACAATTTTATATCGATATTAAATATGGCATCAGAAATTGTAGAAAACCTTAATAACACAGCGTTTTAATATTTTGTAATACATCGCCTTCGTTATGCAGTTTTCCGCATCTCGAAAGTAATGTATAAAATTAAAAATTATTTCAAACAAATGTTTGAATGATAATTATAAGAAAAACGCGTTCAATTTTCTCAACTTAATAAAACGGCATCAATAAAAGAAAGAAATATGAATAAATTGCATTATTTTCCTACTAATGTCGAATTAAATGCTGATATCTAAGAGCACGGTGTCTGGTTTTCTTCATATAAAATGCCATAGAAGTTGCACGCACTTTATTTTTGATACTCGCATATATTTAGTAGGTGGTTGGACGTCTTTGTGTGTCCCTGTTTACTTTTGTTTGTTTGTTTGTACGTACGTATGTTTGCGTCTTTATATCCGCAAATAATAATTGATGTGTAATGTGTATTTCATGAGCGTTTCTGTTTGTTCAGTGCGTGCGTGCTCGTGTAAGAGTGTAACGTTTAGAATTTTGTGTTCAATTCTAATGAAGTAAACGTTTGAATCCAAATTGTTTGTATTTGAATTTTAAATTCATAGATTAGAAACATTTTTAATTTATGATTTATTTCTATTAAAGTTATCGGGTTTCTTCAACAAAATTCTTGTTCATTCATCCAGTTACATTGTTCACCCTGCTCTAGCAATTTGATTTGGCTCTTCTGTGAGATTAGCAACTGGGAAAAATATAAAACAAGCGGGCAATTAAAGTAAAAATAGTGTGAAATAGAGAGACGGAAAACAGGAAAAGAGAGTTAGATAAAGAGAGAAAGGAGAGAAATAATTAAAAATTGAACAATAAAGTTACTCCATTTTGAAATGTTTTTGAATATTTTTTGAAAGAATACTAAGTATTTAAGCTTTCAAACATTCGCACTCAAAATTTTTATCCCACACGACATTATATCGGATCAATTTGAGACAATAACGGCAACAGCAGCTATTTATATAACAGGACGGAATGTTTCCGACGATAAGAAAGTTTTAATGATGATAATGTTGTTAACATTTGATGCTGGCAACCTAGCGTACAGAGGCCAATAAACAACGTGCTAATTTAAGCGATGTTAAATAGAGCAGTTATTCAAGTGGGAACAAACATAATTGCACGTCAGATAATTAACACTACGTTAATTGTCTAATTAACTAATAAATAATATTTGGATTACGAATTTTTAAACTTTCTATAACAGAAAATATTGGAAATTAAATAAATGTTGAGAAGCTCGTTTTAATTCCGTCTTTGTACTTCAAAAATTATTATTTATTTGCTTATTTTGCTTAATTATTCGTGGCCTCGACTCATTATAATTTTTGTATTTGATAAAACTGCTTGAAATGTTTCAAACCATGTGAAAGTTGCTCGAGAGCTTCATCGCTTTTATCTCTGAGTAATTAAATTGTTATGTTAATTAGCTGGTAGCCGGTTTATCAATTCGTCATCAATGTTTATTCGTAATAAATTATGGAAGAACGTTTATTGAGAATGTGATATATTAGTATATATATATATATATATGTTAGAAACTGTTGTGAATGTTGCATTGCCAGCCAGCTAGTAAGTCAATGAATTTTCAACGTTTATTATCATTGTGTACTTATCAGGCACGTGATTTCATGTGCCATCGTCTGATCAGAATGTCAGTCAAGCCAATGCGCGCACAACAATCACTCACAAAAAACATTTACACACTAATACAAATATACGTATCTTACACACACTCACACACAGACACACACATACAGACACAAACACACACACATACTTACAAAGCGATTAAAACACATGAACGTAAATGTTGTTAATACAAACAAACATTATCAGTGCTCACCTGAATTGTTGCAGGCACGTGTTGTAATGTAACTGTTCTCAGATAGGCTAGGTTACAATTTCAAACTGATGATAACATGCTTTTTTAGAGGTTTTTATTCGAAGTTTCTGCGTTGTTGTGTGTTGTATTGTGTGTACCTTTGTCGTGTTTGTGGTCTCATGTTTGCATGATGAGATTATCGTTTAACATACGGTAACGTACATATTAACGTAATAAGATAACCATTATTTTTACACAATGTTATGATGCGATTTGAAAATACTTAGTACAATAATTATCTAAGGAGTAGTTTTTTTTGCTAAGTTATTATGTAATGTAATTGCAGCGTTAAATTTGATAAATATGACATGATAACTAGATGATCGCGTGAAATGTTCCTCATACAAAAAAATACTAAATCGTTATCAGCGTTATCAATATAGTGCATTAATTATTGTTGGTCTGTTAACAACTCTGCTATCACGTTTCAACCAATTAAAACTTTGTTACTTTCAGCGTTGTTTTCCCTTCAAAATCCGTCATACACAAACATCTTTCGGTATATTCATTAGAAATCGTCGTGGATTTTGATTGGTCGAAGGAGTTTAAAGACTAAGCCAATGAGAACGCTTCGCTCTTTAAACTTAATATTTCGCTATTTTCAACATTTTTTTATTAGATGTTTACAAGAGGAAAAATATATACGAATGATTTTTTGAAAGAATTGTTCAAAATATGCAATCTGAATTTTACAACGTGAAACTAACAAATTATTTTTATTGGAAATAATAGAAATTAATAAGAATATATAATAAAAATCAATTAAATAATTGACAAAAGGAGAAACTAAAAATATAAATGTGAGGATAAAGACAATGTGTGTGTGTTTGTTTGTGTATGTGTGTGTTTTGCAAGAAAATTATCTCATATACTGTATACATGTTTATTTATGAAGGAATAGATGAATTGATGAAATGGAAGGATGGAGAGCTGGATTAATGGATGAATGAATTAAAATATTAATAAATGGATAGATAGATGAATGAATGCAAGATTGATGGATTAATAGATGAATAGATGGTTGGTTGTGGCTATTCGATCTCAAGTGTCATTGACGATTCAAGAAGCAACATTCAGTCACACATCTGAATTTTTTTAGTTAATTCAAATTTTCAAGGCTTGATTTTGTCGATATAAATAATTAGATACATTTATAATAATAATAATAAATATACAAATAAACATACGAAGCACTTAGAACTTTGTTGAAAATGTTTGAAAAAATCCTAGATATAATAGCGATACAACAGTAGTCATAACAACAACAACAACAACAACAACAACAACAACAACAACAACAATAACATAAACGAATAAACAAGATAAAGTATGAGCACACTAATTTGATTTTGATGGTCTGTTTATCGGAGCTCGTAATATTTCCATTGCCTGCACAACATTCATGCGGCAACAACACAGTCAATTAGGCTTGGCACACACACACACACACACACACAAACACGCACACACACAAACACACTTATACACACACACACACACACACACACACACACACACACACACACACACACACACATTGAATAAGTAGTCGACATAATTGTCTTGTTGTTATTGCGCTGCTGCTGGTTATGTGCACGTGTTTATAAACAACAACACTGAGATGCCTTAGTGTGTGTAGTTGTATGTGTGTTCTAGGTATGCGATTATAGTAAGTATTCTTTTGACAGTTTTTATCTAAGCTTCCAGACGCACTGCATAGGGCGCTATACAAATGACACATTAGTTTTTTAATTATTATTATTGTACAATAATAATTATAATGATGATGGCTGTTGTTATTATTAATGCCGCTCTATTTGATTTTATTATTAATAATTATTTTATTGCTATTATTAACATTATTATATTACAATCAATTAACGATATAATTAATACTATTGTTATTATTCAACTTCAATTTGATTGGTTGAGGCTATAATTATAAGTGATATGCTGCTGATGATGATGGCGACGACGATGATGACGTTGATGATGGTGATAATGATTGTTGATGATGGTGATAATGATTGTTGATGATGGTGATAATGATTGTTGATGATGGTGATAATGATTGTTGATGATGGTGATAATGATTGTTGATGATGGTGATAATGATTGTTGATGATGGTGATAATGATTGTGACTTTGGCTGGTGATTGATAATGGCGATGATGATGATAATGATGTTGGTGTGGGCGATGATAAGTTTAGTGTTAAGGTGATAAAGATGATGATGATGATGGTGGTAATTTTCGTCATGGTGATGGTGACGTCACGATTGTGAAAAAGACAAAAAAAAATATATAATGTCTAAAATTTAGACAATCAAAATTTAGAGTGACAGAAATAAAACATGACAACGAAACGACATAGTGAACAAATAAGTGAGAATGATTGTGGATTAAAAATGATGACGACGACGACGATGATGATGCTTATAATGACGAAAATGATAATTATATTATGATTATGAAGCAATCGATATTGATGATAATGGAAAATAAAAAGAATGGTGATGACGATGAAACAAGGAGAAACGGAAGAAAGAAAAGAAATAAGAGGAAGAAGATGAAGATGATAACGATGATGATGATGCCACACAACGGCGTCCATAATAGCAGAATCTGTTTTTCCTCATCGCTGTACTTTAATATGGGGTTGTTTCTTATGATGTATGAATGTATAAACAAACACGCACGCACGAAGTTGCGTTCTGTGCAAATTTATGCTCTCCTAATTTTTTTGAGACTTTTACTCTTTAAAATGTAAACCTACTCATATCATTTTCATCAAAACATGTCTGTACCAATTAAACATTTAATAAAATTAACTTCACCTACCTGTCACCCACCTGCTGCTCTGTTATAGATTTATAGAATAATTTGATAAAAAAATAAAATTTCTAATAAAAATTCCTTCTTTGAATATTTTATACCCGATACATTTAATATTTTGATAAGAATTATTTCCATGGAAGCTGACGATAACTTATGAAACCTTTGCAATCTTTCAGACATACATTACTAGCTACGTCTAATGAACTGTTCAAGTGTACCTATAGAATCATGGACATCTATATAATAATATAGTATTTGTAGTTCAAATTGTACTCTATGCTATATAATATACGATGGAGACCGGTAAATAGGACCACATCAGGATTTGTTGGGCAAATTAGCTGGTGGGCCTAGGCGGGCCTATTAACCGACTTCTTAATAAATTTATAAATGTACAAGGTTCATAACAATGAGATTTCTATTGTATTACGTTACAAAATTCAACTTGTTCTTTAGTAAGTTTATGTTTTATGATTCAAATTATTTCATTTTTTCTAAAAATTCTTCTAATCTTCTCAAGTGATGGCAGAAGAGAAGATATTTTTTCCACTCCAACAGGAATAAAAAACGAAAATTATGGTTTCAACTATATATATATATATATATAATATAATTAAATCACTACTTATTTATAATTGTGATTGTATGTTATAATCATTTAATCATTCAAGTTAATAGATATCTTCAAATATATAATTGATTAATAAATAATTTTCTGTATAATACAAACGGGTAGAGTAAATCTTCGCTTATAATTGAAGTAAAATTTTTGTATAAGCAATGTAATAATAATATAATAATAACACAAATAATTTAATTAAATATTTTCCATCCACCCATTGATTATTAATATTTTCATCAATTACATACATAAATTCACGGTAGCATCGTGGTTTGAATCATATTTAATTAGTAGGACGCATCAAGTGTTTTTTAACAATGTTTTGTCAGATGTCGAAGTTTTCCTGTCAGGAGATCCTCACGGATCGGTTCTAGGACCACTTCTGTTTTTACTCTAAACAACCGATGCCCATCCAATCATTGAGAAATATAACTTCAAATATCACGCGTTTGTTGATGATTTGCGGATAATTTAACCTCTGAGTAATATTAAAGGGCACTATATACATTCTCAATAATAATAATAATAACAACAAATTTTAAATTTCGTAAACCAATCATGGTTTAGCAGCACCAACCAGATACAATTTTCAGTTGTTGGGACATTTTATTTTAATAAAATTAAAAACATAAACCCAACCTAAATTATAATAAATATTTCAACACAAAGTAGACTAATAAACATCGAAAATGTGAAAATGAAATCTGAAGTTTAAAAGTCTTATCGATAACGGCTTATCATTATGGATTTGCCATTTTCAGTTGTTTATAATATATATATATATATATATAAATAAATAAATATATATATAATACAAGTAAGATTCATCTAGACATACACGCCTGATACCATTGCATACAAACACAGGTGTGTGGTGAGCAAAAAAATGGTCGTTAAGATATTTTTAGGACTTTTTTTGAGACCTCTTAAACTCTGAGGCCCATGTTGAACAAACTAACTGACCCACTCTTCAAAGTTTTGTGTAGGAAAAATGTATTTGTCTTTTTCAAAAATATTGTATTTTAAATAACCGGTAATAAGCTGTCATGTCATCATTTATATTCATTTTATGTGAGTGTGTGTGTATGTGTGTGTGTGTTGTGTGTTTGTGTGTGTGTGGTGTGTGTGTGATATATGATATAAATTTATCAATCATGAAATCACCAATTAATACTGCATGACAATGTTTCCAGTATGAACAATCAACAATATAAACTGATATGATGATAAACAAATGAACACATTTAAAAGATAAAATGAAATTTTGAAAAATAAATTAAAAAAAATTGAAAAAACTGTAGTAAAATAAAGTTGAACAGAAAGTTGAAAATTTCAAGATGAATTTCAAGCCATGTTTAATCAGACGGATGCACATAAAGACAGGAGATTACAACAAACACACAACACCACACACACACACACACACACACACACACACCACACACACACACACACACACACACATACACACACATTCATCTGACAGCCATTCATACACAAACTGCTGATGGGATGGGATATTTATTATTTTTTTTTGAAATAAATATTGATATATGAAATAAAATAAAAATATTTATGTGAAAATTCAACCATCATAATGTTTTTAAAATACTTATCCTACTTTAAATATGTAGATATTTAGATACATGGTGAACGGTAGAATGTTGACGAAAAGCGTAAACATTATCAGAAATATCGACAGCGATAGCCAATGAAGATTAAATCATTGAAACATGCGGCTGAAATTGTTTCTACAAATTTTACATTAAATAACCAATAAATAATTAAATCTGTTAACAAATTTAATAATTGATTGTAACGTTTGATAGTTTGCAATTTTTCGCGAGTTCAACCAACAGTTAAAAGTATTTTCATTTAAATTGGGCGTTTACAAGTATCTGAAAAATATGTTAAAACATGCAATCAATTTTTTCATATATATTTATAAAGTCAGATTGTTGAAAATTACATCAAATGTTCATAGAAATTATTCTGTTTACTACATCTTCGAATTGTTGGTGACTAGACAGCTTGTTGTTCTCTGATAGCACAGCAGAGCATTATTGAGAAGAGCAGTCCCATCAGCTGACGATCAATTGATTTTTAAATTTCATCCGCCCACCTAACAATTTCGATTCTTATATGTTATAGAATTGAAAACTTTAACCAAATGTTATTTGCTAGATTAAAAAATTTAAGGATTCAAAATACTTTTATTTCATAACTATTTTGAAAATTTAAAAAAATTCGCTAGGCATAAATTTGAATTAAAATAATTAGCCATAGTTTGTGAACGACTGTGTGTAAGTACAAATGTGGCAATACGGAGTGCCAATAAAATTTTTTGCAATAAGCCTAAGTTAGAAGAAGAGACGAAATTATATAAATTTGTTTAAAAACATAGACTCTTTTGTAGAATGCGAGAAGATAGATCAATTATATCTGTAGTAATGAAGAAAACATTTGAAGATCTGCCATAGAAATTGGCAAATGACATTAAATAATAATAAAAGCAGTGGCAATAATCTTATATTGTAGAATTCTTTCTCTTTGAAAACTCTCTCTTGAATACCTCAGAAGTGTCAATAAGAACAACCTCACAGAGCGTTTAAATGCGTTCGAATCTCACTCGAAACCAGTTCCTGCAACAATTGTGCATCTGATCTGAGCGTCCTGAACATCTGAGCCATTTAAACTTTTTTGAAAAGACAAACATTTTTGATTTCTTATGCTAAAATAGTTTTATTACATCACCAATGTTATTAACTGATTGAAATTTTTTCCAACCCTCGTTGAATAGAAGCAGCAGTAGCAGCATAAGAATTGAAACTAACCAAGACGAACGAGACGCCAATGAGTATGCCACCGATCAACTTGTCGTTGTCCTTCGCAGCAGCAATAATGGTTTGAACGCACGGCTGATAGACGAATATTTCAATTTAAAAAAATTAAGATTATACCTATTCAATAAAAAATCATCAATATTTTAAATGAGCGGAGAACAAAAAAATAAATTTTAAAACAATTTTTAAACGTTTAAAAAGTGTGAATAATGAGTATTTTTGTCTATGGCAAGGAACATTTTTTTTATGTTTTTCATCCGATGCACTTTTCTTATGCGTTAGATATCTGCATTTTTTGCTATTTGTTTCTACGGAATGAGCGAACTTAAGAGCTGCAATCGCGTTTCATTTATGTGATTCATCATCAACGTTGCACATACATTCGATACGTTGTATCATCTAACTAAGCAGCCTGAAAATTATAAAAACCATTTTATAAATTTAAATTGAATAAACATATACACGTTTTTGGCTAAATAACACTTCAGCTGGAAAGTTAAACAAAAATAATTTTTTATTAATTTATTTTATTTCACATTTTTACGACCTCTTAATAGAGTATCAGGTTGCCGATGCTTCAAACATTTGCAAATTTATAATTATGAAACAAATTCCAGTAAAAATTTTCATAAGCAAGCAGACCTTTGAGTAGTTGGAGATATCGCATGCATTTTGAGCACCTCCGTAGTCAGCAGCGCCACCGTCGGAGCCACAGCACTTGAACTGACAAACGGGTATATTGAGAAATAAAAACCAACAAAATCTGACTGACGTGATGCTACAACATGTATTGATCTTGGTGATATGCGGTGTCAGTAATGTGTCGTTTAATAGGGCCACCAAAGACCCCAGATCTACATACACACCACAACTCACAAACCATCAAATGATAAGAAAGTTTTTATAAATAAACACGTTTAAATGATTACACATTATATATATTGTTACATTGGGAAATGACATTAGTGAATATCCAAAATTTTAAATTATTGAAAAAAGTTACAAAATTGAAACATTTTTATATTATACACGTTATATTAGCGCACAACGAACTATTTGATTAAACAATAGCTCACCGTGTCTTGCAGTGATTTCATGAAAGCGCCAGCGTTTGTATCACCAGATTTTTCTAATTCAATTTGTTTGCTGATCGTCTTTGTTAAAAGTTCTTTTGGCTGAAATAAAATGTTAACACAATATAAAAACGTGTTTGTTGTAGAGTAACAGTATTTAATGAAATACAGTGTTCAAATCGCAAAACCACACAACACCAAGACATATTTATTTTGACCTGCAAAATCAACAAACAGCAGGAGTAATAACGTTTACAAGCAATCTCCATCTCAATGAACTCTGGTGTAGGCCTGATGTGAAGGAAAGAAAACAAAATGATGGCAATAAATAGCCTCTTTCGCATGTTGCCCATCATCGCCCGTCCAGGTTCTAGGCAATGTTATTGTATTGGTGTGCAGGCCAAAGACGTAATGGAGTGATGCTACGGTGCAATGTTTAATGCTGTGTACGGCAGTTCGGCATACACACAATTACTTGATTGCTAACCGATGACATAGTCATTTTACTCAGATAAACATTTACTGATGTCAATGCTATAACGTGGAATTAATTTCTATGTATAACCATCTCTGTCGAGGCACACAAATCATAACTCTAAACATTTAAGATTGGACGTACGAAGATAAAACCACTGTAGAATTATTTACTTCTTTATTTTATCTTCTTATTAATGCTTCAACTGACAAAAATTACATGTTTTCAAGTATGAGTAATAAATCAATCCCATCATTTTCAACAGCCCCAACAACAACAAATTGATAAAACAAACGAAGATATCATTAACCCACTTTTCCTTCGGAGGTAAACGCGAAAACACCAACGCCGATGATGACCGAGAATATGATTAGCAGGCAGATGAAGAACTGTTCAATAACCAACATTACCATATTAGTGTAATGTATTTATTTAACCTCCATTTCATCATAATTTTATCAATCAGCCTGAATTTATAAACAACAAATTTTTTCACGAAAATACAAAAAATTATTCAAATAAAAATTAAATAAATAGTAAAAAGTTATAAATAAAATGTGTGACCAGCCCAAGAAGACACTGACTCTCCCTGCAAGCACCACAACACCCAAGGAACCCAATGGTGATTATGAGGATGCTGATGACGATGAGGATGATGTAGATGTAATCACTCGCCAGCGTCACATGCATTCTTGCCACAACTTCATTCAACTTGCTACTCTTCAGTTCTCTGACTGCATCGTCCAGTGACTTCGAGTTCACCTTTATCCAGATTCCAACGGAGAGCAGTGCAATTCCTATTAACTGACAAAATAATTTTATTAGTTAATGTAGTTAGTTAATTTAATTAATTAATTTTTATTAGTTTAGTTTATTTTATTAATTAATCGATTATTTAAATATTTTGATCATTCATGGGCACATGTTGAAAATTTTTGTTTTTATATCTTCAATTTGTTGTTTGCGCAAATACATTGCTATTTTTTTTTAATTTTTTTTTAAGTTTAATTTCCATAGCTTTTTTGTTGACATGTTTGTAACTCGTTCACATTTACACTTCACTTAAACTTCATCAATTACCATTCAATTTTTTCCGATTTACTTTCAACAGGATAGACGCCATTTTTCAAAGTGCCTTGAAATGAAATTCTATGTATACATACCATTCAATATTGTGTGAAAATTAATATATCCTACTTAATGTTCTACCGTTGAAGAGGACAACGGACATTTAAAATGAAAAAAATTTTCAATTGCGGATTTCGTTTTGCTCTACAGAACATCAATGAACGCATAGTTTGATTGTAAATTATGCTTTTTAATAAGTTTTTAGAAACGTGGAATGCATATTTGTCTGACATTTGCTGTTTATAATCCACCAAAATCAATGTCAGTTAAAGAACATATCAACATTAATTATGTATATTTTAACAAATCAACATCAATTATTACCGATAAAGCCGAAAATTGTGTTTATATAAAAGGCGTTATCAGTTAAACTCATCGTAAACATCACCCAGATTATAGAGGGGTGTCGAATTAAAATTTTGAAATGATGAAAAATAATATTAGATATTTAAAAATTCTATTCAAGTTTTCACGAATCCAACATTCCAATCATTGTATTTGTTGAGGAGTGTGTGACCTTTTTTATTATTTTTTATTGTATGCCGTCGGTTAGAAAAACCTTAACCAGGATATTGGTTAACAAAATGTAATCGCGTTTGAGAGAAAGTTATTTGTTAGGAAAAACTGAAAACAAAAGGTGAAAATTAGTCTGTAAAAAACCAATTTAAAAAAAAAGCTGTGAATTAAAAAGTCGAAGTAAAAAATAGAAATTTTTGGAAAAACTTGAAGATATTAACATGATAAAAAATAATTTTGAAAAGTGGCACCATAAATTTCAACGTTACTTCAGAGATTTAAAGGTATCAATTTTGTCGGTTGATTTGATTGCGTATACAATTCACTCAACGGCCTTCTGAAAATAATCTAAGTTTTGGCATTTGTCGACTAGCTACTTTATAATAAGTTAAATTTTTATTAGGATGAGAAAAATAAAAAAAATTGTATCACTATTCAACAACAAATGCAACACACATAGTTACAGGATTGATTAAATGAATAAATTTTGCTAATTATTATGTTAAATTTGATTAATATCGCGGAATTATTATGTTTGAAAAATTGAATATGAAACTTTCACCTATATCTGAATAATAGAAGCGCTTGTTTTAAAAACCGCTTTCTGATAATGTAATTTAGTAGCACAACCATTTTGGATCTACACTGTAGTTAAATGATAACGTTTGAAAAGTTGTTTAATAGTTCATTAACTTACTTTTTCATTTTTATAATTAAAATAACTTTCCAAACAAATGATATCAATGTTTCTTTAAAATCAATTATTAAAAAAACGTCATCGCTCGCAACAATACAACATTTTTTTGGTAAGTCTCGCTGACAACCATCACGTTCAGCAAAAGTAACATTCAGAAGCCGATGGTTGACATCATAAATGAATTTCTAACAGATGCCAGTTTGTTTTCTTGCACGTTAATGTTTGAAATTTTTAGCGCCTAAGCTAATGAAATCTCACAGAAAATCTTTTCAATTTCTGTCGTGCAGGTTAATTTAATTGGGTTGAAGTCTAAAAAAAAGCGTTGGTTGCGAGGTTAAAAAAATTAAAAATGATCAACGAAAAATCTAATTAATAATAATTAACATGTAACGCGCTAGATTATTTTAAAAAAAATTATTTTTTTCAATATTTTTTTCCATAGCATTGAAATTGAATAAATTTTAAATAAATTACAACAAATTACTTGGAACCTACCCAAAATATGAAGTTGAAGGCAAACAAGAGGTACTTGATGCACGAGTAACATCCTTTCAGTGCCATTTTTTATTGTCTTTATTTTCTATACACTACACTTTGTGGCTAGTCAGTTTAAAAATTACTTCTTATGCTAAAAACACCAAATAGTTTGTTTATATAACTTTAAAAATAACTATTTTTATTTATTACCAAAAAAATCTATTAGATTTTAAAGACTATTTAATCGAAAAATCAATTAAATTGATAAAATTTTCAACACCGAGTATGTTATCAACATTGAAAACGAAGTGGCATGGTTGTGAAAACATTTGAATTTAAACTTCTTGTTCATGTTCGTCCTTACCATCCTCATCATCCTCATCAGCATCATCATTATCATCATCACTACCATTACCACCATCTTCATCATCTTCATCTTTCCTGTTATCAACCATATTTTCTAGTCATTCACTCACCCGTTCTTATATATCGTCGATATGCATCATGCAGGTATATTATACATACATGTATATATACCTGATGCATGTGTGTGTGTGTGTGTGTGTATGTTTCAAATTATATTATACATATATATATATATATATAGCAGAAAAAGAGAGAGAGAGAGAAAAAGAGAGATAGAAAGATGTGGTGACTTGGGACGTGACAGATATACATACTCGTACACAGTAGTCGAGGCATCAAACACACAAGGCGTATGATAGGAACATAGGTGACTAACGTTATAGGTCCAAAACTAAATTAATTAAATATAAATGAAAAATTGAGAAAATATAATTGAATTTTTGTATATATTTATTTTAGTTTTCACACGTTTAATAAGAGAGAAAACGAAAAGAGAGAGCGAATAATAAAGGGGGAGGATAGAGTATTTTGAATGTAATATACATTACATATGCAACCAGTGTGTGTGAAAATTTCGCAAATTATGAGCGTTTGCTTTTAACTAAGTTTTAACAAACATTAAAAGTTACAAATATACTTATGATATTGTTATGGAACAAAATCACAATTTTTTTCCAATTGAACAGCTTTCTTGCTAAATAACGAGACTTGTAAAAATAATAAAAGGTAATCGTTATAGATACTTTTCAAATACGTATTTTACAAGCATACGCAAAAGAAGGTACGCACATGTTCCTCCTCTCTTCTGTATAATGATGAATGTAGCCGCATCGATCCAACACAAGGGAGTCGAATTTTTTAATGTTAACGAATTCATAACAGTTTCATAACATAACAATAACAGTTTTATTCATCCTCAATAAAACTTCATTAACGTTATTTTTCTTGAGACTGAAAATTTTTTCAATATGAACGAACGCTGTTTAGCAAACTTACTTATAAAAAGTGTATCACAATTGAAATATTTAAAATATTTAAGAAATGTAAGAATAAAATTGTTAATTCAACCAAAAAAAATTTGAACAAATACAATCAAAAAAAATTTTTTTTTGACTCTTTAATAAAACCCGGTATAATCTTTCACAGCCTAAAATCATCCTCATCATCATCATCCATCATCATCCTCATCATCATCATTATCATCATCATCATTTCATCATCATCCCCATTATGTATGTTTTCCTTCGCATCATTATCATCCTTGCTGTCATTGTCTCATCATCAACACACCATCAATTTTAATATCATCATAATTATCATCTTTATCGCTTCACCTCTTTCATCACATTCCTATTCATACTTTTGACACCATCATCATCTTTATTGTTATTAATGGTTTCCACATTGTAACCATATTTTTCATCAAAATAACCACGAGGGCTATTGTTATAACCACCATTCCTATTTTCATTTTCAGCGTACTATCCACTTTCGCATCATCATCATCATCATTTTCATTTTCGTCTTTTTTCTCGTTATCATCATTTTCATCCTCCTCCTCCTTAATAGTTAATCATTGACCTCATCATCCTATCTTAGTCATCAAACCATCGTAATGATCATCACCGTCATCATCATCTTCATCACCATAGTCATCTCCATCTTCATCATCGTCTTTATCATCTTCTTCATCATTGCCGTCATCATCTTCATCCTCATCAACTTCATCTTCATCATCGCCACCCTCATTCTGGATTACATGTTTGCTCAACGACAGACACACGGCACAGCAAATCAACTAAGATAACAACTTTGCAGAGAATTAACATTAACATCAGGCATGCAGTCAAAACAATGCTCATCATTAATTCTCTCTCTCTCTCTCTCTCTCTCACTCTCTCTCTCTCTCTCTCTCTCTCTTTCTCTCTCTCTCTCTCTCTCTCTCTCTCTATCTTTGCTTTTAATGAAATGATTGCAAGCGAGACACTCTTTCCATTGGCCATTTTCAACATCGCTACATAATCAATCACAATCCAGGTTAATACCGATACTAACTGATAGTCTTCGTGATGTTATTTGGTCGTTGCAAGCAGATTTTAATATGGTTTTCTGCATTGTTCATTTTATTCTAAAAAAATTAACATAAACTCTTATTTTGTTATCCACCAATATAGAGAGCTAAACAACGACACACTTGCTCTAAAACGTATACGCTACTGAAAAAACTAATTTAAGATTTTTAATTGTTTGATTGGTCATCACCTTGAATGAAGTGCATAGGTTGCGAAAATATTGACAAGCCCTTCTAAGTTTAAAAAATTGAATGTTTTTATAGCTCTAGATTTTAGTTTTCAAACAAATCTTTCTAATGTTGCTGAAAAAAGCAATCAAAGAGAACTCATATATTTTTTGATTTGAGAGTCTGAATGAAGCTAATTTTTTGATTTTATGAACAAATTACACACTGAATATTGAAAGTTTTTCCACGTCTCATGATTTATCGTAACTCGTGCTAATTTTTATTAATCTGGAGTAGACCAAACTGCTGTAAAAAAATCATATGGAAATTGAGACTGAAATAAAATTTGTATAATAAATACATAATGTATTGGTTATTAAATCATGTAAAACAAAATAATAGCAATTTTCGAAATGAAAATATCTTTTATTAACGAGAAAAACAACACTAAATAATCACAAATATAATCATTTGAAAATAAACAGAAAATGAATTATGTATCAATCAGAAGTGATAAACTCATTAAGCCTAATTTTATAACATCTAACAAACTCTGAAAAACAAAAATTTGACAAAAATGTCACCAAACGCTAAGCACCATTAACTTATATTATAGATAATATAAGTCGCGTTGTTAAGTATTACCATTTGAAATATCGATTGAAAGAATTAACGCATTTTCTTTAAAGCCTGTTGATTAGAATAACTTATCGCTTAAAAGTGTTAAAAATTCCTTAAAATATACAACAATTATTATTTTTTCAAATTGTTAATGTCTCAATTTAAATGGTAATGTTTCAGATTTCAACAACAATTACTACAAAATAACACAACTTTCCGTGTTCAACGAAAAATATATATATGTATGTATAATTTTGACGGGTTATATATTTAGACTTAATTCATTAAATACAAATATTTTAAGTAGTTAAATGCGATGTTATACTAATCTTTACGCAAATACACATATGCAATAAAAGGCAGACTCTCACATTGAACTAAGGCACATGAACTTAAGAATAACGTGAATGTCAATAAATTAAAATAAATAATGAAACCATCCTTTACATTTAATAATTCTCATTTTGAAGAAAATGCGATCAAAAAATGTAATAAGGGAAAATAAATAAACGAAATATTTGCTACAAAACTTGGTCAAACATAGTGCATAAATTAACATTGGTTTACAATTGAAGAGTATTTTGAGACAAAAAAAAAATTGGCTGAAGTTAGTAAGGAATGTGGACTTATATCATGAAAATGTTCGAACTGAAGCCGATAATGAAAATATTGTTTAATCAAATTGAAATAAATAAAATAAAAATATTAAGTCGTCAATCTAAATATCAATTTTTTCGGTAAATTTTCATTTTCTGGAACTCTCGAGAAGTTCCCGTTGTTTGCCCGGCACCACCTGCCGAAATTGAAAATAAAGCATCGTTTCATTTTAATCAAACTCAGAAGTTATGTTTCATTTTCATCAAATTCGGAAGTTGAACTAACTTCTGAATTTCTAACTTCTAACTAACCCTATCTAAAATCATTTAACAAATTTATAACATTGCGATATATATTTATTTTCTTGTTTAGTTACGGCAATCAAGAATAATTTAATTGCAAATTGTTAGAATAAAACGGCGAGTTAAAAAAATTGTTAAACCAAAAAAGTCTAGCAACTACACAATTTTTGTCATTGAACTTGTAGTTTGTTGTTGCTATTTAAATGGAAATAAATACAGACTGAACAAAATTAAACTAAGTTTAGCAAAACAAATATCAATAAACAAATATAGGGTAACGTGGGGCAAAACGCCGCATGGGGTAAAAAGCCTAAATTCAGTTTGCACGAAATTTGTTTAAGACCGAAAGTTTTTCAATTAATTTTTAAAAATTAGAACGTACCCTTATTATTTTAAATATAAAACCACGCCGTTTTTCCACTTGTTTTTTCTGTTTCAGAGTTTTGTATAATTTGCGAGTGAAAAATTGGTCGTGTTATAAATTTTGTGTTCGGGTTTTTAATTAATTTCTTGATAATAAGATTGTTATTTGTGAAGAAAAGAGGTTTTTTATGAAGAAAAATCATTTTCACATATACAAAAGTAACTTCTAATCGGTTGGAACAATTTTTTTGTATTTTTAAATTAAATTTATTCTTAACATTGTCTATGGGGGTAAAACGCCTCTGTAATTTAGGGGCAAGAGGCCCAATTTACATTTATTGAACTATTTAACAAATTTCAGATATTTGTATGTAGGCAGCTATCCTTGTAGTTAATTGTTAAAATGTATTGAAATTTATGTTTTATGTGTAAATTAATTTCATGTATTTTAATTTTTAAAGGTATAAAATGGTCAGAAATTATATAAGAAAATCTACACGATGCTCAACTTAGGATGGTGAAAGTTAGAAAAAAGCCTTGGCCAGTTATTTAGTAAAGTTATCAGAGAATATGGAGTTCCTGCAAAAACTTTAAGAAGACATCAAAAAGCCGTGACAACATCTCCGGGAACTATAAAGCTTAGTCGGTTGTCAAGCGATCTAAAGATTTGACTCCTTGTGGGACATGTTCACAAATTTTTTGTAATGATTTCACAGGATTTCAATGAATAAAATGCTAAAAATGTAACATTTGGCATCATAATTCCTGTATAGGGCTGGAAGAAGACTATCGTAGAACTTTTATTTGTATCAATTCGGACAATAATTAACAATAAAAATAAAATTTTTATTTTCTTTTTATCCAATTTTTATTTTATGTACAATAAAACTGTTCACATTTTTTTACATGTTCAGATTTGAAACTATTTTTAAGCTTATTTTAATAGTTTTTCTACACAGGCCTTTTGCCCCATGCATGGGGCAAAAAGCCCATTTTATAGAGGTCTACGGTTTCTATTATAAAACATAGGAAACCTATGTTTGAACAATTTAATTTGTAAAATTAGATAAAGGACATATTAATCTAGTAAAATAATCACTAATGTTCTAGAAATATTCCATTTTTTAGATGTAGTCACTCATCAAAGGCTTAACTATGGCTTCTTGCCCCACCCTACCCTAAACAATCAGAAAAATTAAAAAACCATGCTTCATTAGCCACTAACCGTAAGGATCGACCCATTTTTTCGAAAGTCATTTTAGAATTGTTTTTAATTTGCCCCCAGAGTTCAGCAACAAATTTTGATTTTCCTGAAATGATCCTGAAGATACCCTGCTCCTTGTTTTCCCACCGCACACAACTGGGATTGTACTGCGGATTGTTCAGCAGATCTCTCATGAAGTTGGAGAGAAGGATTTCTAAAAAAAAAATATTTACATTTTAGTTAAAAATGAAACGTATATAAGTTTTTATTACTTATTTTTATTATTTTAGCTGTTGTTATCAAAACTTTTATGAATACGTCTTGACGAAAGCAAATATCAAGGTTACTTTCAAGTGTTTATTAATTTTAACGCGCAAACGTGCTATCAACTTATACTATTCAGTTTAGAGAGACATAACTTGCCTGCTGTGCTACGTACAGTCTGTGTGTAGGCATTTGTGTGTTTAGCTAGATGTCCTTCACAACAATCTCAAACAGCAAGTAAACCATATCTGACCCGAGACACGTATCGAATGTATTTCTTTTTTACATTTGAGACTTTTTTTTGGTGTTATATAATGTGCCTCTTTTTCATTCACTCGAGTTAAAAAATCCAGTTTGAGTCTGAGTACATTCACAAACGGGATGGTTTTCGATTGTTTATTGCAGTGGTCGATGCATCGAGTTTTCATAAAACCAAACAGTTAAATTTAATAAAAATGAAGATTATGCGGTTTTAGAGCTTCTGTGTTCATCAATAAGTTAATGGGCTTATTAAATTCAAACTGCGTACGCGTGTAAGGTAGTTGTAGACTACATGTGTGTTGGCTTAGTTGGGTTAACAAATTATTATATCCACGTAAAAACCTACCAACATGCATCCCTTTAAACTTTTATCGAGTGCAGCATTGTTTAAAGTTAATACCTGACTGTGGTGTTTGACTGTTTGCCTTTTATTGAATATAAATACATTCCGTGTGTTTTTGAATGTGTGAATTTTTGTATTTTTATACGTATACCTTATTTATTTTGTTTGTTTGTACGTAGAATGAATTTATTGACTGCTTAAGTGTTCAAGCATCTACACATTCACCAACCAGGAAGTAAAAACTCAGCGAGTTAATTACTGTATATATATATTAATGAATTATTCAACAAATTATTTATCAGCTTAAGCATGTTAGTTGGTTTAATATGGATATATGCATGTACTTGTACATAAGTACATATTTTTGAATGTGTGAATGCACGTATGCGCGTATGAATGAATGAATTAATAAATTTGTGTGAATGTTTGTATGTGTAGCTCAGATGAGTATTTGTTGAGGCAGGTGTGAAAAAAGCTCAATGATGTTTGGTTTGATTGGAAGATAGATACTGTGTAGGGTTGATTTGGTGGAAATGACTGTATAACCTTGCCAATATCTGTGGAGTTTTCTGAGCTGAGAACACCTTTTCAAGGTTCGTTGACGAACATTTAAATATAAAAGATTAGAATTAGAAGCGTTTGAAAAAGAATGTTAGAGAAAATAGTTTGGAATCGAATGAAAACGAAAGATAAGAAACAAAATCTTTATAAAGCAACTTGGAAAATAAAAAATATGATGAACGAAAAGGAAAAGTACGAAAATTAAGGCTCTTTGGACATAATTGCAAAATTTCTGGTATAAATTAATTAAATCTGTTTAGTAAGAAACAAGAGAAACTAGGAGAGAAATGTTGGAAAACCTGCAACAAAACGGAGAAATAATTTTAAAGAATGAACTTGGTGGTGTTATTGAAATCAAAAAAATTGGCCAGAGGATTGGTGAAATTTACAAAAATTAAACGTCATCGACCTCAACTGTTCTTCAAAAGATCAGAAAAGTTCCTTTATCACGAACAGAACGATAGGATCGTGAACAGGATGGTAGCAGCAAAAATATCAACCGTTATATGAACCAACACAACGATTCAACCAATTAATTAATTACTTCAAGTATAAGTTGAACAAATAAACAATTAGTTAATGTTTCGTTTTTATAACCTGCAAAAGCCTACTGACAATTCACTTAAATGGTAGAGAAATAATTAATTTTAACGGGCAGTAAACATTAAGCTGATGTTCATGAATCTAAAACCACTTGAACATCTTAATTTGAGGTCTTTATTCAGTACGGGAATCACAAATTTGCTCAGTTGAAAAAGATAAGCTGATGTAAACCATGCAACAGAATGAAACAATTTATACTTACGTAAAATAAATTGGCATGAAAAAATTTAATTATGAGCACGTTAAAAATAATTTAGTAAAAATGAATTTTAGGAAACATAAAAATAGTTTAACTTTTGAAAATGAGCGGAAAATTATCATTTCAAGCATGTAAGACAAAAATAATCATAAGTACATGATTAATAATTAACGACATTAAAAACAAACTTGAAGTATGTTTCTTCTTCACACTCTTTTGTTCAGCTTGGTCATCATCCGAAATTATTTTGTTGGCCTTTGCTTTGGAAACTTTTGAAGATATACTGGTTACAACGCTGCTGTCTGCATCATCAATAAAATAATTTTTATTGGCGCTGTCATGAATGATGTAAGGGGTAAGTAAGTTTGTTTGTAATAAACATTAAAATTTTATGTTTACCGTTTTCATTGTGACAATTGTTAGCTGTAATTTTTTCTTTGTCCTCATCGCAGTCATCTTCTCTTTTCCGTTTTTTTGTGGTGACAGGGCACACTTTTAATTTGTTAAGACTTTTTACCTTAAAATGTTTTGCTTGAGCATCTTCTTTGAGGTTAATATTTGGCTGAATTGGTTGAAAGTTCTTCGTTTTCGTTTGGTCGAAAGGATCATCTTCTTCATCACTGGAGTCCAACAAGTTTGATTCCATGACTGTCGATGGGATGAGTGCAACTTTCACCTCTTCAACTTCTTTAACCTTTTTCATCTTTTCAGTTTCTTTGACTTCATTTGAAGCGAGGAGTTTTTTAATTGTTTTCGTTTCAACAATCCTACAAGGATCGCATTGAGTTGTCGGAAGAAACAGTTGTGGATTTTGTTGTCTTTCTTTGTGGAGGTTATGTTGTTGTAGTTGTTGTTGCTGTGTTTGTTGTTGTATCTGCAACTGTAGTTGCTGAAGTTGTTGTTGTTGCTGCAACAACGCTTGTTGTATAACATATTGGTACAGATTGTTTTTGAAAGAAAATGGAAATTGTCGTTGATGTTGGGCCAATGAAAAATTGTAGCCAATTGGCGCTATTAATGATGGAAAGACAAGTTGTGCAGCCGGTCTGCAAGAAGAAGAAGCAGTCAACTCTGTCAACGGTACTGATGTTTTGTCTGTTGCTGCAACAGAATAAACAGTTGTTTCAGGATATATTTGATTGAGAATTAACAGAGTAAAATCACTTAACTTCGAATATTTCAAATAAATCCCTGACTGTAAAAAAATAATGATGAAAATACAAAAATTGAAATAATACTTTTGAGCTTGTTCAAACAAACTGGCTGTTCATTGGATAACACTTGAGATTCTTGTTTTATTGGCTGGAGAACGTTTGGCGCTATATTAAGCGGAGGTTGTTGATGTTGTTGTTGTGGTCGATATTTTTGAAAATTGAATGGAGTGTTTATGAAAACTGGATGAGAAACAGCTTGATTTGGGCTAGCATAAGAATTCGGGAGCAGTCCTGTGAATGGTGGTGTCAAATATTTGCTTACGTTTTGTTGAGGCCTATGAGATCGTTCGTTCGCGAAACACTGTTGGGTTGGTTGCGGATTTGACGGCAACTGTTGGTTAGATGCTTGTGATTGTAACTCGGTTTTCGATGTATGTTGTGTTGTTTGTTGTTGTGACGTATGTAGAAGGTCTGATTGTTGTTGTGTGAAATGTTGTTGCGATGATCGTGGTGTTTCTTCTAAAAACTCTCGCTGCAGTACCTTTCCACGTGGATTTTGTTGTGTTGTTGTTTCCGGTTGCAGTATTTGTTGTTTTGTTGCTTGTTGTTCTGTGAATGTTAATGAATGGAGAATAGATTTTGTGTTACTATCTCCAAGTACATCATTGCTGCTCTTGTTCGTGTAATCTGCACATAGAAACGTTGAAAATTTAATGAATAGAACTTCACAAAGTTAAACAAGTATGACAACATGAACAAATTCACATTCACAAGAACAACATTATCAACGAAAAAAATTATCCACTCAATAAAAAAATTATCAATATGACTACAGATAAATTTATGAGCAACATTAAAAAGGGAAAAATCATCACAAACTATTATAAAGCAGCCTGAATGAGTCGTACAGCTTCTCCCCAAAATTGCTATCTTTTGATTTGAAATCTTCACTCGTCATTTTGCAGAACTCTTTTCCAGTCATTCCTTGAAAATTTTCCCCTCTCAGTGAAGGTAGTTGAATGTTTTTCAAACCCGCAGTGAAATAAATCCAATCCAGGATGTCACTGTTATTCCAATCTTCCGGATGCTTCGATTGCCAGGTATCCATCATGTTAAAAACTGTTTGAATAATGTATTGGTAATACAAAATGTGATCATTTTGTCGTTGTTGCTCCATGCTCAGTTGTCTTAGTTCTTTATGAATTTTTAGATTGTAGCAACGTTAATATTTTTTTATTTTTATGATCAAAAAATGTTTTTCTAAACTAAACTCGATATATGTTACATTATGAAAAACTTTTAATTACGTATTCTATTTGTTACTCGATACGATTACAATTTATTTAAGAAGCGTGTTCGATACATATCGTTTAATGTTACGGCGAGACTTGATGAAAGAACTTCAATTATAGGTGGCAGATGCGGAAGTAACTTCTTACAAGGAAGTACAAAATTTTGCTTGCTTCTTTCTTCAAGTGTGTGTGCATGTTTTGGCAGATATGTGGGAGTTTGTTTGTGTTCAAGTGTTTGGCTGTGAATGTGTGTCGCTGTTCTGTGCTTCGAGATGAATTGCTTAAGAATGCTGAACAAGTTCCATTCAAAGGTGTACTTATGAATGAAGTTTTAATTTTATGTACGTATATTTTCTTTATAATTGTGTTTGTCTGCTGACAAAGTTTTGCTCTCGCTCGTCATCAGTTTTGGAATCAACTTCCGCATTTTTTAAATTTCGTAGAGAGATGGATTTTTTGTTCTGACTAATGGCGCCATGGCGTTTTTTCAACAGACATGTTTTCTTTCTTACTAGTGCTTTTGGGTCTTGAAAGAGCGCAATATAAGCAAGCATAATAATAATTATAGTAATAATAATAATAATTATTATATAGTGTGTGGTACATGTTTGTGCGGTATGTGTTCAATTAATTTATCTATATATGTATATAAATAACAATTGCGATAGCTTGCTTGTTTAAACATAACCGAGCGTATTCTTCATTCATAAGCTTCATACAAATTAAATGCTTTCATGAGTGTGCGTCCTACGCGCCCACGTCTCTTTTCAAAAATTGAAAAAGCGACTTTTGTATGAAGAAAAATAATAACAATAAAGTTAGAAATTATAAAAGGAAATTACGGAAATTAAAATATAAAATTAAGATAAACTTAAAATTTTGAAGTTTGATAACATAATAACACGTGATTGTCATTGACATTTACTAATACACGTAAACAAACGTTGTATGTCGTTGTGATGCCACTGCGCAATTTAGGTTAAGAGTTCCTACGTTCAACGTTAAGGAGTTCCCATGTTCAATACACGTGCACGTTGGCTGACAACATTTCATAATTATCTGACTGAATCTTACTTAATTTATAAAACTTGTAGAGCATCAATTTTTCATTCAAAGTCTTATTTTTTCATCGTATAAACTTTATTATGATCGTTTGCTTTAGATGGAATGCGGCGTTTGATAACATTTTTACTGCGATTTCATTGTAAAGTGACCTGTCTTTGTTGGCTGATATTAAATATGTTAAAGTTGCGCTTTAAGTTTTTTTGCGTAGTTAGGTAAACACGTTAATATCTCCTAATGAATTTTTCAATTATTCTTGTTTACTTTAGTGTGAGTTGATTTCTAACACCAAGTCAAAAAATTTCTAAATGATATTAACGTCATTTTGTTAAAATGAAAAAAATAATGGAACAGCAACTTCAGATCACAAAACTCATTTTAGGCAATGCGGTACTGCGGCGCTCGTGCTCACTTTTGCAATGTTGGCAATATAAATTTAATTTCCAACTCACGAAGCACAAATTATCTGGTTACTCACCTTTTTTTAACACTCAATATACAATGTGCAAACTGAAAAACTAACTGAATGATTCCTACTTGCATCAATATTTCTATGCTGACAAAATGCGAATAATGACAATGATTTTATTTAATTTCACTTTCCTGAGACCTTCCAAACGAGGGCAACGCAGCTCTTTTCATAACATTTCTTGTCATCTTTATCAATAAAGATTTCATTTTGTTTATAACACGCTTTGTTATACACTATATGAGTAAAACCATCAAAATTAAGATTGAAATTATGTGAATTCCCATACTTTCATTTAACTTCCATTTCAAAATTACAAAAAACCCAAAAATGAGCCTCAAATATCTTACATCACCATTAGGCTGCATCAAAAACTCCGCAATTAAAAATGAGATAAGGATGTTTTTGTTCATTTATGAGAAGAGTATATTTCATTATCGTGCCGGGTCAATTATTTCTTTCTTGTTAGAAATATTTAACAATATTTACTAGTATTTTTACATGTGCAAACAGTTGCAATTTGTCAATTAATAATTATGAAATTAAGAATAATTATAAAAAATTCAACGACAACTATATATTTTAATGAATGTAAAAACATTAATTTGAGTAGGTGGCAAATTTGAGTGGGCAGCAAAGTTGAAGAAGGTCTCATTAAAACAAGTCTCTATACAATCCTACAGAAACTAGAAAGTATTATTTTAATGAATTCTGCTCAGTGTAAATTAGAGTTTTATATTACCGAATAGTTCTCTAAATGTTTGTCATGATACGATTGGTATCATTTTATCATTCATTCACCATTCACATATTATTAACATGGCGATATTAATAATTCATCATATTACTAACAAAGATTATTAGGCTTGGCTCCATCATTTGTATTATCACTAAAACAGTTTTTATGAAACTTTTGTTCCATTTCTTTGAACTCGGAGTAGGCTGAGCAGGGATGACTGTCAACATGTTCATCATTTTTCTTGAGGGCGTGGTCGTTAGTGATGTTCACTTGATGGTATATCCAGTGAAGCAGTTCCAGTGACCTCATGCTGTTGCTGCTAGTGTTTGAGTCATCGGAATATGGCGATGTATAACCATCTTTATTGCTAACGATGGTTTTATCGTTAGTAGGAAAATTAATGCACCGACCCACGTGAAAAGAACTGTTTGTTAGTTCGTTATTAGTGTCTGGGCAATTCACTCTATCAAAAACGTCACTCTTCACACCAACTGGAATGAAGTTTGCATTGTCAGTGTGGTTGGAACTTTTAGCCCGAGTACTATTTTCAATCCATTCTGATTTAAGCTTTTTTGAATGTTTACAACTCGGGGCATCGTATGTGTCTCGATGAATATCAAAGAAACTTTGTTGATGCCACAGGTGGTCGATGTTGTTGACGAGGGCTGGGTTGTTGCTGCTGACTGTGTTGTTATTCATCAGCCTAATTTCACCTTTCATGTTGTTCATGCTTTGCCAAGTAACGATGAAGAGCGTTGAAACACCAAAAAAGATGACAGAAAAAATCGATAAATGATTAGGTTATCACTGTACTAAAACGATTTTTCAATGAAAGTTTCTTCACGTGACTTATAATCCATTAATCCATTATTGAAAGAAAATTTTTAATTTTTCGATAGAAATACAATTTAACGCACAATTTTCCATCCTAATAAGTAAGTATAGCAAGAAGCCATTCATACTCAACTAATTTAAATTTGCTTGACAATCATCAGGCGATTATAACAATAGATTTGAATGAGAGCCTGCTGAATTTCAAGTATCGTTCAGCTTGATAATAGAAGTGTTCGGCTTGTAAATTTTTGCTAACCGTTCAGCTGGCAGTCAAAAACAAGAATGATACCTATACTTACATGTCTTTAGGACTAATAAATTTAAACGATAGAAAGTTCAACTAAACTTTACTCCAATTATTTCAATAAACATGTGCTTGCCCTCAACGCTAATTATAATACACTAATACTAATGGTTGATTCGTTCGTAATAGATTTATATTTAATTACAAACTTGATGCGTGCTCCTAAAGAAAGAAATGCGTTTCCTGTATATAATAATTAAAACATATAAATGTATACTTATACACACACACACACACACACACACACACACACACACACACACACACACACCACACACACACACACACACACACACACACACACACACACATATATATATATATATATATATATATATACATATATATCCATGCTTTTTGCTGAATAAAAATTGAATATATGGGTTCAGACTGTTGTATACACAGTATATATATATATATATATATATATATATATATATATATATATATATATCCATGCTTTTTGCTGAATAAAAATTGAATATATAGGTTCAGACTGTCGTATACACAGTCTTCCCTGCTCCACCGGTTTTTTCGTTGCCGCGATATTCTTCCCCCAGTATCCGCTCCGGGGGACCGTACGCACGTCCAAATTTTGAACGAAGAATATAAAAAAATCTTTCAAAATTTGTTGTCTTCATGCGGCGACGACTTTTCCACCGCTCGTTTGTTGGCCATGTCCAACGTTGCCAGCTGCGGGTGGTTGAGATCGTGGCCCAACACCTCTGTGGGCACCAGGCTTGACGACGAGTCTGTGAGATTTGCCATTGGCTTCAGACTTGGCCTGGTCATTCAGAATAAATACACGTGCCGATGTGGCGCAGGGGCGGACGAGTTTGGGCACCACGGTTTGGTTTGTCGCCTGGGTGGGGGCCGTCAACTACGCAACTAACCACATTTCGTGCTTGTTGCAGCGGTTCCTGCGTGTCTGTGTGCTTGAAACTGAATGCCGAAGTGTGCAATTAACGACAAATCAAAGTGTTAATCCATTTGTTACTTGATGTTTGACGGTTCAGTGTCACTCATCATGTTTTGGTTTTAACACACGTTAATAAGAGTGCTCTTAATATATATTTATATATATATTAGTATTATGGTACATATATATATATATATATATATATATATATATATATATATATAATATATATATATATGTTGGTAATAGACCATAATTTTTACAATATTCTATAAATTCTACCGAATGTTTGGCGTTAATATGTTTGTAGTTCGTTTTTTCGATTTTTCTCACTAAAGTTTTTTGGTGAAAGTTTAGTTTATTAAAATTCAAAATAAACTTATTTTTCGAATTCATGCTGCAAATAAGGCCATATTTCGATTCCGAATGAATCATCGTCAGTGCTCCTTGTTGTATATATAGGGAAATATTGACTTTGTCACGATTAGCTTTGACGTTGTAAAAATTAACTTTGGTGTTGTAAAATTGAACTTTGATGCGAATCGCATCAAAGAATTTATAGAATTTGGTAGAATTTATAGAATTCGGTAGAATTTATAGAATTCGGTAGAATTTATAGAATTCGGTAGAATTTATAGAATTCGGTAGAATTTATAGAATTCGGTAGAATTTATAGAATTCGGTAGAATTTATAGAATTTATAGAATATTATAAATATATATATATATATATATATATATATATACAATATTCTATAAATTCTAGAATTTATAGAATATTATAAAATATATATGTATATATATATATACAATATTCTATAAATTCTACCGAATGTACAATATTCTATAAATTTTACCGAATGTACAATATTCTAAAAATTCTACCGATATATTTATTTTATTTTTTTTATTTTTTTTATTTTACAAATTTTATTAACCACAAAAAAATGGCTTGGAGACCATACAAGATTATTAAGCTTTATAGGCCACCAAAAAGAAAAACAGAAACAATTTAAAAAATTATCAAGCGCATATACGATAACATAATTTGTTCGTTCAACAGTTTGACACAAAAGCATAGCACACTGCACATAAATTAAACGTTCGTAAAACAAAATGATAATGAAATGAAACTAAAATTTGATCCTTGTAGTGTTATCTAATATATATATATATGTGTGTGTGTGTGTGTGTGTATTTGTGTGCGTGTGTGTGTGTTGTTATTATTAGTGTGTAAATTTATATTGCGCCCTTACACACCAAATCTCACTCAAAGGCGTTGAAACAA
This sequence comes from Helobdella robusta, assembly GCF_000326865.2. NCBI lineage: Eukaryota > Metazoa > Annelida > Clitellata > Rhynchobdellida > Glossiphoniidae > Helobdella > Helobdella robusta. Next base: position 6,514,032 of record NW_008704083.1, read on the forward strand.
ATGATCACGTCAACTTGTCTCACCAGTCTCAACAAGTGAGAAATATTAATGTGATGACATAAAATTTTAGAATGCAGGGAATATTTACAGATGAAGAACTTATACATTATTTATATCGGTAGTTAAAGACATGAAACTCAAAAAGCAAACTTTTCATTTAAAATTTTATGTAAATAAAAGACAAAAAACTAGAAAACCTCAGAAAGTTGTATAAGTTATTTTATAGTTAGATTTAGCAATTGAAACTTTATTTAATATAAACTTAAAGTTAATAGGAATTGAAAAATTTAAACAGTGTATAATTTGAATACTACAAGTTGCAATGTTTCATTAAATTCACTCCTCGCTAGTGCTGTCGGCTTTCATCATATCACGGATATCCCGCAAAATTATTCACCTCACTGAATGTCAATAAAATCAAATTTCTACCCAACATAAGCTACCCATGTTGGAAAGAGACCATATTCTATACAGTATTGAACGAATTCTACCAAATTGTTGGCATTGATCAATTTAAAGTTTATCTTTTCAATTTTCCTTATTAGAATTTTCTGGAAATTGTTCAATTTACTGAAAATAGACTTATCCAAGTTCATCATGAAAATTTAATGAAACTGTTCTTATCCGAATTCATCATGAAGATAAGGCCTTATTTCGATTTTTCATAAATCATCTTCAGTGCGTGTTTGGTTTACATAATTTCTTTAAACAAAGCAAAGTTTTTCAACAAAGTTTATTGGTCGGTATCGTATTCATCTTTGTTGTTGTCATTCCTTTGTTTTTCATTGTTATTGAAGTTAGTATTAAGGCGTCGAGTTGGTAATGATGTTATCATTCGTTGTTAAATTTTTATTTGGGGTTTATTGATATTTATTAGAACAGCTTCTGCAAGTTTTAGATGTATTGTGTTGGTGTTTTAATAAATTATTTTTGTGTTGTTGTCAAGAATTTGTTGATTGCAAATAAGATTTGATGGCTCCTCTTTGCGTATGCATTGTGAGGCGTGTAACACCAATATACGAATGTTGTTGACGCGCACAGTCGTCAATAGGGCATTTAAATTCATATCTTACATGATTACGCTTTGGTCCCCTTAAAAATACCAAAAACACATCTCAAATCTCTTCTCCAAATCTGTACCACCGAAGCACCTTTCCACACTCCAACAGGCAAGCTGTACAAGCAAATTGACGGTGTCCTGTTCGCAAATTTCTTTTTAGGACATCTTGAGAGCAAAACGTTTAGAGACAATCTTAAATTGAAAACAAACATTTATGCCAGATATGTTGACGATACCTTCGTCGCAAACGATGATCCGGATTATCAAAAGGAGCTTGGCGCTGCGTGATTCTAATTGCTTGGTTTATATAATTAATCCTAGCTACCTATTCAAAAGTCTTAAATACATTGAATTTTTAATGAGTACATGTTGGTACTTTTGTCAGCAGTCAGCAGCGTTTAACAGTATCTGCAATCCAGTGGCCATAATTTATTCCTTCCTTCATTAACTTTGGTCAACCTTCATCATCATCGACTTCGTAATGAAATTTAAGTGTCTATAAAATAATATATAATCAATTTAGATTGTTATGAAATAAGTGCAAGTTCGATTACCTCTCTTTCTTGGCGGCAGCTAAATATTTAATTTTCTTTGATCAGTGTTTGTTCGTGCTGATTTAATTTCACTTAACCGAAAATTTTAAACAATTTTTTTTGGTTTTATTTTATTTGACAACATTGTTGAGCACAAAATATTAACAATTTTCAATAACCTTAGTTTCAACTTCTGATATTTACATAGTTTTTGACACGTTCTAACAAATTTTACGCCAGCAGTTTATAACGAATTATGACTCTTGTACTTGAAAGTGGAAAGTAAAATCGTTCGTTCATTTTTAATAAATTTATTATCTCAATTGATATCGTATAAGCAAAAAAAGATTTTGTAGCTAATTTTACACTATGTCATTGATTCAGTAATTTCGCGCATTTTAAACGATACTAACTTTACAGTAAGTTCGTAAGACTTCTAAATCTTATTCATCAAACAATATACAAAAAACAGTGAAAAGAAAACTTAAAAAGAAACAACGATTATTTTTCCTCTAATGCTGGCTGAGTGATCCTCAGTTCCTTCTGTTCATTCATTGCAAAGGTTCTCAGGAGAGTCATGACCGGAGTGTTGAACTCATCAGGTGTTGGTTTTGATCCTTTCAATTGTTTGAAAAAGTTTTAATGATCAATCATGATTATGGTTAAGTAGATCGATGTTTAACTCTAAACAAGTAAATTACAAAAATTTACAAAGAATTTGTTTGAATTTTTTAAATGAACTGCAAAAAATACACAAGCACACATTGATAAAAACAAAACAAAATCAACAAATTTATAAAAACCATGTAACAAGCCATGATAGAAGGTAAAATGAAATTCTTTATAAGGTGATTTGCTTGAGCGAAATTTTTAAATCAAAAAATTTTTTTCAGTTTGAGAGACATATACAGATCTTTGCAGGAGAAAAGTATAAGCACTTACTTTCTATAAAATTCTAACAATTTTTAAATTTTTACAAACATCTTGTACTAATATTTAAAAATTTTAATAGTGAAAGTAAAGATTGCTAAGATGTATTCTAATCTTTAGTTCCAATACCAATAAATCTAGCTTACTGTTTTGTAGGAGGATAGAACCATCAAATATTCTCCCCAGGATTGAAAGTTAAATATTTGGTAGATGTGATGAATTAAATATAAAATTGGGATGAGTCCCAAAAGAATGATTCAATCTAACATATAAAATAGTAGTTAGCATATTTTACAAGTCAAAATTTTTTATTATTTTTCTTAAACATTGAAAAATAGCATTGCCAAATATGTATTTTAATGACAGATTATACTAAAAAAATTTTATATCAACATATATGCAAATAAAACAAGTGTCAAAATAATAAAAAAAATGAAGCTAAATATTATCATAGTCCAATTCTTATCAGATGGCTGATGATGAAACCAACCAATAATCCAGTAATAAAGGTCCCATTCATTTCCCGGTTTGTTGATGAGTTGGTCATAATCTTTCAACTGCTCATCAGTCATTGTTGGTAAAAATTTTGATGCAAAAGTGCTGTAATCAAACATTTTTCATTGAAAAACTAATTTAAAACAAAAGAAAAATTGTAATAATAAATTTTCTTCATTTCTTCAGGAAATATTTATAAGCATTACCTTAGTAGAAGACCTATCTCCAGCGTTCCTCTTTTGCGACTTTGGTAGACAAGCCTGGCTTTTAGATCTTCTGGTTCTTCATTTTGCCTTTCTTTGTAGTTGGGAAAGTTAATGTCAACTGGTCCAGATGAATTTTGTGAGGAAGGAGTAACAGATGAGATGTGAAAGTTTCTAACAGCAGATGCACATCTAACTGGATATGAGATCTAAAATTTAAAAAAAAAGATAAAGATTATTACACTCTATAGAATATATAATAAACTTTTTTTAAAATCTGTATAGTTTTAAAATACTTTAAATTTAATTCAGTTGGATTTTTCAATTTTAATTTTTTGGTGAAATAATATATTTTATTATTTTATACATAAATACATTGACAAAAAAATTCAAGATTCAGCATTAGTTTTTTAGTCCCTTCTATTGTCTTGTTGTGACTATACTGTAATGATTACAGTGTAATCGTACTGTAGTGGGCCATTTCTTTTTATTTTTGCTACTACTAATTTATTTTTCTAATCTAGTACCTGGCATCTATCTTGAGCTTGCTTAGCTCAGACTCTCCCAGGAAAGAATATAATAAACAATAATTGCAGATATAATAAAATACAATCTTTTTTATTTGCTTCTCAAAATTAATTAAAAAAACAAATTAATAACAAGAAGACCATGATCGAGTTCACTAAGGAAAGGACCTCAGTAGTCTAGTAAGGACTAAGTCACTAAGAAGGTTAACTGTTAATCATTAACAGTTAACAACATTATCATAAGGAGCTAGCTATCTAGAACAACCACCTGAAAAACAATCAATAATTAACTCACAGTAATAAACGAAAAAAAATCCTTACTGACCGACGATGTCAACGACCTTCCAGTTCTCAATATGTTGAGCATCATTTTTTTAATTTTAATATTTTTACTTTCAAGTCGAAATTTAGGCCTAGATTAACTTTTAAAAGTTTAATTCTAGCGCTTCATTATATTATTATATTATATTTTTCATTATCCAGATTGGTTTTCGAGTTAGGCACTGAAAGGAATTTACTATCTTGGTGGATAAAATTTGTAAATGTTGTTTGAATGCGTTGTTTTATAATTGTTCATTTTCATTATCTAGATAGAACATTAAAGCGGTTATTTTGTCTACAAGATCTAATATTAAAAATGAAATTAATGTAAAATAGGACGGTGAGTGATTACGCCATTTAAAAGTTAAAGGCCTATTACAACTACAACTACACACAAATATTGCCGTAACACACACACACACACGAACACACACCCACACTCACAACTACACACACAGAATTATATACACGAAAATCGAATCGAGGATTTCGTTGCAGTAGTTGAACCGGATCAAGGCGTAATTCATCTCCACAGAGCTTTTGCCTTCTGCACTAACTAACTTTGGAATGAAATACTCCACTTATTATAATTTAAAAAAAAATATTTCAATTTGTGATGGTCAGCAAAGCAACAAATATATATTAAAAAATCACGATCAAAGTTCTTAATTCCGAAAAGTTTTATTCTTTTTAGATCTCCTGATGGGTGTTTAGATAATGATCATAAAATGAATAAATGTAATAATAATAATAATAAATGGCAGATTCTTATATTCATAAAGTTCTATGAATATTGAATGTGAGCGGATATCCTTTGTATAATGTCATTCGCAGAAAAGCAGTTGATTGCACGATATTAATCCCAGAATTCATACGCTAGATTATAACGTTATGAATTAACTTAGTGAATTATGAATTATATTTATATAAATTCATTTGTTTAGCAAATCAATAAAAATATTTTTATAAAATGTTTTTTTTAATATTTAAATAGCTTGACGTTGTCATAATATATAGGTTTATTTCATTGTTAAACTTCTTCAATCTTAAAATTCAATTTTTATTCATGACATGATTTTTTAAAATCAGAGTCGAAAGAAACGGATTGAAGCAAAGTTTTGTAATGGTAACATTACATCAGGTAAACGTGTTTAGATGAGTGGCACGGTTACATTAACGGATGAATGTCTTGATGGTGTGGAAATGAGGTGTGTGTGTGTGTGTGTGTGTGTGTGTGTGTGTGTGTGTGTGTGTGTGCGTGTGTGTATAAAGAAGAAATTAAAATTTGCAACCAAATGAATGAACTTTTTTAGGAGCCGTGAGAATTTTACGGCTTGCGAGTATTTTTCGTATGAATAAAATTTTTCCAACTTTAAAAATTATTTATTCTATGGTTTTTTTGCCTATACTGTTATATATTATTTTTTGAAAAATGCCTGTTCCGCTGAGTTCTTTTTTCTATTTAAAATATAACTTAAGGCAGATTAAAAAATTGAGTTTAAGCTTTTGCTGTTACAATGTTATTATGCGAGTCAACATTCAGTGGATTTCTGACTAGTGAATGTTTGAAGTTTAGCTATCTGTAGCTAACAAATTTGTTTGTTAGTTGAAAACAGACGTTAATATACTTAAAGGCCTGAATGAATAGTTATCCCACGTGAAATTTCATAAGAAAAGCAGGTTTTTATGATCGGTGTGATAGATATTTTTTATTGTAAGGAGGTATAAAATTCATAACTAGCAATGGAAGAACTTGCATATTTCTCCTCCAAATATCCTGTCATTTAGGCCAGGTTGGTGCAATAAAAATTTTTCAGTATGCAATATCATTGTGGCAAGAAATAAAAGTTGACTAAGTGAGCAAAGTCATGAAGTTCATTCATGACATTATGTGTGCAGTTCATATCTTCATGACATTCGTAACGTGGCAATGTAGGAACGTCATTTCATTTAAAAATCACAACATGCATATCGCTATTTTACCATACACAATACACTACTGTACATACACACATACACATATATGTACGTTCACACACACACACCACACACACACGTACATACACACATGCATATACAAATGTACGTACGTTCATACAGACAGTGCTTCCTTTGAAGGTTTTATGGGAGTTTGTTTCCAGCCTTTCAGGATTATGGATGTTGTATATATGATCAAAGTTATTCACAATATGTGAATTTCGTTTGTATATCTTAATTAATGTATCGTATTATATCTTGTTTAAAATCTAAAATTAGCAGGTTGAATGATAATTATTCTTTCTTGAAAGATTGTCAACTTTAAAATTGGCCATTGTTGCTTGTTCTCGACTATAAGACATTCGTTATTTTATCTTGCTGGCTACCCTCAGTAGATTTTAATTACAAACAATTAAATAAATGTTACAATAAAAATGCTCCAAGTTTGAAAAGTGACCTACGCCAAAATGTGGTTGAAAACTATACAAAAAATAATTATTTACACACATAACGTCCTACCTCGGGGGAACTGGGTCTCTGGACGCTAAACGAAGATTGATTGATTGATTAACATAATGTAAAAGTTTTTGTCCTTAGAAGCCTGGCTCTGACATAAATTAGCATATTTAATGTTAATAAACAATATTATTTTTTTTTTTTTATAAAAATAATGAACTTACAAAAATGTAATGTAATGAATTTATATACCATGAAAATTATTGAAATGTACTTATTACAAGCCTGCGTGTAAAGTCACAAAATGGAAAAGTTTTATAGCTGCTTCGTTGATGAATATCTGACTATTAAAGATTTTCATATATTGGCATGACAGCCAGCATGCTATTCAGGCAAACGAGGCAAAAAGTGGACCACTCCATGGAAAAAGTAACTCATCAACGTTAACATAATTGATGCCACTAGTAACAACACAGTGACAACAACAACTAACGACTCTATAACACTGGGAAATTATTTTAAAATACTTACCTTTACCTAACTTACATTACGTGAATTCATCTTACCAAAAATGTTTTGTGTTAATATAGGGTCTATCTTTAATTTGTACTTTGCAAAGAGTTGCTAAAATTAACATTAACATTAGTAGCAACAACTGTTATTTTATTTTTTTTTAAATTTCTTTCTTTAAAGTTTGTTGTTGTTACAAATAAGACATACACCGATAAAAAATATAAAGAATGAAAGTATACCATATAATGAAGTACATTTTTAAAATTGTCAATTAATTTGTCAAAATAAAAAACGCATAGAAAAACACCTTAAATATTATTTTATAACAAAAATAATGTGAATAAAACGAAACGAAACGAAACGTGCTTTGCACAAGTTTCTACACCGAAATCTAACTCATTTTGGCACGTTATTATTTTATTCGACATCACCTTTAAAATCATCCGAGTTGTCGTGTTATCATTGTAATGTCGACGTATTAATCTATTGCTTTAGCCGCGAATATAATAATTATTAACGTCAATGTGAACACCATCAAGCCTGTCATCAATTACATTATCTTTTCAAATTAATTTTAATACCATCGGGTCATTAAGTCTAATGACGTCATTTTTATCGTCATCGTCGTCATCGTCATATACTCACGACATCAGCAATGATAATCATTTTAATATTGAAGCCACATAATATTAATGATCATCGTTATCATCGGTCGTTCAAAATGATCACCATTTTTAATCATTTGAAATAAATTTTAGTCATATCGTGTCATCAGTTTTTTATTGCGTCATTCATTACCATTAGTGCCACACAGTCATTGCCACATCGTTAATAATATTAATAGAAAGGCTTGGTGGCCTAGCGGTTAAGATCGCCTGGTGCTGTTTCGTAGTCATCGGTTTCGAATGCAAGAAAAAATCCCAGTTTAGCACACGCTTCGTGCGTGATGCGCCGTTTAGCATCTACCCATATAAGGTATTTGTGTCTGTTGTTGAATAGGAAGAGTGTAATAGACCTTTTAACCTTTATAATAATAATAATAATAACAATAACAATAATAATAATAATAGGGCCAAATGTCAGATGCTAAAAAGAATTGTGAAAAAAATCTAAATAGACAAATAAATAAATGTCATTATTATTACTACAGCAGATAGGTATTACTAATAGTACAACTACTACAACTAGTAAAAATAATGATCGTTAGTATTTATGTACTTTTAACAATAACGCTACAGTAGAAATAATTGACAATATTATTGTTATAATCATTCTCATAATCTTTATCGTCGTCGTCGTCATCATCAGTCACATTAACTTTTCAAATCATTTCTTAAACCTTCCCAGACATTTCTTCATTTCACTTAATTTTATTGCCAGCCTAACTCCGATCATAAATGCTTTTCCAGGCTATGGACTCTAATCCATGATAATTATACAAGCGATGTGTAGTGCAAACGCGCACGCACGCACACACGCACTAACAAGTTATATGAAGTGTGTTTTCCGCTGATTAACATCAGTGTGTTATCTAGCATGAAATGAAACGCATAAAACAAAAACATAAAAGCGGTTCCTAGTCGTTACATATGGTTGAACGTTGAAAAATTTGAGCACTTTTTCTTTAACTTTGAATTTAAATTTTATGAGAGTTTAGAGATTGTAATTAAGAGAGTGCTGCAGAAAAACTTATTTAAAGAAGTAATAAAGTTTTATCTCATTGTCCTTGAAAAATTTTGAGTGTATACCATACGCCAGTTTTCTACCTAATGAGCACTTTTGAGATTTTAATTTAAAAAATGCCCTATAAATTCACTAACAATAATAATAATAAAAAGTTTTATGCGTATGTATGTACGTATATATATATATATATATATATATATATATATATATATATACATACATTCATACATATACTTACATACATACAACCTACATATACATACATGCATACGTACATACATATGTATGTTGCAGAACAATCAATATGCAGCATATGTAGACAGTGCGATATAAAACCATAAATGTCAGCCACCCTTATTGCCTGGTTTAACTGAAGCTCCGCGTAAACAAACGATAAACTTTTAAATGAAACTTACGCGTTGGCATCAATAATAACCTTTTTGTCCGTCTGTCTGCTTATCTGTCTGTCTGTCTCTGTGCATATCTTGCGTGTACAAAAGTTTGTTAAGTGTAAAAAGTTTGTGAGTGGTATGTATGTTGTGTGTGCATTCGTATATACGGGCTACACATGTGTGCGTAAAAATAGTAGCAATGGGTAGTTTATGTTGGGTAGAAATTTGATTTTACTGACATTTAGGGAGGTGAATAATTTTGCAGGATATCCGTGAAATGATGAAAGCCGACAGCACTAGCGAGGAGTGAATTTAATGAAACTTGTAGTATTCAAATTATTTTTCAATTCCTATTAACTTTAAGTTTATATTAAATAAAGTTCCAATTGCTAAATCTAACTATAAAATAACATTATTCAACTTTCTGAATAGGTTTTCTAGTTTTTTGTCTTTTATTTACATAAAATTTTAGATGAAAAGTTTGCTTTTTGAGTTTCATGTCTTTAACTACCGATATAAATAATGTATAAGTTCTTCCTCTGTAAATATTCCCTGCATTCTAAAATTTTATGTCATCACATTAATATTTCTCACTTGTTGAGACTGGTGAGACAAGTTGACGTGATCATTTGTTTCAGCGCCTTTGAGTGAGATTTGGTGTGTAAGGGCACAAATATAAATTTATGGCTATTAAGAGCAAATTAAGGGCTAATAACAACACACGCACACAAATACACACGCACACACACACACACACATATATATATATATATGTACCATAATACTATATATATATATATATATATATATATATATTTATATATATATATATATACCATAATACTGAGCACCATACTATGCAGTGCAGTTTATAATGTGCATGACGTGTAGAACCATAAAGTATCGTTAGATTTGTTTTTAGGCATTTGTAAGGGCAAAAAAATGAATCACTGCATCATTTTTGCGCTTTGTCATAATGTCGTAAATTTCAATTTGCTTCAGGAAGGCGTGTTTGAGCGTGAGCATCGCTCCTGTGAGGCGGTGGGTGTCAAGTCATTTTCAAGCATCGACCGATGAATGCAGTGCTTCTCAAACTTTTTGGTATATATATATATATATATATATATATATGCATATATGCATATATATATATGCATATATATTTTTATATGCATATATATATATGCATATATGCATATATATATATGCATATATGCATATATATTTTGTGTGATCGTGTTTTTGTGTGTGTATGTATGTATGTATGTATGTGTGTGTGTGTGTGTGTGTGTGTGTGTGTGTGTGTGTGTGTGTGTGTGTGTGTGTGTGTGTGAAGTGTTACAAATTTTAACAAAAATAGAATCTTTTTGGACAATTTTATTATTTTATTTAAGATAAAAAAAACAATCAAAAATATTTCGACATTAGAAAATAAAAATGGCTTCCTTATCAAAAACTCATCTGATAGTAATAATAATAATTTTGTCAACTGCGCTGCTGTCCAAGCTACGAATTTTCTCACTAATTTTCAAAATTTTTTGAACCTCGCCGCGGACCGGCAGTTATTGAGAAGCACTGGACTAATGCAGAGGTTGTCTGATTAACGTTTGCCGACAATGCTTTATTCGTTCGTTCGTTCGTTCGTTCATATTTTTTAACTCTAAACTTTTTTATTCAATACATTCCAACTTGCGCAAATTAACGAATGAGCAAAAACACACACATACAAAATAATCGACTCAAATCCCGACGATATTTATTCACAGTATATATATATATATAAATGAATATATATATAAATGTATATATATATATATATATATAAATGTATATATATATATATTTAAATGTATATATATATATTTTAATTTTCATGGACGCGTACACCTAAGGTTACGATGAAGAAAAAGCAAACACAAACCAACGTGCATATAATACAAACCAACGTGCATATAATACGCCATTTATTGTATACACTATTGTATTTAAAAGGGTATACACCTATTTATATAATGTATAGAATTCCATGCATGGAAAACTATAAATAATTCATAGAACGGTATATACAAGTATGAGGTTGACACGTACGTGTGGAGATATACATACACACACACACACACACACACACACACACACACACACACACACACACACACACACACACACACACACTCACACACACACACACACACACACACACACATACACACACACACACACACACACGCACATATATATATATATATGCATATATATATATATATATATATATATGTAGGCCTTCATGTAAGTATACATGTGTATAGGTTATATAACGTACAAGCAGGCAATGTCTTTCCTTGTATCATCGGTTCGTTGGTGACTACTGTATGCATGGAAAGGTGATGATGAAGACGAAGATGATGAAAATGGTGATGACAATGATAACGATGATGCTGTGAATGACGACGACGATGAAGATTATAAGATGATGATGACGAGGAAGAAGAAGAAGCTGAATTGTTGGAATGTCGTTCCTATCCGAATGCTTATTTTTAGTGATGCTTATATTACTCGCTTTATAGTCTACCATAGCATTCTAACTATTGAGTTGGCGTCTTTTAAAGAAATTTTTTCTCAGTTTAAATTTTAAATTTTAAATATTTAATCGATTAAAAAATATTGCTGTTTGTTGTTATGTCAATGTTTCATATTGTCGACTTTCATGTAGAATTACTGGAATGTAATTTTTAATAAAGTTAATATTTTTGAGCTACCTCGAAACATCAGAAGCATTTCATTCAGATCTGCCAGTGATGCAGATGCACATATTTAAATATGTGATACATTCTGTTGGTTTATAAACTCTTATTTAGTATCAATTGTTCATGGCTGGCTATTTTAATTAATCTGCTGGGAGGGCAGTTTTATTTTAATATTTGTTAAGGCCAAATATTTATCAATGAATAAAATAAAACATTTTGTTATTATATTTTTTATAAATGCTTTTGTTTATGTTGATATTTTTGTTCATGTTAGTGAACTTATAAAGAAGAAACTTTTACTAAAGCATTCAGACGTTCGATGACACGAGAAGTCCTTACCGAAAGTCGATAATTTCTAATTTACAATCAAAACATTTAAAAGTTTTATCTCGGAAGTTCAGAACGAATGAATAAATAAATATGTTGTCTAAGAAGATTATTATTTCAAGATAAATTGATTAGGAAATTGTTGGTTTATTTATAAAAATTATGCTGTGTTGAGAAGTTGTAAATGAAGTTATGTTGTGGCTGAACCTCATCTTGCCGGCACTGTGTACATATAAAGGGAAGGACTCCATTATAAAGGCTAGCAGTTCATGAATAATTAAAATAAATAAATCATTTATAACATTAATTGCCGTTATTGTTGGTTGTTGTTTTCTGTTAAAGAATTTAATGTAGGCTTTTTTTCTTGTTATTACAGAATTGTATATCCAAAAATTATTCAAAAATCTGCCTAATTATCGACACTGCTTCTGGGGAAAGCGTAGATGCATACTTGTTGGTAATTATTCAGCTCTGTGTTTCTGCTGTTGTGTGAAGCTGTCATAAGTTTAGAATATAATTGGAGGATGAAAAAAAGCAGCGCTTTGATTTAGTTTCAAATTTTCCGAATATTTATTTCATTTTTGCAATTATTTTCCACATTTAAAACTTATTAAAGAGAGTTAACAATCTTAAAAACAAGATAAAGAATTATCTTTAACATGTTTTGATACAAATTGTCATGATGTGTTGTTTTTTATTCTATTCTATTTTTTATTTCATTTGTAAATGCCACATAATTTCTATAGAGTTGAAAATACCGTATAAAAAAATTATAACCTTTCTATCTAACCACATGGCGATACGTTGCTTAATTTAATTATTCAATTTGTCAGCATCCACGTGTTTGACGTGATCTAATCAAAAACCATTTATCATATAAAATACGCCAGTTTTACATTTTATTCTCTTTTAACTATAATACTTTAATTAGACATAAATAATTTTTTTAACAATTTTCATTTCTCATCACAAAGTTATTTAATATGATATTTTAGTTTTTCAATATTTGAAACATAAGATTAATTTTATCATTTGTTTTCTTTTGTCTCTAGTATCCAAAAAATTAAAAAGAAATAAAATTTCATTATAAAAATTTAATATAAAATATGATTTATGGCTCGAGCCGCTAAAAAGCCAAGAAATTTGAAAAGTTCATTTTAGAGGCGCCTTGATAACCTGCAGTGGTCAAAAAATTATCATTTACTGAAAATTTTACATGATCTTTTTTTAATGACTTCCTGTCCTAATTTAATCAAAATTTAATATTTTCAACTTATAGTTTGGTTGTCATAAGGTAACCCACTGAATATAACCTCCAAGCCAAACTACCCACAGCTAATTTCTGATTGTCACACCTCTGCTTCCAATTTCCTGTCAGTTATTTTACTCAAATTTTATCATTTTATAATTCATCTTAGTATTTTTGTAATCAAAATAATTAAATCAAAATTATTAAAAATTTAATTCAAATAATTCCAAAACAACGGAACATATGAATTTATATGTATATATATATCAAAATAAATAGCAACGTAATCACAACCATGACTCGTTTAGTTGTACCCGAGGCAGACAACGTTAACAGATCTATTGATTTTGCTCCTTTGTTTCGCCTTGTTTATTTTCTTCTGCACAGTTCTCGCATGAAACTGCAGTGAAAAATGAGATGAATTTTATGAAGAATTTCAGAAATAATTTTTTTTAGATATATTGTTCACACATCAACAATTTTACAAATTTAATTGTTCCATTTTGAAATTAATTTTAATTGTCTTTTTCGTTTTTATGGTTTGCATTTGTTGTAGTGTGAAAACATTTTCTAAATGAATGACATGATTATTGTTTTATCTCTTTGAAAATAAAATTATTTTTTTATTTGGAAATGTTAGAATAATTCAAATATTTTTTAATTATTGCAGTCACACTAAATTTTCGAAAAATATTGATTCATACAATTCAGTTAATTAATTAAATTAATTCAGTAATTTTGTTTGATTTAATTTTGATTGGCGTTAACAATGTTGCTCTGATGTTGTCTGCATGCATGTGTGGATTTACATATTTCATATCCATTGTAATTCACCGATTTTATCATTGTAAAAAAATTGAACAAAAAACAAAAACAAACAAACAAACATTATACGGCTGAAAAAAACTTGATAGATTATATAGCGCCTTTCTTTGCACGCACCAGTTGGCTTGTTCAAGATATTTATTCCACCATCTTGAAAATAGCTTAACAATTGATCGCAGGTTTTCAGATTTTATTTTCTCTTACGGGGACCATTGCTGGCATAAATTAATTTTTTTCAAATTCAATTGAATTATTTTGCCAAAAACTGGGACGTATGTTTCACATAGTAAACACAACTCCATCGATTGAAGCAAGTGGAAAGAAAGACAAATGATACTGGATTAAATAATGTTGACGATGACGACGATGATGACGAACTGTATGTATATGAATTTTAATGTCTTTTGTCTGAGCGATACTTAAATATTTATGCAGGCTTGAACGCTGAAACGTGCATTTCACAAAATTAAATGTTTGCTAGCACATTTGCAGCACGAGTGAGATACAGAAGGAGGGAAGAAGAGAAGAGAGAGAGAGAGAGAGAGAGAGAGAGAAGGATAGTAGTGAAAGGAAGAAAAAAAGACAGATAAAAAATATTGGCTTAAAATCTATTTATAAATTTTATTTGATATCTTGGGTTCTTTCAAGCTTTTTTAAAATAAGGAATGTGTTACAACTAAAAAATTCAAGGGCTCAAAAATATCCGATACAGTACAAAATTGTTCTGCAATTTTAGTTTAGAAATGTTTGAGTTCATGATTGATTTAATATGAAATAATAAAATCATCGAGCATAGAAAGAATGAGAATTATTGCGCCATCAACTTGCTATACAAATTATTTGAATATGTTCTGTTGAGACTGCCAAAGTGTCATTGGTAATAAAATTTTACACTGAACCGCTGGGTGTATGTTTTAATCGAGCATGTTGTATTAAATTTGTACTGCTCTATGCTTCTGTTACGTAATTAGAAAATAAGAGAAAGAATAGAAAGAAACATTTGCAGCAAAGCTTGTTAAATGAAGAACTAACATCCCGGAGGTGGAATGTTTTTAATATTGATGATGTGCAAACATGGCAGCAAAATCTTATATGCAGCTCCCAAAAATAAAGTTTTGTATTTAAACATTAAAAAAAATATGGCTGTCCTATGTGAAACATTTAGAATGTTTCGTAAAAAGTGATTTCATAAATGACGAAACAATTAGTTTTAATTGCAATTATTTGAAACAAGATGGAAACATTATTCGATGAAAATGGAAAGTTTAAAAATTGCTTCAAAAATGCATAGGAGATTTCTAAATTGATTGATTGTACAACAAAGCAAATCCGTGCTTCAAATTTCAATTAACGCTTGGAAATTCTCATTCTACAAAGACATTGCATTTTTTAAACTCATAAAAATTCATATTTGTTTCATTGTTCGTTTCATAGTTTATATCAGAGGTGGGTAAACTACTATGTAACTAAATTACTTTCTCCAAGCGGCCCTCACGGCAAAAAGTATGCCAACCCCTGGTTTATATAAAAAATACAAAATAATCAAAACGTTTTCATAAAGGATTATTCATCAAACGTTGTGTCATCTAGAGCTGAAAATATTTTCATGAGTGTGGTGTGGTAAAGTAGGTAGGTAATAATGCGTTGAGAGACTCATCTCCATGCAATGTTTACACTTCTGCTCCCATTTTTCCATTAAGGCTCTTTCTCTTGCAGGAACTTTCAAAATAATGAAAATAATTTTTTTGGAAATTTTTTTTATTATAATTTTTTCACAACGGTTTCTAAATTTTTGTAGATTTACATTACAATTTCAAGATACTAATTATTGTTCAGTAAAGTTATGGACGATTGTATTGTGAATTTTGGCCATAATTTAAGCTAGAATGTTGGGCTCATTTTGTATTTAAATTACAAATTTAAACAAGTGAATTTTTTAACATATTCAAACTGCTTTGATTAAAAAATTTTTTAACGGTACCAATCTTTAATAAATGTTTGTATAGTGTTTAAGGCACACAAAAAATTATTCATTTTTTCTGATAATTCAAAGTGCAATATGAGTAAAGGTTCAGTGTGATTCGTTTATTGAAATATGAATTGAGTAAAATTAAGACGTGCCAATTTAGATTTCCTTTCAAAGAAACATCTGCTGACCCTAATCACTCATTCAATTTATTTTGCATTCAGAAACAACATTATGAAGGAATTCAAATACATCCATGCATCTCCGGGTTATGACCTTTCTGAGTTTACTAGTTTATCTCTCTAGAAGTATAAAACACTTGTTCATTTCTTCACTTCTTCTTCTGTTCATTTGTTTGCTTGTTCCTATCTTCCTTTGTTCCCCTGTTCGTCTATTTTATTGTTCACGTGTTTACTCGCTCATTTGTTATTATGGTCATCTGTATTTTATCTTTTTGCTTAGATCTAAAAATACAGTAGTGAGATAGTAAAATTTTTCCCAAATATCACCATTAAATCCACATCTAAGCAGACAAACCCGGGTATTGCATTTTGTCGTTTTGTTAAGAGTCAAAATGAAAAATGGCTACGACTCTTCCAAATCATTAAATGTGTGTTTTTAAAACTTAGAAATTTCACGATGAACTTCAATATTGTAGCTAACATTCTTAACGACAATTTTATTTTTGCAATGACAAATTTTTCAATTAAAAAATTTTTTGCATGAGAGGCAGCACTTATTTCATCAACAAGTCAATCCGTTACATGTTGAATTAAAAGCTAGACCTACTTAACTTAACATCTGCATTTAAAGTATTTAATCCTGAATCTATTTTCATCAATTTAAAAAAATAAAACATTTAATTCAATGAAAACAAAGAAAAATTTTTGAATACATTATAAGCCAGCAAGTATTCAGCGTTACACGGCAATTTTGTAGGCACTGGATAAAAATGGAGGCGAGAGTAGAAGCGGATATGAAAAATCAATAAGTTTTTAATTACATCGCTGCTCCTTAATGGCGCTCTGTAATTATTTCTGGAAAAATAATTGTAAACATTAACTACCCAACAAAAAAGACCGTCATTGCGTAAGAAGAACGCTCTAATAAGCGTGAAATAATTAGAAATAAAATAAATTAATGCAATTTATTCATATGATCATCATTTATATAATGATTAAATACATTAATAAAGGTAGAGACATTTTTTTGCGAGATTTTAGGTTGTAGTTTTGCATACATATGCATGCATTATTTATACGAATTTTTTTTGTTCAACTATGTATTTTGAAATATTGAAAAGCTGCAAAGGGTCTGATTGACGAGTTTGCGTCATAAATCGAAAGTCATCAAAGACGTCTCAACCAAAGTCTGCAAATCTTCGAACCTGACTGCCAATGTGAAATGAGGTTTTGTTGCAGGCTGTTGGTCATGGTGATGATCGTGTTTTTGTTGTGGTTGTTGTTGTTGGTTTTTTGTTTTTTTTTTGCAAATTTTTTGCCTATCATAAGTTTGAATAGGATGAATTTTTTTATTTGTCGATTGTGTGTTTATTATGTATTTTTTGCTGTTTAAGTCAAAATATTTCTGATGATATCGGCGGTATGTGAATCACGACCTTGATGATTTAGCGTACCACACACACACACACACACACACACACACACACACACACACACACACACACACACACACACACACACACACACACACACACACACACACACAAACACACACACACACACACACCACACACACACGCATGTGCACACGCATGTGCACACGCACACATATACACACGTACGCGCTATTGTTGCTGACGATATATTGTGAAACACGTCATTTTGCATCTGATTTATTTGTTGATGCTCCTTTCTGCCGTTGTTGTTGGAAATTTTGTCACTATTGCTTCCTGAAACTCCGATTTAGATTTTGTTTTGATTTTGCCTAGTGGGAAATTTTTTCTTTTCATAATGAATGTTTGGTTGAATTAATGGCTTGAATTCATTCTTAATCTCATTTACGTTAATTTATTTATTTCCTTAGCTGATTTTTCTAGTCATTACTTAATGGTGTGGTTTTCGTTGATTCACAATGAAAAGTAGTGATGATGTAGAGGGAACAAGTTTAAAACGTTAAATTCTGTTAATGTTATAAAAATGCCAAATGTAAATGTTTCCATACCCAACCAATCTTTAGGCTATGTATGAAAAGCATTTCTTTTAAAGTTCTCAGTCACTTTTCTTATTTTTATAATTTGCACCGCGACCTTAATATAAAATTAGGTGCTGTTGCAAAAATTGTTTACGATAATGATGGTCAGGCAATTTTTTTTTATCGCGAATAGAAAATAAAAATTGAATTTAAATCTTTATAAGATTTCTTAACGACCGCGCATAATTCTTCATTAGCGGTCACCAGCCAGCCAGCCAGCCTGCTTTCCATGGCAAATGCTCTTTTGCTTTATTATCTTTCACCTAGCTCTTTTTTCTCTGTTTACTTATTGTCCACTTTCGCTATTTATAACAAAACGCTTCTTATAGATGCATTTTTTTTCTTCTTCCTTCTTCGAGGTATATTTTTCATAAAATTTTAAAAATTGTTTCATTCTTTGAATGATATATCCGAACTAAAACTGTTATATTGTTGAAGATCATCTAACTCCATTTAGTACATTAAATTGAGTATATTAGTTTATGTAATTAATTTAATGCTAATAAATGCGTTATTTAAAAAAAAACTTCATAATTATAACCATCATTTGTAACATGCCATCTATTTGCTTACATTTAAAAATCAATCTCAAAGTTACGGAAATACCAATATCACATTTTCAAGCTTTGCTTAATTTTATAGTTTTTGAAATTTTAATAATTTTTTTAAATACATTATTAAATACGTAGATGTATACAACGTGTAAGTAACTACATTGCAATGATAAAAACATTCGCTCCTGTTTTTATTAACCGTTTGACTTTTTCGCCGTCTAACAACGTCTCAATAAACACGAAGTACTCCTTCTTTATTGCCTGTTTGCGCGTTCCATACATCCGAGTCTTGGCGCGTTCCATACATTCGAGTGTTTGTAAATTTTTACGCTGTCGTAACCACGTCAAAATTTACGTTGAAAATTTTACGTTGAGTCGGATTTCATTTTTTATGTATGATTTCTGCCGGTGTGTGTTTGATAGCGCGGTTCCATGTAAAAACTTTGCCAATAAAGAACAAAAAATTGTTATGTTTGCATTCTCATCTTCTATTCTATATTTCTATTTCATTTGTTTTCATTTTTGTACCGATATATAAATTTGGAGACTTGTTTTTTTAATTGTATTCGTGTTGGATTAATAAATATTAACTTCAATAAAACAAAACAAAAAAAAACAACGAAAATGGGAAAAATTGGTTATGACAATTTAAAAACTGAGCGTAATGTTAGTTGTAATAAATTGGTGTCACTTGCGTCTGCGTCTGTTTGACAACTTTATGATGCGTGTTCAACTCCAATCAGATAATGCTTGCTAGCTGGTTGGTTGCTGTGTTGTTGGTTTATTAACGTTTTATTGTTGGTTTATTGTTAATGTTTGTTGGTTTGTTGGTTTGTATTTGTTTAATTGCTCTATACTGGTTGATAATTTGTCGTTTCACACTTCTCCCTTGGTTTGTAGCCGGTTGAAATGTGAGCATCTTTTTATTTACTCTCTCATGCTGATAATTTTTAATATTAAGAATTTCCGAGTTTATTTTTCGGTTTTTTATTCATTAAATTATATTGAAATGTTATTTTTGCGTTAGCTAATATTGAAGAAAATTACGTAACACATTTATGTATGTAAAAATTTAAAGTAAAAACAACATCGTAAAATTGTTAAAATAAGCATTCGACGGCTGAACCTGAAATATTTACTAAGAGAGATGTTTTTATTGAATTTGATCCCATTTCACAGTTTTGGGAGTGATTGCATCTCAAAATCTCCCTTCATAGAACCGCCATTCATTATAAACGACACGTTCATAAATGTTATTCTTCCTCTTTCAAAATAACATTTAAAATAGTTTCAAAAAATTATAATAATACACTCGGCTTAGTGGAAGTTGTTAATGTCGGTGTAATAAGTTAAATATAATAAAATTGTCAGTGAAATTTGTGTATTTAATGTTACAAATTTAGAAAAATTTAAAAATTCAACGAAATCTCTTATAACTACATGGCCAATTAATATTTTTTTGTTCATGAGCGTATTTAATAAGTTATATAACTTATGGCATGTAATGATAATTCTGAAAAAATAAATAGCTGAGAAATGGAAATATTATAAAATGGAAAATAAAATTCACCACTAATCCAAATATTTTTGTATTTGTGCTGAAAAATAAAAATAAAGTCAGAAATAGATGTGAAGATTTGTCGAATGCACCGGAGTTGTATTGTTGACATTACCATTGATCATGCAGTAAGATAAACAGGAATATGTTAAATGGCTATTGAACTTTTCACAAATCAACAAACCGATGAAAATAATTTTTCGTTTATTTTTATTTTGTAAACGCTCTGTTTTAGTTGGCTAGGAAGTTTTATGAGATTATTAAAATAATATACACGCACACACACACAATTACACACACACAGTAACACACTCACACAGTTACACTCCCACACACACAAATGTACAAACATCCACACACACATACACTCTCTATACATATGTACAGTTTGTACACACACACATTTGAAAAACAAAAATAAACTAAACATCAAAAAACATATTTTTTGATTTAATTTTTTAAAATGCAAGTAAACTATGCCCATATAATAAGAAAAAGTCATTATAGCATGTATGTATATAAGCAATAATGTATGAATATAGTGCGAAGAATTTCAGAAAAGAGGAAGCCGAGCGTTAAACGATAAATTGTACTTGCTAGGCAGAGTTGATAAATAAACGCAAGCCAACAACACATACATAAAACTGAACAGCCTGAATAATTCAGACAGGCGGGACCAAACATAAACAAGTACATAGGCATAAACAGCAACACACACATACACAGGAACATGAACAGTGACAAAACAACAACAACAATAACAACAACAACAACACAAAAACGCATTTTAACCTTTCCTCGGTTCATAAATTTAAAAAAACCACTGCATTTTAATGCGTTTTTGTTAATTTTACTGTCGACCAATGAGTTAAATGTTATTTGTTATGTTGTTGTTGTTCAGCTGTTGTTGTTCTTGAGTTGTGTTGCTATGAAATACAACGGGAAGTTTTTGATTGGTCGGGAATTGGGACAACTACGAAAAACTGAACAACAGTACTAATGATAATATATTGCTAATATAAATGGCATGAATTCGATGAACATTGAATTGAAATCATAATAATATTACTTAAAAATGCGCAGTAGTAACGATGTAATTAACTGAGATTTTTGTCAGAAACTTCAAATCCCGATCAAAAATATCTCCAACAAAAATATTCATAATAACGTTCACGAAGATGTAGAATATGGACGAAGAGTTATTATATCGTAAAAAAATATTGAGGACTCCAATAAAGATGTGGAAACAAATTACGTGCGATGCAAATTGGTTCATTTAATGCATGCACCAAAAACTCGCCATGCCGGCCGCCAAACAAATCTGAAACACGCAGTCAGATTATCACGGATATTTATTTTCCAATAGTAATTCTTTTGGTTTACCGGCATTCAGTATTGCAAAACCACGCACGCACGCACGCACGGACACGACACACACACACGAACGCCCACACGCACGCACACACACACGCACACGCCTTTGTGTTAAATATGATACATATTTAGTGGTTTAGAAGTTTTTGAAATGGGGTCAATTATTTTTGTTCTGTCGAAATGAAAATATAATTGGCAAACTGACATTTAGGTGCGGTGTTAATTTTGGCTTAGAGGTAGGAAAATTTGGCGTAAAAAATTAATGTAAAGGTTAGAAAATTGCAAATTGCAAATGAATATTCTGGACTAAAAACAGGAAAAGAAAGTGTGGCAAATCTGAAGATTTGCAAGAATTGAAAAAAGGATGACTAACCAATTTCAATGTCTGCCAAGTTATTTGATTGTAGAGGATAAAAAGAGTTGATAGTTACTGTAAAATACTTTTCAATAACATCTGATTTTTTGTGTTCAATCAAAGGTTGGTCGTTTAAGTTTTGCTCTTCTTGGCTGTGCAAAATAAAATCATGAAAATCTTGAAACTGAATAGGATATTGAAAAAGTTATTATACTCATGGTTGATGTTTAAAGTAAAATTTTGGGTTATACCATGTTTGGTTGTTTCAAAATTTATCGTTAAATTGTTGCTGGCTATTAATTTTACTATTCGTAAAAAAACCATAAATAAACATATGAAACTTTTAAATTTGTAATAAAAAATTAAATAAACTGCATATTAAATTTTTTCGTTATTACAAAATGTTTAAAAAAGCCGCAAAATTGCGGAAGAGGTAGAAGGCCTTTGAAATGAAACTAGTCAATAAAATGAATTTGAAAGGCGCCGCAAACAAATTTTAAAATGTTTCATTTGCTTAAAAATATCTATCGTTCAAAGGATGAAAAACTTGGCACAGGTCTATTTGATGCCTAGTTGGCCGACTCCGTCGATGCTATTTTTTCAGTATCATATCTTACAAAAGTTTATAAGTAAGTTTTTGTGTTATTTTTTGAAATTTAATATCTTTTATAACTTTCATGTTTAATAATGCTTCAAAAAGTAATTTTTGAACATGTTTTATACAATTTTTTTATGGTTTTCAGCCAATGGCTACACCTTTCTTGTTGAGAATTTGTGTTATATCTTCACACATGTACATCTGCACGCAAACGCATGCAGATACACACGCACACGATTACGCACACACACACACACGCAAGAGAATGGAAATATTCTGACCTCTGCCGTGTTATTTTATATAACTTTCAGTTATGTAATCCTGTCTCAAATATTGCATAATTTTGCGTGCAATATCGACGCTGTAGTCGTTCTTGAATATGATTGTTCCTGTCTAGGAATCATGATAAAATGCTAATTTCTTTCTCTAAAACTGATCATTTTTTTATAACAGCTTCTCTGTTATAAATGTTTACTTGCGTGTGTGTGTGCGTGTGTGTATGTTTGTTGGTTTGTTTGTGTGTGTGTGTGTGTTGTGTTGTGTGTGTATGTGTGAAACGTAATTTGGTTTGGTTATATTATTTTATAAAAAGTTTTAGTAGGCTTTCTGACAAATCAAAAACAGTGGCAACATTTTTTCTGGTGATTTTAAACTGATAAAATTTTATTTTACACTATTTGATAATGAATATTTAATTGAAAATTCAACGATAAAACAACTAAAACTAATATGATGTTAACTCCTAGAGAAAAAGTAGCAAATACATATAGATAAAAATGAACAGAAATTCACGTGGCTACATAAATTTTAATCCAATTAAAATGGTATTTAAATTATTTTTTTTATTCATATTAATCATTCTAAAGATATAAATACAAAAACTGTTGTTTCGTGCGTGAATTTGAAGGACGAAAACATAAAGTCATGTAAGAAGAAAATAGAGCTGCAGAAATAAATCACGCGACACTTCATCTGGGAGTCTCGTTTCCAAAATTCTTTTCCGACTCATTATTATGAATATATTAGAGTTGCTCCATGCTACTAACACCGACACGTCCTTTCTTGCTATGTACTCACCGTGTATTCTATCACTCACTCCTTCATTATCAATCAATAAAACTTATCAAAGTGATTGACATCTGAAAGAAATCAATAGACGATGTTTATGAACTCGTGCGAGTCTTATCACTAAAATTTCTACTACTACTGCGTTCTACAGAAAATGACAAACCAACTAAATATTGTAGTGAGCAGAATGCTCTGTTTTTTCTCTGTTTTTTCAATGCCAACAAAATTTATTGAGTTCATTCTAATGCAAATAAAATAATCTTATAATAAAATTGTTTATCCAAGATTATAAAACTTTTGATATAAATTAAAAATTTATTGAAAACGCGAAACAATTGTTTTTTTTTCTCACAAAGTTTAACGATCATCGCAAAATTTTTGCTAGTCATGTTCGTTTGATGATTAAAAATTTAGTGTAATAATCCAAATTATAATAAAATGAAAAAAAACATTTTCAATTTTTAATTTAAAGTGAAGCAAAATAATTTTATTTTGTATTTGGAAAGACTGGAAAATCCTCGGTGACAACATCAACAAAAACAGTAACAACACTAACAACCTAACAACACTAACAACAACAGTAACAACACTAACAACCTAAAAACACTAACAACAACAGTAACAACATCACTTATAACAGTAACAACACTAACAACAACAATAACAACACTTACAATAGTAACAACACTAACAATCTAACAGTGCCAACTAACTTTTTCACGTCGTCAGTACTGACATCAACAGCGAAAATTCCAAGTAAGCTACCAGATTGAGAACGCAAACCAGAGTGACAGTAATAACAAAAAGAAATAAAAAGGGCAGTATAATATATGTTCGGTCTCGGATGCAGTTGACCTCGAGCTCTGTGGCGATTTAAATGGACAAAAAAGCGCAACAAAGAGACTGCCAATACTATCACACGCAGTAATAAAATATGTTAAAAAAAAGTAATAAACTTTGTAAATAAAAATGAATAAATATTCAATGAAAAATAATATTTAAATACAGCATAATACATGTTCGAACTAAGTAACTTAGCACAATGAAGGTTGTACGACTATCGCATGTCCAATGCCAGTTACGCTTTCCACTGAAGTCTGAGAGTTGCATAAACTAACAAACGAAAAAGACAGTAACAGAAAAACTCTTATAATAGTAATCACAAGTCTATCAGCGAAGAAGCTGGAGATTGCAATAGGTCGTTAAATAAAGTCGTCAAATTTTTCGTGATAATCTTTGAAAGTGCGTATGAAATTTTTTCCATGAGTAAATAGTAAGTACGACTGTGAATAACGAGAGGACCCCTGCGTTTGTGTTTGTTGAAAAATGGTTATATTGCAAATTTACAAACATTGTTAACTTTAATCTGGACTAACTGATAATTAATTACAAATATTGTTTTAAAAATAATGCTTGCAATACTTTGTTACAAAATTAAAATACGTCTATTTTTAACAATAATGAAATAAATATTTTAAATCAATTAAACATTGAGCCATTTTTTTCAAAAATTATGTGATAAACTTCAACATTTGTGACAAAAACTAAATATTTTATAATTAATTTCCTGAAAAATTTCATAGCCTCAACAAATTTGTCATTGTTGCAATAATTAAAAAAAATTTCTAAAACTTTTAAAATTTTGTTTTGAAAAAAATATTTTTTCTGTTGTGCAAGAATAAAAATAATTCATAATGAAATCGCTAGTGCCTTAATCCTTATCATACACAAAACCGTTTAATTGTATTGGAGTAAAGAAGGATTAGTAAAAGTTGCAGTATCAGCAAGAGCAATATTGGTAATGATAAAAAAGTTGGTAAAAAAAGAAAAGCAAAGAGGTGCGTCTAACAGTGCTTGGACATGTAAAATTTCTGTTTCGGCGAGAAATGTTGTTAGATCGCTGAAGGCTCCATTGCAAACGAGGAGATGGAAGAACGATTTGAAAGAGCGCCTGTACAAGAGGTCCTTTGTAGAGCCTATATTACTTCAGGTTGATATTCACATGTGTGTGCACATTACTTTGCAAAATGTTTTGCTGTGAAATGATTTTAATATTCACGGTGTTATGATTGTTCGATCTTTTGCGGAATATTTTGTTAATTTAATTTTTAGAATATTTAACTTTATAGAATAGTTGTTAAAAAAGAATAATGAATATGAGATAGAATAAATAGATAGATGACTTCAAATAAATGTTACATGAAAATGAAGATGCGTGAACATCCGTTATAATTACTTAAGACATGCATATTTAATTGCGCTTGACTGAGATTTATATTCAGCAGACATCCCAGTATAATGCATGCCTAATTAAGCGATGTCACTTTAAATGCAAATCAACAAGCAACCTACCTGCCCGACTACTTACATACAAATTACGAGGATTCGTTCACTTATTATTTATTCACAAACTACAGACCGCCACCACGTATAGTAGCGAAATGTCAATAAGTTTAAAACGACAATAAAACCCTAACACGTTAAAAATTTACAATTTATTTTTAACGTGTTTATTGCTGAGTTTTTAAATGTAATTTTTTTTTTCTCATAAAATAGAAACGTTTAAAATGTAGATATTCATTAAAATTCAGTAAAATAAGCTTAAATTATCACCATGCAGTAAAGTACTATTGCGAATGTAAATCGTACTTTTTGTTGGGAAGTTTTTCGTATAGATAATAAAATCCACTTTAATTATAGTTCTTTTTGTGAATATTTTTGCTAATGTAAACCAAAACTTTAACCAAATTTAACAGTTTTTATCCAAAAGTTCTAAAAAAATAAATTAGAGATGAAACATTAATGATTGATAAATGAAGACGATGATGATGGAGGTAGAGAGAGACATGAGAGGGCAGAGCGTTGTAGTGCAGAATAAAGACTGGAAATCTTTTGATTTTCCGTTTTTTGCAATTGTGGATAGACAGATAAGATTTTTGGTTATCGATATATCTAAGAAATAATTATTATTTCTGTTGCATGGTTGTCAGCTCGCCGTTCGTATACGATTTTTATTATATTATCATTATCACTCAAATTTATTATTTTAATTTTTTTCGATAATAATTAATTCAATCGGCTAATTTTTTTTATTTGAATACATAAATTCTTGTTACAAGCACTTGGTGTCATATTTCAGACACCTGTTCAAATACGTTTTCCACACAAACACGTTCAATACCGGTGTTCCATTTCAAGCCTAAGCAAACAGAAACAGTTGATGCTACGACCAGCTTTACAGTGTCACCAGTTTTTCAAGGTCACTACCTTTACAAGGTCACCACCTTCATGAGGTCATCTCATTTACAAGGTCGTCATCACGTTCGTAAGGTCATAAGATTATTCAAGTTCACCAGATTTCCATTCAAAATCACTAGCTTTTGATTGTCAAAATATTTGTAAGGTTTGTAAGGTCAAAATGTTTGCCCCAATGCTCAAAAGCACGATAAAACGTAAAATAAATATAATCAGAAAATGAATAAAATAAATTCGTATTGCTGCTACATATGACAACATTGAATTTAAATTAGAAACAAAAAATTACGAGAACAGATAAAAAACTTGTAGGTATATAAGCACAAGAACGAAAAAGTTATCATCATTTATTTATATGAAATAACAGTATCTATAAACATTGTTACGTTTGCACGTACACTGTCGAATTGAAAATCCTAACGACTAAAACTAACAATCCTCAATAATAACTGTAAGCACTACGAGCTAACGAAGTGATTTGTGCGGGCTATATAAGATACTGCTATCACTATTCTGATTGGTGTTTGGGCTGCTGATGAGTCCCCGGTAGGGACGAAACACGTGTCCAGCCTATCCAGACGAATAATATTCTTTTCTTCTCTAGCTCACAGCTCTTTCTGGTTCGGTGTTTTCTCTAACATAAGCGCAACCGCAACAACACCCACATCCAACTTCAAGACATGCACACACGTAACAAGGCACGTACACATGCATGCATATATGCTCAAACCAACGTTCTTTACAATGAAAGAAAGGATAGGCAGTAGTGTCTTTTTATATTTTGATTGATAGTGAATTGTCAAGCAAGTCTTTGTGATTCGTTTCAGCTATTTATTATTTGTTTTATAACCAATTTTTGTTCGTATTATTGGCATTATTGATAATATTTTATTATTTCCAAGACAGTGGAGATTGAAATATACACAATGTGATGAATGGCTAACGGCACGCCAATTATGTTGGTTCGTGGCTAACTCATGTGAAGCCCAACATTCACGTCCATCAAAGTCAATGCTCGTCAATTGTGCTTAGTAACAAAAATTTGTTTCTGGATCTGGGTCGAGGTTAAACCGTGCGACTTTTCATTGCAGTTTTTATCTCTAAACTTTTTATCAGTTTCCATCTTATATTTGGATATTTTCCTCTCCCTAAACCAGCCAAATAAAAATTATTTATAGACATTTGGATATTTTAATATGCAAACTTCTAATCACAAAACATTAAACTAAAATTATGATTGGTGCTGATATAAAAAATGATTAAGTTGAATAAGGAAAAGAATGATGACGATGTGCTTGATGATGATAATGTGAACACTTTGGGTTACGTTCATATTCTGACGTTAATAACAATGGAAATAATAATAACAATGGAAGTAATAATAATAATAATAATAATAATAATAATAATAATAATAATGATGATGATGATGATGACGATGATCAGATAAAGGTGGCTATTGATGGTTGGACCCATGTTGAACTTAAATTCTCGCTGTCTGTCCTTTGCTGCCTGTTATCCCTCCTCACTCCTCACTCATTAAAGTTTTTGTTATCTTCTTCGGTATTGTTATTATCTCTATGGCAGGCGTCTTATTACGTCATTATTATTACGTCACCCTCATCATATCCTCACTGTATTTATCATCTCCATCATCACTTTCTTCTTCTTCTTCGTCGTCGTCATCAACTCCAGTGTAACAATATAATATTGTATCATATTGTGTTTGGCACGGCTACAAAAGTCGTTAATAATAACATTGCAAATTTTTGTGACAACTTCATCAATCAGAAGAGCTGTCTGTCAGTCATCGTCAACATTTGCTGCCTGACGTTTAATCATCCTCCTCCTCTTCCTCCTCCTCCTCCTCCTTCTCCTCATCATCATCACCGTCATCTTTAATGACCCCAAACGTAGATTATTATTCTCGCATTGACGATAACAAGACGTTAATGATAATGATGATAATGATGAAATTATTTAAATGATGATGATGATGAGGAGGATGATGATGAATAATGACGAACAAGATCACATTAATGATGATGATAACGATGAAGCACTGAAATAACGTTTGAAGCTCGAGAAATTTATCTCCTCCCACCAGATGCTACTGTGTAACATCAACAACATTAGAGACATCAATAACTTACAACATCTACAACAACAATGCATTTTTGCAATCTGACACACAAAAACCTATTCAACTATGAAAGATACCAGTTTGATCACAATGTAACCTTTCAAATATAGCAAATTTACAAAAGCGGAATTAATTTATGTTATATACCAAAAAAAAACATTAAAAATTTTTTAAATTATTAGAAATAATATAATATTAACTGCTTTTTCATACAAATTCTCAAAGACACAGATAATTTTATAAAATTTATATAATTACATAATTTCAATTACTCAATACAACGTTACGCCAATAAATTCAGTAAGAAACTAGCTAAACAGATTTAATACTACACACCTTTACATTTGAACATCTTGTGATGCAACTAACGATCTTAACACAATTTTTTTTAAAACTTCATGCAAAATGAAAAAAAATACCACACATGAAAAATTAAAAACAATTTAATAAATTTTAAAACAATTGTGAAACAACAAACAAACAGCGGTAATAATTAAATCCTATTTAACTACAACTTTCGCAACTTCTGATACAAAGTTCATGGAATCTCGATGAAATACATAAATGATAGAAAGATGCAAGTATGTTGTTTGGATGTGGCCTGCCTCCACAGAAAAAGTCTGCCTCACGATGGCAGAGTCAGATAATAGAGACGTTAATAGATTTTTTGAAGTTGAAAGATGGCGCTGACTGAGCCAGTCTCGATAAGTATCTTGATGAATTTGCCGAGATTACGTGAACAAAAATGCGGAAAAAAATTTTTATTGTATGTGTCGCACCGCCAGTGTGAATAATAAATAAGGCCTCTGCCTGTAATATAAAACCAGCACGCAGTCTTCTTACGCTTGCAAAATAGCGATACGTTTCTAGAAAATACAAAAAAAATTTATACTCACGTTGAACAATGAAGAAATTTGTGAGTTGGTAACTATTATCACCGGACAGATTTTTTCTGCAGTTTTCTTTTCAAGTGCATGGAAAAATGAAGTGAGGAAAGTGTGGAGGAATCGATGAAAATTTAAACATTTTATTTTTTGTTTGCATGCGAGTATAAAAATTTATTGGAAAAAGTCAACAGGTTGATTTGGTTCAGTTTTAGCGCACGTTTTCAGCTTTTAACTCATGCCACCCGTTATCATAAATAGTTAAAACTTTTCAATTATATTTATAGTTTTTGACTAACTTTTGCAAAGATAATATAATAAATGTTTGTATGCAACACATAATAAACCACTATCAAAGTCTTTGCTATAAAATTACAATTATAAATATAAATAATAACGTTTGTGTGTGTGTGTTGTGCGTGTGTGTGAGTGCAAATTTTTAAAACGACAACATATTGTTCGACACACATGTACATAAAGCAGAAAGAGTTGAAAAGGAGAGGAATCATGCGTCTGAATGGCAGCTCATCAATATTGTTTGCTAATTTCATGCATGCTACTCCCAATCATCCCCATCATGTCACTCTGCGCCAACCAACCGACCAACCAACCAATCAACCATCTAACCAACCAACAAACCAGCCAACCAACGAGCAGCCGATCAACCGATCAACCAACCGACCAACCGACCAACCGACCAACCAACCATCCAACCAACCAACCAACCAACCAACCAACCAACCAACCATTTAACCAACCAACAAACCAACCAACCAACAAACAACCGATCAACCAACCAACCAACCAACCAACCAACCAACCAACCAACCAACCAACCAACTAACCAACCAACCGACCAACCAACAGACCGACCGACCATTTAACAACCAATTAACCGCAACCAGCCAGCCAACAAACTTTCCAGTCAGCTAACAAACATAAGTATAAACAACAGAACACTACATACACTACACACTACAACACACACTGGAAACAAACACAAAACACACACCAACACACTACAAACCACATCAAAATGTAACATTAATTTGACGATAGTTTTTTGTATGCAAATTTTAATTTGGTTTACAACTAATTTTGAATTGGTTTTGATAAATCAATTTGATCCGAGATAACAAGCAAGTAAAAATTTGATTAATTTTTTTTCAACACTTACGCCATATTGTATTCTTCATTTTCCCAATAAAGACAAGTTGACATTTATGTACACATTAACCATAAATAATTGAAAGACATTTATTTTTCAAGTTACATGAAAGAAAAAAAATAGAAACGCAAAGGTAAAATACAGAGGGAAAGAAAAAAAGAGAAAAAGAGAGAAAAAGAGAGAGAAAAAGAGAGGAAGAGAGCGACATGATGGATGGATGTTTCAATATTGACGTTGAATATTCGTTGGTCCTCTGATGGATGCCTTCATCTCCATTCATCATCTTGTAATTGCCTTCATCGCTCCTCTCTCTCCTTTCTTCTTCTCTCTTATTTTTATTCTTTTCCTCCTGCATGCCACTGTTGCTATTTCAATTGTTTCGGATTTTTTTTCTGTTTTTCTAATTTTTTTTTTGTGTAAAAGTTTCATGTCAATTTCGATTGATTATTATTTTTGACGGTTTGCCGTGTCGTTGAATATGTATGTACCTCATAAGCTATGTATCTGATGACAATCATGATGCTGAGGAATGATATCAAAGACATGAATGTTGACAATGATAACAATGATAACAAAGATGATGATGGTGACAAATCAGAAATGTTGATGATGATGAGGTAGTGGTGACCTTTTTTTTGATGTCAACCGATGATGAGTTCTGCTTATCTGATATTGCTGCTTTACAAATGATTGGCTCGTAGATTCGCACATGTTGAAAGATGACGTTTATTTGAATTGTTGACGTTTTTTTGTTGAATTATGACGTCATTACTCTGCTATCGCATCCACTTATTAAAGTTTTTTGTTTCTATTATTTTAATCATTTATTTCAGAAGCGAAAATTATACAAAATTTATGTTTTTTCATTAAAATTTTTTTAAAGATATATGTGGTTGGGCGTTGTTGAATGCATCATGTAGCCGATAATTCAGGCAATAATTTCACGTTATAGTTTTCAGATCGTATCGACATTTTTTTGAAATTTCGCGTGACGATTCACATTTGTTCTACAAAATGTTACACATACACACCTGACGTAATGCTGATCAACAAAAAAATCACTCATTCAGGAAACCATATATCGAAGAAACTAACAACACAACCAACAAAATCACAAATAAACACTTGAAATATACAGCATCAAACAACACAGTACCCACACTAACACGCAA
Source organism: Helobdella robusta (assembly GCF_000326865.2). NCBI lineage: Eukaryota > Metazoa > Annelida > Clitellata > Rhynchobdellida > Glossiphoniidae > Helobdella > Helobdella robusta. The sequence continues at coordinate 6,546,579 of NW_008704083.1, forward strand.
GCATCTTATGTACTGGACTCACAGGCACTCGTTTAAAATATTTAAAAAAATGTACCTCCACAACAAACCACAAAGAAGCGTGCAAGCCAGCAGCAAAAACAAAATGATTCATAGAGGCGGTCAAACGAGCGGCTTGGCTTGGGAATCAGTTGATGAATAAATTTGTTTGCAACTTGTTTCGTGCAAGGAGCAGTAGCCATCTGATTTCCTGCCAAGCATGTCCATCACGTCTCCCAGTTTATTCAGTAAATCCCAATCTTTCCATTCTCATGATGGAATAATAATGATTATTTTTAGTGTGATGAATATGACAATACTGTTTGCATAGTTTTTGTTACTTACAGAATTTATTAAAGTTAAAAGTGCAAACGTAGCTGTTTTCAAACGCTATTTTCTATTATTATACATAATACAAAAATAATATAGAAAAGCAAAAATACTGACTACACTATTTTTATAATACCCATACTCCAACTATTACGCTGAATTCAAGTTACTGCAACTGCTATAATTTTATTATCTATATTATATCCAATCTCTACAACTTTTCGTCTAAAGTAAAAACTGAATAAAATTTAGTCAAATAAGAAATTTGTAATAATTGAAATGTAAAAATTCAAAACTGAATAAGGGACTGATAAATAATGATAATAACATTGATGACCAGTGTGACATCATCATGAAAAGGTGAGGATAAGGAAGCAGATGATGGGTCGCGAAAGAATGTTATTGTGTCATTATCTCGCTCTAAATCTCTGTTTTTAAGGATGCTGGATGTCCAGCTGAATTAGTTTGTTATGTGCATGTGATGCTTTTGATGTCCGCTTCAGATACTTCGCTCGTTTACTCTTTTCAAGTTTGCAATGTAGGACGCTGAACTGATTAATGTCCGAACGTGTGTTAGTCTACTTACTCATTGTTAATTGTTTTCTGATCTTATTGTGTTCTGTTTTTGTTTTAGTTTTCTCCAATGACAATCATTCTTCATTGTTTTGAAAATGTTGATGTTTGAAGAATTGGAGAAAACTGTTGGAAAATCAGGAAGATGAGGTGAGGTGAGACAGAATGCTGCTAAAAATTTTAGCATTTATACAGCAATTTATTATTATGAATCAAGTACCATCGTGTTATTCGTCATCAGATTTTGATGAATATCTTTGTTAATTGTATTATCTGCGAAAAAGATAAAGCTAAATATGATATTCTATGATATATGGGAGAAAATATTTCCACAAACAAACCCACACAGACACACAAACACAGACACACAGACACACAAACACACAAAACCTATATGTATATATATAATATTTGATATTCAATTATGGTCTCCTTCTAGTATATATTTATATAAAAACATTTTTGCATCAGTATTCATAATGCTTCTGCTGTTATAAAATGAAATTTTATTATCATCGATAGCATCTTTATGTTCATGTTGCTGCTTATAAACATGGAAAAGAATAATTTTGAAGAATCATGTTAGTGCATTTTAAATTGCAATGCTCTGCAAATCCGCTCCACTGTTTCATTACTGTTTAATTATCATATGCGGAGCTACGTGCCTTCCATGCTGTTCATTTTTAGACTGCATGTCTTGCTGTTATTATTATTATTATTATTACTATTTTCCTTCTCCTTCTTGTTCTTACACGCTCCGATGAGTATTTATTTAAAAATTTTTTAGTTATATAAACACGAATTGATAAATAATTTTCAGTAGATAAATGAATTATTGGATAAGTTGTTGTAATATTTACAAAATGAATCTCCTTTAATTGAAGTTGAAGGAAAATAAAGATAATATCACTTCAGAAACTGGAAAACATTTAACAATCAAATCAAAGCAATTCCAAAAAACATAAAGTGTTAATTAAAGATGAAAAATCCCTAAACTTTGTTAAAATTACAATTCAAAAACTTATTTCCGGGGTATTTCAGCCTAAATTTTTGTTATATACATATATTCATGCTCATTCATTTTTTATGTGAATATATACAGATGATGATGCTTCAAAAATTGATAGAACAAATTAGTTGATTGTTAAAATCAGAAAACAATTTGTCTATTTATTTGTAAATTTTAATGTTTTTCATAATTCATGATATTCTTCTGTCTATGTGCACTTAGTAGAAAGCACCAATTAATTAATAGTACCGCTGTTTGGAGATTTATTTTCTTAGTCATCTCTCAATACATTTGCTCATTCGTCCGTGCAATTTCCCATTTATTTACTATTTTATCCACGGATCAATCTATATTACTATTTATTCAATGGTTCATTTGGTTGTTGTTTAATCCATACATCCATTATTTCGATCATCCATTCATCCTGTTTTTGTATCCACCGGTCAGCCATCCAACCGACCGACCGACCGACCGTTCAACCGGCAGACCGACCGTTCAACCGGCAGACCGACCGTCCGACCGACCCTAACGTAATCCCTAACCGACCAGCCAACCAGCCAGCCAACTACCCAACCAACCAATTAACGATTCTTTCACTATTATTATTTGAAAAATAATTGAGTGCTTCTAAATCCATTTGCATAAACATTAACCAAATCCCATAGGCATACATAACTACAACAATTACCATTATTAACTTTATTACTAATGGTGAACTTTGGCTGTGAGGGCGTCAGATGTTACCGTTACCATTCATTTTTTCTAAATTTCACCAATTCTTGTTTCGTCGGCTTTTTGTTTTTTCCATATTTGTCGGGCGCTATTTTTCGGCCCTGTTTTGTCGGCGCTGTTTTAGCGGCCTCTTTGTGTCCGGCGCTATTTTTGTCGTTGAACCAAGAAGTACAATTAGGAAATGTTTAATTATTTGGAATGTCAATTTAAAAGTAGAAATATTGAAGAAAATTTAAACAACTTTTTGGAAATTGGGAAAAGAAACAAATCAAATTATGGAATATTTTTTTCATTTCGGCGGGTTTGAACACCGAAAACCTTCCTCCATGATTAACACCACACTAATTACCATTTAATTACTTATTTTATTCATTCTTACGCTTTTGCGTTCATCCATCCATCCATACATCCACCCCAATCCATTTTTAGTCCACCCATACATCCACCATACATCCACCCCAACCTATTTTTAGTCATCCATCTATATATTTTTAGTGCTATATATATAACACTATTTAAATTGATGAAATAAATAATAGTAATAGGTGTAATAAAAATGATAACAAAAATATAAATGCATTCATCATCCATCCATCCATACATCCACCCCAATCCATTTTTAGTCATCCATCTATCCATTTATTTACCCATCTGACCGTCCGTCCATCAATGCATTTATTCATCCATTCGTTTCTTCACCCATCTATCTAAATTAATTTTCTTTATTGACTGATACTAATTAGTCGATCATTGCCGCTTCATTATTTATTCAAATAGGCACTCTATAAATTTATTCCTTTACCTACATATACTATACATATATATATATATACATATATATATATATATATATAAACACACTATTTAAATTGATGAAATAAATAACAGTAACAGGTGTAATAAAAATGATAATAACAATATAAATGCATGAAATTATTTTTAAACAGACAGTAGCAACACATGATGGATTTCCTCTTATAAAATTACGTTGAAGATGAACTTTGAATCTAAAAATTCTTTAAAATGTAACCAAAGTTTCCGATGAAAGTTTCAGTATGATTTAAAATGTGCACATGACAAGCGAACGAATGGTAAACTCAGAATAATAACTAATTAAAAACTTAATCACAAGATTAAAAAAATAATCTTGAATAGAATTTAATTATTTCCCACTTGTACATGATGCATCATTAAAAATAAATTTATCTAGACGTGAACATAATTTTTCAACTTTTCAATTAAAATGCTGGAGGACAATTTTTTCATATCGTTGGTGCAGTAAGCGTTTTTGTAGCCAGCCACACAGCTTTGTGGTTGCAGCTGTGAGTAGCAAAGATGACATTAAGAAGTATTAAGCAATGTGTGTGTGTTTGTTGTGGAGCCATATAATATGGAAAATGTCTGTTGATGTTTGTGGCTGGGATGATGATGATTGAGATGGTGATAATGAAGATGGTGACGATGACCATAAGATGATGTATGGTAGTGATAGTGATTGAGATGAGGATGTAATGTGATATGAGGAAGAATGTGGGTGGTGGTTGTATTGAAGATGTGGCGGGTGCAACATGATATGGCCAAATGCCCAAACAAGCAAACATGCATCATCGCCATCTTCTACATTACTTCTCCATTTTGCGGCTCAAAAATTTTTTCGGCAAATAATTCCTCTTCTAACTATTTATTCATTCCTTGTAATGGAAGTATTATTGATTGTGTAACAGTTTGACAAAAACCTTGTTACTATCGTCAACCTGCTATGAATGACAGCCTCGATTTTGCTTTTGATAACACATCCAACATTAATTTCTTAATTTTCACGACTTTTTCCACAAAAAATCCAGTTTTTTTTCATCAAACAAAACATTTCCCTCATAACAAATACATTTCAATGCACAGACCCAAAATATACACATAAGAACTCAAAAATTTGTATTTTCATTACATCAATACGTAATAAAAATTTGTTGTACATTAAACCGTACCTACCTACACACCGAATTGACAAAACACATAATAGAACCTGCAGGCGACAAACATACTGAAAAAATTTTTCTAGTCATACAAATTTGTCAATATACATGAAACGGATACAAACACACGCCCACACACACACACACACGCAAACACACACACGCACACGCAAACACACACACACGCACATATATATACAACACACACGCACACACATACAGTAACGTTCTCAAACGTCATAAATATCATGACGGTCGTTAGTTATTTTCGTCATCGATTGAACATCAAAATGTCGTTAGAGCCAAGTCGGACTGTAATTTTGAACGCATTTCATGTCTGTTTGTATGTATGTTTGCAGTATGTTTGTTTGTATGTGTGTATATATATATATATATATATATATATATATATATATATATATATGTATGTATAGATAATTGTTTGTTTGATTTTATGTTTGGTAAATGTGTTTTCATTGCTGTTAAGTTTGTTACTGCTGTTGTTAATGTCGAATTTTTAGTTTGACGAAATTATTTCAAGTTGAGCATTGCTTTCGCTAGGCTAACAGTCTCAGGAAACGGTTTTGTAGTAAATTGTGTTCTTGTTAAAATGGACGATGTAGTCGTTACTTTTGGACAGGACATTTTTTAATTTGCTGGTGTTATAAGCGATGTTGCTAACATCAATCGGATGCTTAACTGTCAGTCGGTAGCATTTTATTCAATGAAGTTTTATATGAGAGGAAATTAATGATTAATTACGAGGAGGGAAACGAAAGAAGAAGTGTGCGACTTCCTGCTTGAATCAGCAGGCAACAATGCATGCCATCATTCTTCATCCCACGCTCTGACGACCAGTCCGCTATGAACGTGACGTTTCTGACTGCACGGACGTCATTATCTTCCAATCTTACGCAGTAGCGTTTTCAGCGATCGATTTAACTTTTTCCAGTGGCGTCACTAGGGGGGTGCGGGGGGTGCGGACCGCACCGGGTGACACCCTCACAGGGGGTGACACCAAAATATCACTGTATATGTTTTTATGTCCCTCCATGAAATTATTCTTATCATTAATTAAGCCTAACCCGCCCAGCGCCCAGAAATGTATTATGAATAAAATTTTTTTCGTTCAAATCATTTTTGTATTCGACATTTATACCATTCAAATTCGACGTCTGAATTATTAAGCGCCGCGGCCGAGCACATTTAACTTGTTCGTGTTTATAAATTTTGCTAAGAATGCTGTATGTCTATGGGGTGTCATGAGAGGGGTGACACCATGAGTTACCGCACCGGGTGACACCAACCCTAGTGACGCCACTGACTTTTTCAAATATGAATTTTGCAGACCGGCCATCAATATTTCTAACAGTAATTTTTGTAATTATTATACAATTTATTAAAATCAATTAGAGAATCGTTGGTGTTCATAATGAAGCGTATAGGACCTATTTTGATTCTATTCATCATCAACGCTTATATAAAAATATATCTAGGTTTTACATTTTGGACAAGACCAAGATATAACAAATGGACAGGACGAAGCAGAATAAGAGCACTTTGCACAATGCACACACAGAGAATTGTAAGACCTTGAAATATCCCTATATAAGCGCTGATGATGTGTAAAATCGAAATATAACCTATACGCTTCATTATGAACACCAATGATTTTCTTATTAAATTTAACAAATTGGATAATAATTATAAGATTACTGTTAAAAATGTTGAAAAGCTCAACCGTAAATTTTCAAAAGCTAAAAATTTGGTAGATTTTATCAAATATTGCATTGATTATGGTCTCTTTTCAGTCTATATCGATGGCTCCAATATTTATTCTTCATGATTTGGTGTGATTAATTAATCTGTAAGGTTGTCGCCGTATAAGTTTGTCTACATACATGGAAAAACTCTCTAGAACTACACTGATTCAGTTTAGCATGAGTACAGTCTTTTTTCCTATTACACTATAATTGATACCACTTAAAAACTGGTCGATACGTTGTTTTTAATAAATGGAAATAAAATAACTGCCTGTAAGGTAGTGCACGCGTTCATTTTTACTTGCATTATTGTAGATTTTATTAATATATTTTATTTAAAAATATGTTCACAGTAGTGCATGAATAATTGTTTTAATGGAGTTGTAATTCGTGTTAGTTCAGGGATGGGCAAACTTTTTGCTGTGAGGGCTGCGTTGAGAACTATTTTATCTTTGAAGGGCCGCATATGTACCTACTTAAATAGCAAATTTTTTTGACCCGGGGAAGGGAGGAAATTTTTTTAAGATTTGTGGCTCCTTTTTTTAAGTCATAACGTCTGGCTGACGACCTTTTATTTGGCGAACAAGAATTGCGGACCGTATAAAAAATAGCTTCGTTGTTGTATTTGTTTATTTGTCAAAACTGTTGATGTTGATGACGTTAAGTTGTTGTCTTGAACTTGTGGTTTATGACGTTAAGTTGATGTTTTCAATTCTGTAGTTGCTGATATTATCCCGCAAAATGCCTTTTTAGTCACTGTTACATTTTTTTATAATGTACTTTTATGCTATTCATGATAAATATTGTTGTTTACTTTTCATCATATACCGATTTTACCAAAAATTTTTTCTTTCTGAGCTAATTATTTGTCGTTTGTTTTTGTAGAAAGTTTGTTTGCAATAAAAATTAACTTGAGAGCATTGTTTAACAATTATATATTTTTATTAATTAATTAATGACATTCTTGGTAATTTCTTTTCTATGTTTGTTTACATATTAAAATGGTACTTTGAAAATGATAAAAATGATTCTGAGGCTGTTTGAATAATGGTTACAGCATTTTCATGATGATAATGACGACGATATTTTTGCTGTGTTGGACCAAGCTTGCGCAAGTTTTTATGACAAGGTTGTGGCCGTCATGGAACAAGTTGGTTCAGTTTTTATTTGCAATACGATGCGATATAATAAAGTGATTTTGCAAATAGTTCAATTTAAGTTTTGGGTTTTTTGAAGAACGTTAATTTAAGAAATAAATTTAAACATTTTTTATTGATGTAGGAAATTGGTGAGTTTCAGTGATATAAAAATTGTCAACGCCAATATCGCCACGAGAATACTACAAAAATTGCTGTCATCAACAAATTGGAAACAACAACAAGGGTATAAACAGCCACAACGACAATTCATATTTACATACACCTCTTCAGCTGCAACTTCAGATTGTACATTACATCATATTGAAAGCATCTGCAGTACCTCGACAGAGGTCGTAGAGGAATTTTTGAACATAAATCACAAAGAAATATCGTCCGGCAACAAAACACATTCTCATATTCATTCATAAGTAAACACACGCCCAACTAAACCCTGCACATACATCAAGGAAATTAGCACATGCATAGATGAGGTATTGCACGAGGTAACCGTAACACGCACACTGGCGATCTTAACGCACGTCATTCGCAAGAAATATTAATTCTTTGATAGGTTTCAGTTATTTTGCTTGGAAAATGCTGCTTTCACTGGTGACGTTTTTGTGTTGCACATTTTTTTGCAATTAAACTCATGGGGTTGGCTTCTATAATAATTGCATTCGCAGCTGAAATAAATTGTTTGCACTCTGAAATTATCAAAGCAATTAAAAATAAAATATTAAAAAAGTGCACACATGTACACGAACACGCAACAGAACATTTACGTAAAAACGCATATGCATGTACACTGTCACATTTCAATCCGTCCTAGGCGTACTAATACGCAGACATTTGCGGGTGCACTCACACACATACATTCAAATACACATACACATATTAATTCAAAAACACATACACAAATTAATTCAAATACACACACATTCAAATACATATACACAAAATAATTCAAATACACATACATTCAAATACACATACACACATACATTCAAATAACACGTAAATTCAAATACACATACACACTTACATTCAAATACATATACACACATACATTCGTAATTACACATACACAAATTCATTTTGATACACATACATATATACGTTTGGATATGCAACATACACGTTTGGATATACAACATACGCATACACGTTTGGATATACAACATACACATACATTGGGATACACACATATACATTTGAATGTACACACACATATACATTACACACACACGCACGCACATAAATACAATGGACGGTGGTTGGAAAATATGAAATGGCAAGCCTACAACAACGGCAGTACGGAAAACTATAAAGAGGATTATTATGGAATTTGTAATTAAAATAATACATTGGAATGCAAGATGTTTTAAAATTCTAAGAGGCTTACAATTGCTTAGGAGAAAAAAATCAAAGAAAAGTCCAGGATATGATTTTTCAAAGAAAAGTAGCAAGTGCTTAATTTAAACTTATAATAGGGGTGGTGGACGCTCCTGTGCCTATGTTGAAATTTGAGCATAAAATTTCAATTATTTCACCGGTGTGTATGTGTGTGTGTGTGTGTGTGTTGCATGCTGTTCAGTATTTTTAAAGTTTACATCTTGTTTAACGTTAGAATAACAAAATACATAAAATACATTGCAGATGCAAATAGACCATTGTAACAAAACTCATTGTTATTATTGTTATTATATTCATTATTTAAAATTATAATCAAACCTTCATCACCCTCATCATTATCACCATCATCATCATCACCATCACCATCATCATCATCACCATCACCATCATCACCATCATCATCATCATCACCATCATCATCATCACCATCATCACCATTATCATCATCGCAACGATGACACCGGTGTTGTGTTGGTGCAACATAATTATGCGACATTAACAAAAATGCATTTTTAGTGGCACGGCTTATGTGCTTGTGTACCGTGTAACGGACTTACCTGAGAGCCCGTGTGTTTTAATGTACTGTACATGCATGCCTGCCTACGTGCATGCATGCATCCATGTCTGCCAACGTGCATGCATGCATCCATGTCTGCCAACGTGCACATATGTGTACATCCGGTTTGTATCTCCGTACCTGTGCGTGCCATCATCAGACGGATGGATACGGATGGATACAGTCATTCAGATGAATGCTAATTTGCTGATGATAGATATTATTAATGAATAGATGGACAAATAAATTTATCGATTTTAGACTGAACAAATTCAGAAGAAAAATTTTCTATTTAAAAACAGCCACATATAATCACGAGAATCTAAACAAAAAGTGATACATATTGAGATAAAAAACGCGCAACCACACCACACCACGTCCTCCCATACAAACACTAACCATCACTTACATACGGACGAACGTGCGTAGAACCGCGCAAGCGCACGAAAGCCGGCATGCATGCGTGCAAAACAGTCAAACAGAAAACGTACGAATATAAAAAAACAAAAACCGTTTTTTAATTATTGAAGTGCGTGCACTACAAAAATAAAATAAGAAGGCTGCATAAAGCATACAACGCGTGCGTACACGTGAGCATTGTTTACTAAACGTACACAGGGCGAGGCACGTGTAAACGTATTTATAGCATAATGCATATGTATGAAGGCTCTATATGACGTGTACGATCATGAATATTTATGAGGTGAAAATGTCAAACGATCAATGCATCTTAACGGAGTGTACACGAGGATGTGGAAAAAATTAGGCGGCTGGAGAAGGGTTAGGTGGACATGTGACTGGTCCGTTCTTTGATCGTGCTCCTTGACAGTAAATAAATTAATGAAATTGAGTTTGCCACTGTATTGCTGGCAGTACGTGCGTATCTCTCTTTCTGTGTGTGTGTGTGTGTGTGTGTGTGTAAGTACCTTCGTATCTCTGTGTGTATCTGTGTGTGCGTGTGCGTGCGTATCTGTGTGTGTGTGTGTGTGTGTGTATGTGTAAGTACCTACGTATCTCTGTGTGTATCTGTGTGCGTGTGTATTTGTGTGTGTGTGTGGTTGTGTTGATGGTAAGTGTATGTGGGTAAGTGGCTGCGTTTGTTGTTGCTGTGGTCGCGTGGGATCGGTCGAAGTAGACGTGTGGCTGGCTGAAAAGGTCTGTGAATGGGTTGATATCTTATCTTTTGCGTTGAAATTTATTAAATGAAATTGTGCCTAATAAGTAAATAAATGAAACTGAAACGTTCATTTTTGAATTTTTAAAGATTCTACGTTTATAAATTAAAAAAAAACAAATTAATAAATAAAAATGTTAATTTAATTTTCTGCGGAAACACATTTTTTATTAAATATGAAAACCTATTTGATGAAATTTCATGTCAATAGCTAATACGCATTTAAAAATTTTCTTGAAAAAAAACTTTATGCCTGCCTCCGTTTCTGACATTTCCTCGTTGTGGCAGTCAGCCTAAGAAGATGGTCATCCTGCAAGCTGCCATGCTAACCATGCTAACGTTATTGACAGCAAATGAACGAACATCTTTCAAGTTCATATCGTCACGTCACACCTCAACAAAATCAAAAATAATTTTTTTTAAAAAATGTTCTAAATCTTATATTAAGCCAATCTTTTTGTATTCCTTTAAACCCAAATTTTAAATAACTGACTTTCATATGCAATGTAAATTAGCTAGCATGTTGAATACCGTGTATAACAAAATATTCAAATGTGTGTTGCAAATTAGTAACAGTGAAAATAGGCTAACAAATAGTGATGTATAGTTTTTTTTATAATAGATTATCTAAACTAATTTGTAACCATATTTTATGTAATTTTTGTTAATCCAGTGTGATAAAATTTAGCAAATTCACTAATGTGTCTATCATCTTCTGAAATTTATCCAAATTGTCCTGTTCAAAAACACGTCCGTTCAGTGGCGGGTTTAGAGACCAGTTGTAAGCAAAAAATGAACGGCAGATGGCCACTCGAGCAAAAGTTTTAAATTTTGGCAGTTTCTGACTCCAAATCAATGTCCGCCCATGTGTTTGGTTGTTTATAATTATTGAAAACAAACCATAATTTACATTTAATAAACTTTTTATTCTAATTCAAATTATACATACAGCGCATAATTTTTCAAAAATATATTTCCTAATACATTCCTTTTAAGTCTGGTGAATGTTTGTTTTATTACAGGACATTCGTTTTATCGTCTGCTACAAAACGTGACTACTTTTAATTTAGGATTGGTTGAACTGGTCCGCTTAATTGCTTTGCAAGGTTGGACAGAACATTAAATTTGAAAGTTCATTTTCCCCAATTTTATAATTAAAACTTTTGCTGTCCCAATCGGAAATAAGAATTAAAACATGTTAGACAATAATTAAATAACACCATATCACTATGTATTCGTATTTTCTGCTGTAAAATTTGCAACAAAGCGTCAATTTGTGTTTGGGTTTTAAGCTAATAACAAATTTGTAATTATGAAGATTATTTGAAATCGTTTGAGACACCGGAAACTTCTTTCTTAATGAAGTGCCGAGTTTTGACGACAACATTTACCATACTAATCTCCATGTTGAATACATTAAAATATAAAGCAAAATAACTTTTAACATTGTCAATTTTGAAACTTTAAATAAATATAAACCTAAAAATGAAGATGGAATAAATTCATCAAAAAGTGTATTTGTGGAAAAACAAAAAGTCAATAAAATAGAATATCATAAAAAATTAAAAAAAACAATACAAAACGTGGAACATATAACTAAAGAGTCGATGGGCAATTATGTTTTATAATGTGAACTGTATGTTTTTTTTGTATTTGAAATTAAAAAAAAAGATTTTTAGTAATCAACGTTAATCATGTGTGTTAATAGAAGTGCAAACAAATTTTACTATACTTGTTCGGCCTGCAGTTGAACTAAGCTACTCGGCATGACAAAGAAATGATTTTGTCGTAGGCGTGGGTTGCAACCAACCAACCAATCCACATCCAACCAACCAGCCAACCAAACAAACAACCAACCAATCCACAACCAACCAACCAGCCGATTAACCAACCAGCCAGCCAATGTCATATTTTAATGTTTTTCGCTTTTGAGGCTCGTCAAAAAGCATAGGTGCAAATATTGATTTTTTAAAAACGTTGTCAACGCAAATTTTTTGTTTTTTTGTTTCAATTTATAACACAGCAAGCAGTTCACACTTAGCAAAGTCGCAATTCTTTATATATTTTATATAAGGCGCATATTTCATACACCAACTAAATAAAGACATCAAGCACATGTAATTTTAATAAAAACTTAAACTTAAGTTAAATTGGAACTTAAATATCTATTATTTAAATTGTGTTGCTGTTGAAATAATTTTTTTAACTATTCACGGTTAAAATATTAAATTTTTTCAATGTAAGAAAAGAAGCAAACAAAGTTTCCAATCATGAACATGTTTAGATTTCCAACTTTAAAGTGTGTAGCTAATTTTTCCATTGTTAGGTGTGCCAAATGGTTTGTCAATCCTGTTATCTAGTTGGCAAGCAAAAATTTAATTTTATGAGTGGTTTTCATATAAACACGAAGTCAGTTTGATCATATATATCTAGCTTCGAACTATCAAAAAGAAGGCTGATCTTTTTAGCTTGTCGAAAGAAAACTTGATTTTGTCACTAAGAAGTAATTTTAAAACATTATCCTTAGTGATTCCTGCAAATGCAAAGTTAAGTCCGGCATATTTTTAAGTGGAAATGTCGTCACAAATTTAAAAGATGGACTCAAGATTTACGTAAACGAATATGCAAGTAATTTACTTATCTGATTTTTTGCTACATCGAAGGACATTAATCAATGTTGTTTGATTCACTTACGTTGATAAATTGCGTAGAGGAAATTTCACAAACTTTTCATTTGAATCTAGAGTTCAATTGTTGTCAATTGGCATGCAGTACTTTGTGCATTTCGTTAATGTTACAATAATTTTACAGAGTAAACACTTCCAACTGATTTTTATAACGATTTCTGGAGAGTATTTTGAGGTTTTTGTTGAATGATTACTGATTGTCCACAAAAAAAATGTTTGAGTTTATTTAAACGATGTAAGAGGCACAAAAATAACTTATTTAATATTATCCAGATTAAATTATGATAACAAATTGAGACAGACAGCAACATTTTTATTTATTTTTTAATCAATACTTCGTTTTATGAATGTAAAAATTTTAAAATTTAGAACTTCTTTCTTTAACGTGTTACATTATTAAAATTTTTTACTAGAAATAATTTTTCTCACAAAACGTTCAATTGATCAAATTCTCCTAAAAACATAAATGAAACTGAAACTACAAAATTCACAAAACTTAACATAAACGAAACTACAATATGCGCAAAACTTGATATACCGTGCGCCCATTCATCACCCTCGCCACAAACGCAAGAACGATCGTAAAATATTAATGCAAAAATAGTGGCGCGCATATTCAGCACATGCCGACTTGCCATGAGATGACAACAACAAAATGAAGCCAATTCATTTCCAGTTCTTCTAGACACTGGCATTATTAAGTAACGACATCAGCAGCAACACGCTTAATGTTTGACCCAAGAAGAATGCTCAATGCTTTATGTTGTTAGCGTTGGTTACGTTTTTCCCTACATTTTCATATATTATGTGTCATACATGCATGCGATTAAACGAGCCAAGCTTTGTGAAAAATTTGAATAAAAAATAAAAATAAATGAATGAATGAATAAATAAATAAATATTTTTTCTACACATAGCTTGTTTAAGCAAGCATGAAAACAAAAGACATACATACACGAAGGTACACAACCACAGCACGGCTCATGCAAACATTTCAAGGACGGACAAACAAAAGATACATGAAAATACACACGTCCACACATGCACACACACATATACATACACACACACATATACAATTTGCGATCACAGACATCAAAGATATTTTGATGCTACTACTAATTCCATCTCTACAAATCCTTCATAAGGAGCCTGTCTGCAATGATTGCCTCCGAAACCCATGTGCCTCTTATGCAGACAGGCGTAGAAAATTGAAGAATTTCATTCGTACACACTGCTACATGCTCACCACAGCGCTCGCACAACACTGATATATTTGAATAGTATTTATGTGTGGATATATATAAATATATATACATACATATATATATATATATATATATATATATATATATATATATATATATAATATATTATGAGAGGAGGCCGTATTTTGTACAGTATTGTATGAATTCTACTGAACTGTTGGCATTAATCAATTTAAAGTTTGTCTTTTCAATTTTCCTTAGAAGAACTATCTGGAAATTGTCCAATATACTGAAAATGGAATTATTATCCAAGTCATCAAGATTGAGGAAAAAATTTTTGAATGATTTTTAACGCGGAAAAATTGAATGAAAGCTTTTGTGATGAACAAGTTTCTAATGTTTATTGGTAATCAGATGAAAACAAATTGTTAACTATTTCGTTTTATTCTCTTTTATTCAATTTAATGAAACTCTGTATTTAACAAATTTTGAAGTATACCAAGTCAGCAAGTATATACATGCAAACACACACACACACGTACAAGCACGCACATATATTTATAAACAAACGTGTGACATTATGAGATTTATGAAGCATAAAATTATTTCTGATAAGCTGACAATGTTTGAATGTAGGATAAAATTTAGTTTCGATCATGTTACCATAATGCGATGCAATTTTTTGAGAATTTCGAAAAACAAAGCAAAGATATATTTCATTGTCATATTGTAACACGCATTTTGAATTTAAGTTATGAGTTTAATTACGATTTTATTATTATCATTATATCTGATACAAGATATATATATATATTAACTCACTTTTTATAATATTGCTTGGATAGTTATAATCATTTTGTCACGTGTTATTTTAACACATTGTATTTATCAATGGTACCTTACATAGGACCTATAAATATGATAAATTGGTGCTACAGTTGAGATGATAATCAGACTGAAAAAAATTAAAACTTTGTTTTCAAAAAATATTGTTGAATTGAAAATTTTCTCCAAAATAATCTTGACGTCTTTGATGGATGACAAATTTTGTTAGAGGTCTAGAGATATGACACGTTATCATTGGGCTATTGATTAAAACTTTGATAATAACGCAGATGACGGTTGGGGAATAACTGCCATTATAACGACACAAGTGATGAATAAAGACGATACTGAGAATTAGCTGAATGTCATGAAAGTGACAGCCCTTTGACGCATGTCATGTAAAATTTATTAACTACTTTTTTGCTTTTTTGTTTGTTTTTATACGCCAAAACCAAGACGTTGTTTTATTTGGTTTCAAGCCAAAAACTTGCAAAACAATCAAAACAAGTACGCACAAGTGGGTTGTAGATATAAATATAAAGATTTTCTCTTATTGTTATTATTTTTTTTTAATTTTGTAAAAAAAAATAAATGAATATTTTTTTTAAATGTTATACATGCCTGGATACACACACACATGCACACATGTACACATGCATCTACACATACATGCACACAAATGCACAATGCACATACATGCATAAGTAATGTATAACAACCTTGTTCGCATTAAATAGGAAAAAAGAATTCAAGCGTTAAATTGCTTGCAACACATCTTTGCACGGTTTTGTTTGTTTTATAATTTTGTGGAAAGTTGGTTGGTGCAGTTGTTGGTAATTTAAAATCTTAAAGTTTCGTTTTTATGAAAAAGTTCATTGGCGCTTGCCAAAATATTTTTTCATTTATTTTAAACTGAGTTCAGATGGCCGAAAAATATTTTATGAACTTCAATTCTTCTACTTAAAAATTTAAGCTCCAAAAATTTGAACTAAACTTGCACTTAAATATATTCGCATAAATCATCCAACAGCAATATATGAAAAAAGTAGTAAATTTAATGACAGAACGCTGCTTCTCATTATTTGTGTACACAATTATAAATGTATGCACAGTGCTGTGCATGTCGTCAGGCAGTGATTGGCGCGATCAAAGCTGAAGGCTTTCAAGTCGTCAACTTGTCTTGACATGTGGCATTGATACAAATCGTTAATGTATTTACATGTGCATTAGCTGATTGATGTATGTATGTATGTATGTATGTGTGCATGTTTGTTCGTATATGTGTGTGTGTGTATTCTGTAGGTTTATGAATGCATTTTTTCCATGCGCGTAGATGTTTAACTGATAGCTTTTACTGAAATTCGATAATATGCATGTATGCTTGGAAACACATCCTAACGGGCATTTATCGGTGTTTCTTGGATGCACTCTTGCAAGCACAACCATGTTCACACACACGTTTGTCTCCATGTTAAGTTGGGTTACAAGAGATGAGTTGCGTTGAAAAAATTTATACGATCAACCCTTTAAATAAACAAATCAATGAAAACTGAACGTTTCATATTTAAATGTTTACCAAATTTCGGATTGAATATATTTGTATCAACCTACAAAGGAACCAACCAACCAACGAACCTACCAACCAACCAACCAACCAACCAACCAACCAACCAACCAATGTAAAATTGAGCAAATTTTTTTTGAAAATTTGAAAACTCTTGTACGAACTTTGATATTTCAATTTTACTATAAGAAAATTAGAAAAAAATATTGTTGTGTACCATCTACACTACCACAACTTTTTTGCCGTTTTTAAATTTTAGGTTTATCTTATTTCGCAGGGACCAGCACTAACCTGAACTTAAGTGCTGTGCACCACCTAGTATATTATCATCACCAACATACTCGCATTGTCAATTATTGTTCTCATGCAAACAGCTATCACTTCCCAGTATTTGTTCTCATCGTTCTCACCCTGATTATCATCATCATCAACACCAAGGTCATCATCATCATCATCACAACCGTGCATTTCGTATTTCTTTCCTTTATTAAGTTGGCGAGAGAATATGCTCAACCAATTATTATGGACGTTATATGAGATTTCGTGACAGAGGAAAATATAAATTCTCATGTTCATTTCTTTTAAACAAACACGTTGGTTGGCCAGAATGCACGTGGCTTACACACAACACACACGCACACACGCACACACGCACGCAGAACACGCCACAATCTTCATCAGACAAACCACCGTTTATTTGTTCAGTTATATGTAAGCACTGTACAAGTTGCAAGTACCGTTACATAGATCGCATTCAACACACACGCAATTGGGCAATGTGAAAAACAGCAGCCAAAAACAAAGCAAAACTCATCAAACATTAAATTCTTTAACAGAAAGTACTAGAACCTGCCTATCAATTCATTCGTACGAAACATAAACTCACTAACAATTGTTTGGAAAAAGGAATGTTGTAGATGAAAGTACAATCATCCCAAAAAATTAAATTTTGCAATGAAATAAAATTTCAAATGAAATGAGAGTGTATAGAAATGCATCAAAGAACTTTAACATGCAAATAAAATAGCGTTCTACTGCTGACTCTCGACTAATAAAACGGCATATTTGAGTCAAAAACAACAGATTAAAACTAATTAACTACTTTTCATCTGATCTCGGTTGAAAATTGCTGAAAAAAATTATAGTGCTTACATTCCTAAATTATGTACAGCTGAAATTTGAGGTGAACTTGCGTTCAGGACTCTGTCTTGCGTACAACATTTGTTTTACGTTCTGCCAAAATTTTATCATTCAAACTTTTTTAAATATAAAATGTTTTATTATTTACACTTTTTTATGTCTTATCGTTTTCAATAAATTTGTTGATTCGTAAACAATTACAAACGACGCGAAATTTTTCTAACTAAGAAAAATAACCTCCTTCTCGTTAGCAGAACAAACATAATTGAAGTGAAGAGGAGAAATGTAGGGGTGATTGAGAGCGGATGAGTTGGAGCATGTAAAAATGTTTGCAAGCTGGAAAACTAGTAATGTGTGGACGAATGATAAGAAAATGGCATATTGGCAAAATGAATGACTGATCGGGAAAATTATCCAATTGATTAATATGAACAAATAAATTTTTTGCTAATTTTTTGCTATAAAAAATAATTATATTTTTTTAATAATCACTTTATTTTATTTTCTGTTACATTACAAAAAAAACAAGCTGCAAAAATAATTCCATCTTTGGTCTGTTCAAAGTCGTAACTAAATAAAAACTTCATAAACAAAATTTTAAGTTCCATTTTATTCATTTTCATTGGCACTATTAGTTAAAAAGCCTAAGATAAAGATTTGTAATTTGATAATATAAATTTAATTTTCAATTTCCTCTGTGTGAATGTACGACAGTACAGGAGGTTGTTATGTCCAGGAAGAACAAGAAACAGTGTAAGTAGAGGGCGAATGTTAGAATAAGATTAGAGATGCAACAGAGCATGTTCTGAAAGAAAGCAATTAACTTACTGCCGGCTGGCTGGCTGGCTGGCTGGCTGGCGAGTTATACGTTGGAAGGATGATGAAGGACTGGCTGAGGAATCATAAAGAAGATTAAAAACATCTAATTACACGCAGGAGTTGTTGCAGCAGCTGTTTTTGTGTAAACTATTAGCAAAATATGAAGTCTTTTAAAAATTTATGCTGTAGAAAGTGTGAAAAAAACTACTGCCTCCAACACCTAATGAATTATTTCAAGCAGTTCAACTTTTTATTTAATGATAACAGCCAAAGGATATTTTAAATATATCTTAAATACAAAAAAAGAGAAAAGAAAACAAATGATGTATGATGAAATGGATTTATGGATAAAGGTTTGAATTGATGGCCGCATACATGGATGACAATAAATAAAAAGATGTCATATGTTTCGGTGTTTTGTAATGTTCTTCATACTCATCATTTCACACTTGGATGCTTTTCAAGCTTTCCGCGTATGTCTCAAAATTCACGTTGGAGATTAAACACCTTTGAAATATGAGGCCCTATCAAACAAGCTTCGTCAGTTTTTATGTCTTTGCTTATCTATATGCCAAGGACTACCTTGACGACTGGAAGAATGGTGTACGTTTTCATTAATATATCAAAAAATGGTTGACTAGCCACCATCAAATTTTTATTTTGTTGTTTCGCTTGTGAAAAAAAGAAAAAACATGTGATTAAACTGATACGTCTGATGACGTGTGAAACGTAACGTAACGTAATTAGGCAAAACGAGGGTGGGGACGTTTGGACGGACTGCAGTTTGCGCGTACACTGACAAATAAACAATAATGCAATTAGCAGGAATGGCCAGATAATAGCTGACAGCGCCTCAAAAAACATTTTGACGATGTGGAAGATCTGCTTGAATGATGTGAGTGGAAATAAGTGGGTGGGGTTTATTTGGTGTAAGCAATTTCGACGTAACATTTATTATTTTTGTGGTTAAATTAAATTGCGTTGCTATTATTCTAAGATAAATGCTGTTTGCATACTTTATCATTCATGATTCAAATATTTTTTGTACAAAACGTTATGAAAATATAAGGTTTTGTTTTTAAAAGAAAAGAATAAAATTATATTATCGATTTTTATATGCAATTTTCACGATTCTTGTTTTTGAAAGGTTTGTTATACAATAATTTTTCTATTTTTGAAATAAATATAGCTTACATATTATGTCTGTTATGGTTTTATATACTTTTCTGGTTCTTTCACGTTGTTGCACTTGAAAAATGATTTTAACAGACGCTAACTAACTCGCCGTACGTTGAAAAAAATATTGAGCACGTTTATTTCTTTTGAAATATTACCAAAATCTTTTTTCTCATACAACAAAATTTACTTTCAAAATTTGTTGTGTGCTTTGTTGCCAAACAAGAACCAGATAGTCATTCGTTTGTTTAAAATTTCTCTGGACAAAAAGTTGTCGAGTAAGAAATTCAAACAAAGAGACAAATTTGCAGACAATTGAAACATACGCACAAATTTAAAGACAATCTAATTCTAAATTTTTCATTTGAACACGCAAAAGAAAAATTACGCGTTAGTTTCAACAACGATATAAACACGAACATGAACATGAACAATGAATACAACAGCAACAAGACAACAGCAAGCATAGCAACTAGAAATATTTCAAACGACTAACAACAGACTAACACACAAGCACACTTTCGGAGGCAATATAAAATCTCCTTCACACTTGCCGACAGACAACAAAGGTGCGGCACACAGACATCCAACAGGCGCACATCCTACACGCACGCACACAACACACGCACATCCAACATAACACACGCACATCCAACACAACACACGCACATTCAACACAACACACGCATAACACACAAAACACGCGCAGCATCTAGCGGCCGTGTGAAGCCGGCGACAAGCAGATTGTAATTAATGACGACACTCTTAATATGGTGCCATATTATGAACATCTTGGTGAAGTGCCGGCATCACCAACATGTGGCAATATTAATGGCGATCGAGATAATTGTGGTTGCTCGATCGGTTAACAAAATTTTAAAATATTTGAGAGTAATTTTTAGAATAGTCAAACTTTTTCTTTCAAATATTCTCATGGCCTGATTTACAGATGTGAAGTTTTTCTGGCAATAAAAAGTACGGTCCCCTAATTATGATAGTTATTTTAATTTTCTGCCACAATAATTGTTTTTCAAAAAATTAAATCACTTTTAGCCATCTACTTGAACAGTTTTTTACTTTAAGCCAGTGTTTTCAATAGTTAAGCAGTTAAAGAGTTAAAACAATTCCAAGTTACATTATTTTTTTGTGGAAACAACTTTTGTGCAGAAGCTCCAAGGTTTGCCCCAGGTTCGGCCCTGCCTTCAGTGTTTTTAGGTTTAATAATTTCCATGATTTGTACCATAGGGAATATAGGGAAACAAAAAAATAAGTTTGCGAGAGTTGGAATCATTCATTTGTCCGCATATTTGCTTGCCAAGAAATTGTTCCTTCCTATTTGCAAATCCCTTAATTAATCACTATTCAGAAACAACTGAGCGTTTCTAATTCTGTTTATCTTTTTTTGTTAGACTGTTCGTGATTTTTAAAAATATTTTGGTATATATTTACATGAGTGAAGTTTTTAATAAGCAAAATATGTGCTTATCAATTTGATTGACCCGCAATAATTTTCATAATAATGATTGCATGAGCTTATGCAGTGGGAATAACATGGTTAAATAAGCTTCATTTTTTAAAAGCTGCAATTTGAATACAATATAGCAAAACTTTTTGTATAAATTTAATTCATGACATTGTAAATTCATGTTTAAATGTATGTATAAATTAATGAATTAATTAATGAATGAATAAATGAATGAATGATTGAATGATTGAATAAAAGAACACTATTTTTCAAATTCAAGTGTTGAAGATGTTAACAAAATTTAAGACTAATTTGGTTTGAAAAGTGAACAAAATTGAAGAATACCAGTTGAACTGTCAATGAGTTAGAGAGTTGTTGTGGTGGGTGGGTAAGTGTTGGCTGTTGGTTCATTTGCCGCGATGACCACACGTACTGCATGATTACTGTTTATATGCTCTTGGGACACATCATTATTTCAGCAGCAGCAGTAGTGGCAGTAGCCTGCTGCTTCCTCTTCATCTTCAGGCTTTAACTTATATTTTTTCGTTCTTATTATAATATAATAAGTACGAAATACTAATATATGAACATATATTTCTAATTATCTGCTCACGGATAGTACAAATAAAAATGTATTTGTACTGGATGCACACACACAGAAAAAGAGAGAGATAGATAAATAGAGAGAGAGAGAGAGAGAGGGAGAGAAAAAAGAGAGAAAGAAAGACGGCACTTCCTTTTTACTGCATTATTCATTCTATCGTTGCTTAACGAATGTACTGCTAATAAATCATGCAATCATCATCAGAGCAAACCCTCCTGCAGTCTCCCCTTGTTCCGCTATTAACTCACTTCTTCATCAACATCTCTCATCATTCATCTTCTTCCATTTCATACACTGATGCATCATAGACAGACGTGCAACAAACGACGTGCAACATACGCAAAGTGTACAACCATCATGGCGTACCTCATTAGCGTACAACGTACATCAAAGTAATATTTTACAGTAGCGTATACACACGTACGTACTTGAGGCACTTCATACAACCACAACATCATCAACATTCTCTAAGCAGCAGGAGGAGCAGCCAGCAGCAACAACATCAACAGTAGCAGCAGCAACAACAACAACATCAACAGTAGCAGCAACAACTACTATCCAAAGTTCTTTTATTCATTCATTATGTCCAGCCCTTGATTTCAACTGTTTTTGATCATTCTTCATCAATTGTTTCATTCATGTTTTCTAATGTATTTTTCTATTCAGTCTATTATTAAATTTTGTTTGATTTTTAAAAGAATCGTTCATCAATCTTTGCACAATTTTTGAAATTCCTTTCACATAAACTTATTTTTCTGTTATTTTTATACCAATTTAAAATTAATTCATAAATTATACACATAATATTCTGTTTATCAAATTTTTGAGTAATTAATGATTATCCTCTTAAACACTAACCGTTCCATTAAATCATTTGTTTATTACATCAGTCACTTATTTGATTCGTTCATTTTTCAATTATATTTTCATCGCCCATTAGTTTATCTATTCATTCATTTTCCATTTATTTTAACCATTTATTCATTCAAACTTCCTCAAGTCATCCATCTATTATTTGATTTTTTTAGTACACTCATTTTGTACTTGCTTTCTACTTGCCCACCATCCATCCAACTGTTCGTTCATCCATTCAGTCATTCATTTATTTGATCGTTCCATCCAACAAGGCATCCAATCATTAGTTCGCTCGCCATATCCAAGCACTCGTCCATTCATTTGTTTGTTTCTCATTTCGTTCAACCATTCTTTTGTTCGTTATATCCAATTATGTATCCATTTACTCTTTCATTCTTTCTCACCAGCCATGCATCCATTCATCCATTCATTCATTCATTAGTCATCAATCAATCTTTCATTGAGTAGTATTTTTGGAAGCGAGCACATATCCTCATTCATTCATTCTTTCATTCTTTCATTTGTTCGTTCGATCGTTTGTTCGTTTGTTCGTTCGTTCTTTCGTTCATTAAGAATTCTCTTATGCATGATTGCAGAAGAGAATTTCTACTTAGACAGTGCTGCCTAACGTGCGCATGTTTAGTGCTTCTTCACAGTGCACAGCCTGCTTGCTCGTTGCACGTGCACTGCACAATATATATACACATGTGTGTGTGTGTGTGTGTGTGTGTGTGTGTGTGTGTGCGTCTGTGAGCATTGTGTTTATCAGTCGCATAGCCAGAAATTTGTTGTGGAGGGTTAAATTTTCAGAAAAAAGTTGACGACTTATTTTGCTGTTCTTAACTAATTTTGCTATTAAGGCCAGTGGTTTTGTAAAAATTTACCAAAATTCATTGTGGTAGGGACGGAAATAGTTTTCAATCCAGATTTTCACTAATTTATGTGGGATTTCCTTTCATTTAGTCTTAATTCTAAAAAATTTTTCAAACAACGCAGGAGTTCAAAGTCAGACATGGAAGATTGGGATTTTAAATCCATATTATTAGTCAAAATCGACCCAGTGGTTCTCACACAGATATATCTACTGAACCACTATAATCTTTGTTATGTTATGTCATTTGAAAATAATGTTATATTGCTCGCACTTCACCGTTCTACGATGGCTACCGAACGAATAACATAGCTTGTTCCTAGGAAAATTCTCTCTGTCTGTAAACTCGCTCGCTCACGCTAACTTACTCGATATTGTTCATGTACATAAAATAATGATAGATGACTTTAATTAGCGACTTACGTGTGTTGAGTATTAGTTAGTATTTTAAATGATATAAAGTTTAATAATCGAAATCGAACAACTCACGCATGATTTTTAATGTTGATTTTATTGTTTTAATTGTAATTAAATGTATTTTCTATAGCAAAATAAATAAATAAATAAATATAAAAATATATTTCTATAGCGAAGAATTAAAAGGCAACAATGTGAAAAGAGATAACTCTAACTCTTAACAAAATAACTCTCTCATTTTCCTTAACTCGTGTGCTCGCCTTGCTCCCTAGAGCCTAACTGTTGTCTCACTCCTTCTAACCAGTCAGTCCCTATTGTGTGTCACCTTATTCTTATTATACAAATTATTATATGCTCTGATTAATTATACGTTGTATTATCTTATGTTAAGCTGCTTTATGTCTCTAAATTTGCTGTCTCGTCGTGAACTACTTTTATAACTTAACTATTCGTTATGACTGCTTACCTACTTTAACATATATCTACATACAACCTATATTTACTTATACATCCTAACATAAATTATCATCTACATAGTAATATTCAGTCATGTTGCCATCATTCATAATATACAACAACGTTTGATGTCAATTATCTAAGATGTTATCAGACAGACAAAAAGATAGCAAGCAGAATGTTTTTTCACAATAAATGAATTTCTTTTTCTCATACAAAAACAGTTGCTCAAATAAAGGAGACCCAACCTTTGATGCATAATTGATTTTATTGGCTAATAAAAAAATACAATAATTTCTAAATTGCTGGAGTCGCAATAACATGTGACTTATGCGGAACCATCGTCATTTTCTGGACCTCTTTATGTGGCTCTGGTTCCTTTGCTTCTCTTTGTAAGCAGAGTTTGTTTCTATGCTAATTTTTGGGATGATTTTTAGTTTTTTTTTGTTTTGCTGCTAATGCCCATTGTGGCACTAACCGTAAAAAATTAATTGCTGAAAAATATGAGGGTGAACATAATTTGAGGACCTCCTAAATATTTAAACGTTCGGTGCCCGACATGACTCATGCATGCCTTCTCTTGATGTTTATGTTGTTTTTGTATAAATAAATGTTGAAATTTTATATTATTTTTGTTTGTGTTTACTAAAAAATTTGTTATATTGTGTTAAAAATTTTTAATATAAATCCTCCCTACTTTAGTTAGTTGCTTTCATTTTGTAGAATAATAAAAATCAGATCAACTGAACAAACAGAAGCAGTGGAATCGCATATTGACTTTTCTTCTTGGAGGAAATTGATTAGCAGCAAACGATTGGCAACGAGATTACATTGACACTAATGAAAAACTCTTTGAAAAAGAAACCAGATCTAAATTGCATTACGACAACTCCAACTTGAGTTCAATGAAAATGCAAACGTTTGTCAATGGAACAAACAATACGATAGAAAGAGAAAAACTAAATGTATTCCTAAAATCTTTACGAATAAATAACCAACTGCTATTCAATCTATTTTTACAATTGGAAATAAAATAAAAATGTAAATTTAAAATTATATATTTGTTAAAAACCAGAAAAAACATTAAAAAGCAAAACCATGAAAATAAAAAAATCATTAGAAAGTGAATTTGTAGGAACTTGCTAAGATAGTTAGCGATTGTGAATATGAATAGGAAAGGATGTTGTTAACTAAATAGATTTAATGAACTCGTCCAACAACATCTCGTTCCGACAATGCACACTGCTGCCCGTTTACATACATTCCCATAATCACGTATTATTATTATTATTACTAATGATTATTTTGTTATTTTATTGTTTTATTCAAATAAATTCTAGGTTGCTTATAACTTCAGCATTTTTATAGAAACAAACAAATAAACAATTATATACCTACAGATGATGAAATATGCATGCGAAATTTCTATTAAGTTGCTTTTATTACAAGTTGTTGCTGAAATGTTCATATTTACAAGAGATTGATCTTACTTTAAACTGCTGATTGTGTTACGCTCAGATGTCTGCTACAATACAAATTTGTCAATTGTTTAAACCCATCTGCATTTTCGTAAAGCAATTGTACCGACCTGTTTTTCAGAAACGTGCGAAACTAATGTGGTACTTTGGCATGTTCCCTTCATTATTCAAGTTCTTGTTATGGGCTGCTTATGTCGAACGTTCATCTTATATATTATTCATTTGATTTATCAGTCGACCGTTCTTATTTTTTGTTATTTACAGATCACAGTATCACTATTATTATTATTATTATTATCACACATTACGTAAGAAAACCTCATTAACACAACAAAATAAGTTTTCTCAACGCCAAAATACACACACACTCGTGAAGTAGCATTTGTAGTAACTGTTTTTAAACATAAAAACAGACACAGACTGTGAGAGATCCACACGGTGAGACATACTTCCATGCAAACATGCCACACACGTACACACAGCTAGCTACATTCATTGAACGCATCGCTTGTTCACGTGTCACCAGGCTCTCCTTATTGTTCAGTGTTTTGCGCTGTTTGTGGCTGAATGTAATTTTTTTGATTGATTATTCTTCCGTGACTTTTCTTATTAAAGTATTACTAATTTTGGCAACTGATTATTTATTTTAACAAAAATAGCCAAAAAACTGAAGCTAAGCATTTTAGTAGCATGTTAAATTGAAGAAATCTTATAGAAATTGTAGAAATTTTAATGGTTAACCCAGTTTGTTATCAAAAGAAAAGCGGTAGAGCAGTAAAAAAAATTAGAAACGCAAAATAAAAAGAACAGCCAACAGTAGTAGTAGGTTGATTGCCATATAAGAAAGACAGAATTTATTTATACGTCAAAGGAGAACATCGTTCATGTCTGATGACGTTTGCCTTTCAAAGAGTCATACATGCTACTAACTTGCCATCAATTTCTGGCTATTAATGTTTACTGAGGCGCATTTTTGGCTTTCAATATCAATAAATATGAATGACAATGAATGTGCCTTGCATGTATATAGAGAGTTACATCCATGCTATTGCTTCTTAATTTTACGTGTTGTGGAATGTATCAAGTTTTCAAAATTTCACAAGATTGATTTGTTGATAGTTACTTCAAGCCTGGGAGATAATTTAACAAACTTTTTTATAAAATTATTGACAAGTTAAACGTCGTCACTCAAATTAGTAGAAAGATGTTGCAGGAGTTTTTAAGATGTTAATAATATGCAGGAGCAAAAAGTTGGGGTTGCTAGGAGTTTCACGTCACTTCGGCTTTAATGTAATTTATCACTTTTTTTTATACTTTTCTTACTGTTTTCCAAATTTTTCCAACATATTGTCCTGTTTTTAATTTCTTACTATTCTATTTTTTCTTCCTGTATCATCTCTCCTTCTTTGTTTCGTTCTCCTTACTATACATTCATCTTTCTTACATTTTAACATTTCTTCTTCTTCGATTTCTCTCTTCTCATCTATGTCCTCTTGTTAACTTTTTAGTTTTTGTTATCTTCTCACTCGCTCACTTAATTTCATTTTTTTTATTTTCGCATTCTCCAACTTATCTACGCTACCGAGAGTAACTTCATTCATTATTTTCTCATGTCATTTCAAACATTTTATTAGCTGCAGTAAACTGTTAGAGGCACTGCTAAAAAAACAAACATACATTTTTGAATGGAGTAAAAGCAGTATACATATTTTTTTGAATTGGTGTCTAAACTTTTAAAAGTTAAAAATTTTGCCTAATGATGTAGTTAGTTTATCGATTTTTTAGTTATTTGCTCTTTGATTTTTATGTGTTGAATGTCTTCAGTACCCTTTAATGCTAACTATAAAATCAGTCGTGATGCTTTTTCAAAATTTTGAAATTAACGTTTACCTTGAAAATAATGTGTTGAATTTGAAAAGCAAGAAATAACAAACCTTTGCAGGTTGTCACAGGTAAGAATGAATGAAGCTTTGAGAAGGTTAACTGGTTTTGCATTCATGATAATCATCTTACAAGGTATTTTCAATTTGTTTTTTATTTTTGTTTTATAATTTTTTTTACAATATTTAAAAAAATTATTTTATCAAATTAAAATTTACAATTTTCATTATTCCTTTAATGTACAATGAACAGTGTATGCAAGCCACGACACTGAATCATATTCCAACCATGCAAAAACGCGAATGAAATTTGTTAATTTGTAAATGTATTCTTTACAACCATGCAAGCCATTTCTACAGTTCTAAATTTCGACAACTTTTGTTTTGGACACGTGCGCAATAAAATATTACCTCGCTATAAATACATATCTTTTCATGAGAAAGAAAAAATCTCGCGACATAAAGAGGTACGATTGACTGGCTACTTTCAATGGCCGCAACTGAAATAAAAGCCATAGAATTGACAATGTAGTAAGTACTCCAGTGAAGTTTACCTCGACGTTAATTTTATTTGAGATATTTAAATTTCAAATCGTATAATTTTTTACGCGTTTACTACAAAAGTATTTTGTTTACAAAAGTTTTTAATTTGTAATAGCTTGTTTATGGGGCCACTGGAGAATTAAAATAATCAGTACTTTCGCATTTCTTAACTGAAAAATAAAAAAAACCAATAATGCAAAAATTTTATTAAAATTAATAGGAACATATAACGAAGTAATTAGCTGTTGCTGTGAATGTGAAGAGAGATAAGATGATCAGTCCACTCATCAATTTTTTCGTTATCCAGTTATTTCATTTGATATCGTTCTTTCTTCAGTTCATCACCGACAACTTTTCCATTAGTTGAAACAAGTTTGTTCATAAACAAAATTAATAAGCCCAAAATCAACGATAAATACTATCTAACAATATTATTTACGTAATATTCACACTTAATATTCATACTTAACTTCATATTCATCCAATTCACATCGCAATCTGCTGCCTTATTCAGATCACATCAAATCATGTTGCATCATTTCGCATCACATGATGTTATGTTAAATACGATAAACAACATCCATTCGTTAAAATCGTTATAGTTTAGTTGAAAATATAAACAAATCTTTTAATTAACTTTTCACTTCAGTTTTTTTTATTAGCACCCAGCTCACGCCCAACCTTTTTTTAATCCGGTCTGCGACACAGTACTTTCTTGTTTTAATTTTCATTCTCATTCATTCATTTCAACTTTTTAAATCTCCAGACGCAAGATTTTTTTCAGCAACCAACCAGCCCATTCCATTCAGCCAGACGTGCGGCACATACACATTACAAATCAGTTGCTAGACCGAGTAATTTTCCAGGCAACATAAACACTAGGAAGATTTCTTCAGTCACATTCATATTGTTTTTTGCGTATGCAGTATACAAAATAATTATTACCAATCTACTTTTTATGTACGTGTGGGCATGTGTGTGTGTGTGTTTGTATGTATGTGTGTGTGTGTGTGTGTGTGTGTGTGTGTGTGTGTGGTTGTTTATGTGCTGACGTGTATACGTGTGTGTGATTGTTTATATGCCGACGTGAACGCGATTATATATTGGGTTGTATGTGTGCCTTTGATCAAGAACTCAAGCAAAAAATTGTATGCATGTGTTGATGCGTATTAAAAAGAAGGGAATGTTTTTCTTTGCGTATGTAGGTGTGTTTGTAATTGTATGTTTATTTATATGGGTGTGTGTATGAGTATGGATTTTTTTCGTTGCTGTATCTTGCAAATAGAGTTTTAAAGGATTTAGCAACCTCTTACAAAAACATGTAAAATTTTATAGGTAGTTTAAAATTCACTTGAAATATAATCACTCAATGAAAGTTAAAAAATTGATTGGCATAGAATATTCTTATTAATCGAAGTTTGTACAGTTGTTTTAAAACCTTGACAATTATAAAAAAAATGATTATATGCTAATAAAATGGTCTTTTCGAAGCTTAAATTTTAATTTGAAGTTTAATTTTGCAAAAAAAATTTTAAAGTGAAATTTGTGATGTGCAAACAGTTAGGTGTTTAATTTACAACCTGAAAATAGACAATTCGTACTTAAAATTAGATGCAAAAACATTTGAATCTTTACCAGCCAAATAAATGTGTTCGAACTTAATTCTATTCAGAGTTCAAATCTCGTCTCATCAAAACTCTTTACTTTTGTGCAGTTTTTATTCAATTTTTCTCATCTGTGTGATTTTCCTTTGATTTGCAATTTAAAACAGGTTTTACATTTATTTCGGACAAAATGAACTCTACAGGAATTATTCTTTTTTTTGTTAAAAATTCGTTTCAGACATTTAAACTTTGCAGCAATCAATGACGTTATCCATCAATTAATACGCTTTTGTTATCCAACTAGGTTTTCACAACATGTCTGAATGATTATCATTCATTAATCCGCTTCAGCTCAAAAAATTACCGCGATTCGTTCCAATTCATCAATTAAATATATCATTATTTATTGAAATCTTGCTCAACTCACATGTCACCTGTAACCAAACCTTTCAACGCAATCAAAGTCGAATCCAATTAATGTTTGCTGATCAACACTTTTGTACTGTTGCAAATCCATTACATTACACGCATGGTTGTTAGATTTTATAACATTAACCTAAATAATTTTAAACGATGAATAAAGTTTTGATCAGAATAATAAGAAACATATAAGTTATTCAGCATATATTTTCTCAATTTTCATTCATTTTGGAAGTTAATTCAATCATGAAGTTAATTATAAAAAGAAACAGCATTCGTGTGTCAAGTTTTCGTCAGTATTTTAAATAATTCTACGTTTACTGTTTCAGTTAGTTGATTCAGTTATTAATTTTTGTTTGCGCTTATTTCACCACATAGATAGTATTTGTTTAAATTTCTAGGAAAATTTCTAAATTAAATTATTTAAGATGAATAATTAACTTAATTTATAGAAAAATTATAACTAAACATTTATTTTAACGAAAAAACACAGATTTTAGGACGGCATAATTTCGTATGATTAATTGTCCTTGAAGCTCAATTGAGTCTTATTGAGTGATTTATGTGGTTTGTAAAATATATTTGACTTCAAGAGACAAAAACACCATTTTAATTTATTCTTTTCATTCACATTACGATATGTTTCAAATGAAATTTCAGATCAACACTCATTTTTAATTTAAAATTATACTAAAATTTTAACTAAATGTTTGTTCAGAATAGTCCACTTCATTTTGATTTATAAAGTTTTTCTAAGCTTGATGTAGTCTAATAGAACGAGGGGTTTCAATTAACATTATCAGTGCCTTTGCTTTACTTATCATAACTGATGATATCAACGAACTAACCAGCATACGATGCAACATGATAAATGAATCCTGCGTCTTACTGCTTCTATATGTTAACAGAATTAATTTACTGAAACAGGTATACATACACGTACCTACGTACAAGATACTTTCGTTTTAATGAAATGATGTTTCATTTTTTTTGTTGTTTTTTTTTAATATATGTGATTGTATGATTTGTATGTAAATTTGTTAGCGGTTGAAGACATACAATGCAATTTTATTTAATTTGTGATTTAAGTTGAGATTCATGCAAATTAACGAATAAAGACACAAGAACGGCCTGATTGGTACGTTGATGTAACAAATGCAACGAGATCCCCACTAAACCCTTACAACGTGTGTGATCTATAATTCACGTAGTCACATACATTTATGTGCTTAGTTATGAGATCTTTAAAAAATATTTAGGAGAAAATTGTAAAAAATAAAATAATAATAAAATAAGTTAAATACATACAACATGCGCTTGTAGACTAGTTTGTATATAAACATGTTTACGCGAAGACCTGCACGTTTGTGTGGCTGGTGTGTGGCGGTGTGTATGACACTCCGATGGAGAAATTGCATGCATATTTGTGCATTTCATTTAAATCGATTGTTAATTACTCATGGGAATCAATGGAAAATATTTTTATGGTCTGCTGGTTAGGAAGAGGACGTCGCTTGATAATGATAATAATAGTAATATTAATAATACTAATAAAAATAAACATTTAAAATAATAATATTGTTGCATTCGCTGAAATGTTGGAATTACGCTATATAATTAATTATTGTTATTTTGTTATGTATTTTGCTGTAGCATTTTTGTTTTTGATTATTCAAATAATGATTTGAAGGCCTAATTTGAAGGCCGTGCATAAAAAAGACATCATTAGTTGCAACAATCCATGCCCACTGCTCACTACGCTCTCTTGCCTGCTTAGCAGCTCGCAGAAAAAAACGCATTAATAATATTTTTTAAATACTTTATACTCATTAATGTTTCCTTTGTTGAATTATTATTTTTCACTCATATGTAACACTTCTCAAAGATTAAACATAGGCAAACGCAAACAAACTCGATATATAAATATTCAAATATACAGACAAAAACCAAAAAAGCAGACGGTAGAAAATTGATAATAGCATTACTTTTGTCAGCTCATCCTATCCTTGAAATTGAAGACATTATTTTGTTAGCACGATTTTTTCTTCTTCATCCAGCCGTCCTATATTCAATTTCATGTTGGCTTTCCCTGAATTCAGGTGCAATGTTTATGCTGCTGCTTTGGCACGTTTATATTGAAATGTGAGTAGGGAATTGTTGAAAAATTTCAGTTTTCATTTGAATGGAGTTTAAACATTTGTTGTTTGATTATATCTCAAAATAAATTCAAACTGATGCTAAATCATTTCAAATACTCCACCAGTTTTTTGTTAAATTGTTTTTTTTTGTATCCAATTTGAATGATGTTTGTTAAATATTAATCAACAAATATTTTTACATCAAAATTTTTAAATTATTACTTTTAGTAAAAGTTATATTTATTTATTTTATTTATATTATCACAAAATTATTTTGCAAAATAGATGTTAGATTAGAAGTCAGTGAGCGGTAAGAAGCAGAGCACAGCTTAGAGATGTTTTTGCAATTATTTGATTAATTAAAAATATGTTACTCATGTTGCGTGTTGGCAGCTCAAGGAATGAACAGTACCTGTGATATCGTATCATTTCAGCACTGCGTCAACCAATTAGCCGACTACAAAAGAAGGTCGGAAGGAGGGCTGGTCGTATACAAGGAAGCTGACCTTGAAGACGTCTGCAGGTGTCCTTCTTCTTTCATTTTCATTCTTTTATTTCCTTTTCATCCTTTATTCCATTGCTCTTTTATTTGCAATAATTTATTATTAATTCAATCATTCATTCGCGAATTCGCTCGTTCATCTAGCTAAGACCATTGTTGTTATGAAATTAATTCATTTGTCATCGCATGGCTGATGTTAATAAGATTCACTCATGCATCATACTCGCATTCGTCGTCACGTGTTGCTCTGACGTAATATAACACACAAATATGACGCACACTCATCCACTTATTCCACAGCGTTCATGTGTGTTAGTGCTTCTATACACATACCCGTACTATCCTATATGTGATCATCGTTTATCAAATAAGGTTTTCAAATTAGGCTTTATATTTGTACATAGGAGCGTTTGAGTTGATAAAATACTTAACAAGACAAAAACACAACAAAACAGATATGAAGTAATCTACAAAAAAATCTAAACTACATCACAAAAATGAGCAAACACGTGAACAGGCATGAAGGCATCTTCATTTTTTTCTCTCTCCTTCAGCATCCTGATATGATATTATACATCACGGGCAGCCATAAACAACATGCTCAATTGCTTGTTCCAGTGATGCGAAAGCGTCGAAATTTTTTTTTTATTTTCACCCCACTATCATCTGCACTTTTATTATTATCTTTGTTATCAATAATTTTTTTAAAGTTTTTAACAAATTCTTTGATTGCAATCATCAATATAACCGATGAAACAAAACTGACCGTCAACGTATCTGCCCGGTCACAACAGTTTTCGTCATCACCACCATGATATATAACATTATCGCCACCATAATATCCCACATCACTGCTATGATATCTCTCATCACCTTCATGATATCTTGAATGACCATCATGATATCTTACGTCATCTTCAGTGCGTTATCTCCATCTTCAGCGCGCTATCTGGCTTGGCTATTTATTGTCTTTGGCATTTCTGCGACGTCATATTTGTGCCAGCACAGCAGTTTTTAATGGCATCGCAAACATCAATACACTTTCCATCGCCTAATCATCGTCATTTGCCAATCGTATCATTGATTTTTTTGTCGGCATTATGTGTGATGATGAAGAAGAAAATGACGATGGCGATAATGAAAAAGATGGTAACGATAATGAAAAAAGATGATGATAATGAAGATGATGATGACGTTAATGATGGTGGCATTGGGAGTGCTAACAATGGTGATTGTATTCCAGTGGCTGATGACGATGATGATGACGACGATGATGACAACAAAGATTGATATTGAAGATGTTGATGATAATAAACTGTGATGTTGATGATGATTTTATGACAAAATTTCTTATGATTTTGCAGATGTGATAATGATTAAAATAATAATTATATTGTTATTATATTATTATGATGAAAAAGAAGATGATGTTGATGAGGATGAAATAATGAGGATGATAGTAAGATAGTTATTTTGACTTATCTTCATCAAGTTAGATTGACGTTCGTTTGAACTGGATTAACGAATTAATTGAAATTCAATTAGGCAGTCGTGACGCGGTGGGTGGCACATCACGCGAACACCAGAACCTCGCCACGCCACGCCACGCCACACACACGCCAATAACAAGCCACACACACACACACGCCAACAACAATGAGAATCAACCGCAGTGCGGAAGGAGTAAATTAACATTTCGTAGAAAACAAATTTAAAACAACGCAGTGAGTGACTATGTTGTCGCTATCTTGGTAGCGTTCAATTTAGTTGATGAAAAATTTTTGAACTAGGGGTTTCGTTTCAACCAATGGTATCATTCATCTGGTTTGAAACAACTTTCTCTCATATGATGAAACACTATGATGAACGCAAACACTGTTTACATGCCTATCTACACCTTCTATAAAATTACAAACAGGATTTCAATGTTTAATTTAATTGAACATTTTTCAACAAATAAATGCAAATGAATAAATGATGATTAATTTTAACATGAAGTACAAAGTTTAAATAACAGGTTACTTTAATTATTTTTTGCTTTTTTTGCGTTAATTTGCTTCAACTAATCATAAAAATTTGTTTGTAGCTCAATTTGAACAAACTGCTGTTTGAAAAATCGCACGATTTGGATGTCATCTTTGACTTGATCATCACTATTTAGCTTATCATTTGCCCTTATCTTTGTTTACCACAATCTTGTTCATCATCGTTTTGTTCATCACCATCATGTTCATCACTATCATGTTCATCATCATCTCGTTCATCATCATCTTGTTCATCACCATCCTGTTCATCATCACACATTCCATTCAGAGAGCGTTCATTTTAAATTTTCCACTTCAGATGCCATGAATAGCCTCACTCCTGTATAATACATTACTGCCGGCCAAAAATAATCCTGCAGGATTTATTTTAATTTGAACAGTGCGTAACAAACGAGAGTTGAAACTTATTAAATTTCAAAGCACTGACGCACGTTGTAACAATCGCTATTTCAAATTTTCAAGTGTTTCGGTTTATTATTCAAATTTGTTGGCTGATAATTGAGTTTAGTAGAATATTTGACTAAAGTTGGTTAGTAGCGATTATTGAAAAAAAATGTGAAATTATGTTGCTACAAGCAGATACAAACAAGCCACATATGGCATGGTTATTATTTGTTGTCACTTAATAACCTAACCGCAGTTCGTACTCACAGTGCACACGTGTTCTCACACAGTAAATCAGCAGAGAGGAACCTAACAATCAACGCATCTGCTAACAAGCAACACATTAACGCTAATAATTGAAAACAACAACATAATCACACTCTAGAAGAATAAACACGCACACACATTTATGTATATAACCAAAACACACACAACAAAGTTTAGCGCAGTAGAGAAGTTAATTGCAAACGTGTATATATTGATACAAACACACACATTAAATACGTATACACTTATAAAAAAAACACATCTAAATATTTGTACTCAAATGTGAGTACAAATAAAAAAACGGCATGTATACAGACACATGAACATTTCAATGTGAACAATGCATCGAAATGTATGCAGCCACATGCAAACACATAAATATAAACAATACATCAGCAGACTTGCGCATAAATAAGCTCGCACTCGTGATGTACGTCGACTTATGCATACCTAATGCGTGCAGAAAGGAATTAAGAAGCTAATAATGTGTTCGAAAAATAATTTTTTATAACACTGAGAAGCACGCACACGTAGAAACACGCAACAAGATACACAGGCAGGGAAGAACACGCATGCAACCACACAGACACACACACACACACACACACACACACACTCAAACACACAATCACTTCTGAACCACACTACATATCGACACAGGGCGAAGGACTCAAGAGACACAAATCATAAAGACAGGCTTGCAAATGGCGTACAATGCATATTATACGCATTCGTTGTTTTTTGTTGTTGTTCTTTTACCATAAAACTTTATTGTCAAAAGTTTGTATTGTTATATTTAAAGTAGCGATACAAACAAAAAATTATAAGCAGGAATTGGTATATCTATGAGAGCAATGAATTGAAGAGAAATAATTAACAATGTATCAGGCTCATAATATGTTTATCATTGGTCTGAAATTATGATGAATGTTTTACTACAGGACGCATAAACAGCATTCAAATGGAAAAATATACAAATGGGAAAAAGAAAAATGTTTTCTTCCATAATTTTGAATATAAAGATGTTTGAGATAATGTGAATTTTATGTCGTTATGACTGCTGCAACTTTGGGACTGAGTTTATTCAAACAATGTTTATGCATTGTTTATGGTCTTGTGAAATTAAAGTTTACATTTGAAAAAGATATAGGTATTTTTTGCGTTTGTGTGGTTGAGTATTGTTGGTTTGGTTTAATATGTGTTTGCTATAATGATAGGTTTGTGATTTTCTGATGTTTATGTTTAATATATTTAAAATGTAACTGTGTGCAACATAAATGTTTGACATTTTTTGTAATCTTTATACAAAAGTGCGCACGGTTAAAGCTTTTTGTTTATTTAAAATGTTTGATACATACAATGTTACAAATATAATGTTTTTGGCGTGTCTATCAATGTTTAAGTAATGTTTAGAAAATTTAGAAATGTAATGTGTTTAAGTTTAGGTAAAATTTGTTAAATTGTTAAATATTCGTAACGTCATTAAAGACTTAACCAATATCCACTTTTTAAACGTTGGTTGGACTACGGTGCATGCATGTATGTAATGTTTGTAGATGTTTAAGGTTTATGCATCGCATACGTTTCTTTAACGTTTGCTTGGTTTTTATGTTTGTTTAATTTTTATGGATTGTTTATGTTCAGTTGGCATTTAAACTCGGTCGATGTTCGTGTCTACGTTTAAAAGTCTGTAAGTGCGGTTTGTTATTGTCAGGGTCAACCTATAATACCTGCCATGTGGGCATAGTTTTGTTTCATAATTTATTAAGAAGTATCAAAAAGTTAATCATCTGATCAGTATACTTTTTCATTTGCTGAATCACATGAAGTTTAGACTGACCTGCTGTTAAATACATCTTTACAAGCACACTAACACACAGACACATATACACACAGACAAATATGCAAACACCTAAATCTGGTGGCACACACACTAAGTCAGACATATTCTTACAAAAATTAGCCTGCATACATAAAGGCAAGGAATGCATGCTATTTGAAAATAAGATCCAAGCCGATGTGATATGTTTTGTGTTGTGTTATTGATGCTGCTATAATTGATGTTGTCAATGTTGTTGTTGTTGTTGGTGTTGTTGATGTTAATGTTGTTGTTGTTGCTGTAGATGTTGCTGTTGTTGCAGCAGTCATTTATCATGTTTATTTATGTTTGTGTCTGCATTTTTAATCTCATTACTACAATGTCTCACACAAAAAAGGCCATGTTTTGTAACAAAACTTCGCAGTTCAGTTCAACTTGCTAGCAATACTTTATTAAAAAACTTTTCGTACAATAATCACCTTCATCATAACTATTTAATTAACTTTTTTAATGTTTTTAGATTACGTTAAAAGAATTGATCAGACTAATTACTGACTTACTCACTAATTTCATCACGACATCCTCGCTGCTAAACCATTTTAAAAAAACACCAGACGTTCCTAATAACAATTTCATCTTTACTTATCATAGATATTTAAATAAAAATAATTATAATATTATCTGTGAATCTATATGGCGCAATTTAATACAACTCAACAATTTAAAAAAAATGTATGTTATTTTTTTAAAAATAATATTATGACAAAGTTACTATAAAAAAATAAAATTTATACACGGCTTAATGTAATTAATGTCATCATATTTTATATTTACCACAATCATCATCATCTACATTAGCATCATCATCAGCAGCATAAGCATCATCATCATCATCATTATCACAATCAATATTACAATCTTCATCATCAGCAAATTCATCATTAACAAGATTATCTATCTCAAAATCCTCATTAATATCCTTACTATAAATATCATCAAAGACGTCATCATCCTCATTGTCGTCATCATCATCGTCATCATCATCACCATAGTCATCATCATCATCACCATAACCATCATCGTCATCGTCATCAACAATACCATCATCTTAAATCATCTTACTTTAACCAATAACGCATACAATGAAGACTTAGTATTCTCAGGACAATCATCATCACTACCACCAACATCAATGTCTAAATCACCCAATGTCTGAATTACCATCCTCACAATTCATAACATCATCTCCACCATCATCACCATCATATCCATCACCGTCTACATCATCTTCCACCATCACCTCCCTCCCCATAGAACATTTGACGACATCATCGTCTGCCAGATACGATCGACGACGACTTGCAACCGCAGCAGCAGCGTCAACATTTCTGAACTGCGACAGAGGAGTTGGTCTGGTCTCCATTCAAGTCTCTCCTTCCTTTGCCACAACGGAAAACAACGTCTGTCATTTCTCAATTCTGTTTCTTAATCTTATCTATCTGTTTTAATTATTTCAGTAATTTGTTTTAATTATTTTTTATTCGTTTTTCATACTTTATAACATTATTTGCCTTTGTTTTTCTGCGTTATGTAATGCACGTCATGTATGTTATACAGTGTATTAAAACTTTTGTAGTGAATAGTGCAACATAATGACTAATTGATCGATTGATCTGGAGCGTAATTAACGCCTTCACAATGTTCATAAATATCAGGTGATGATTCATCATCATTGCATTCCTATTCTTAATTCTTCAGCACAACTTGTGCGCTTACAGTTCTCAATTACTTTGTTTATAATTTAAAGAAAATTTAGTTTCATTTCAAAAAAAATTAAATTTACTCTAATATATTTATTTTTTTCTGATCACATTTGTTTTATTAATTTTAATGAATTTATTTATCCTTATTTGCAAATTTCGAATCAGTGATAAAAATAATGATGACAGCGAAAAAAACAAACAAATTGACAAACAGACAAACAAACAAACAAAAACACGAGCGAACGAATGAACAGTCAAATGAACACACGGAAAAACAAACAGGCAAACAACATACAAACAATCAATTTATAAAACAAACAAACGAACGAACAAACAAAGATTTCAACCCAATCTCAAAATTAAAAAAAAAACTAACAACAGATGAAAATTTACTTTGAAAACGAACGGTGGTTAGTTAAAACTTATCCAACAAACCAATTAAGCACCAGGAACAGCAACAACAACAACAACGAAAACAACAACATCAACAACAAGATTACCATTATTCTCATATTTGACAGCAACAACATTAATACAGGTAATAACCAAACAAATCGCAACAAAATACAGTGCAGCAACAATCACAGCAGCAACAGCACCACCAGCAACCACAAACAACATCAACAACAACAACAGTAACAACATCTACAAATCAACAACAACATCAACAACGACAACAGTAACAACATCTACAACAACAGCAACAACATCAACAACAACAACACAACAACAACAAGGTTGATGATTCATACGCATTGATTTGTCCTCCCAATTGAAGCATCTTAGCTTCTTGTCTCATTTATCTGCACTGCTGTGTTCTGCAAAAATCTACTAGTACATACAATACAAAATTTTTAAATAATTTTTTTATCTTGTGTTCATTTTAATAAACCATCTAGAGTTAAAACTGATTTCTATTAATCATGAAACGGAATGAAATCTGAAAATTTATTTAGTTAAGTATGTAGTGTAGAGTTTTGAAGAAAATGACGAAGAACTAAATAACATTTTCAATAAATTCTCAAGTATTTCTCATCAGAACATAATGCTTTCAAATGAATCTGCTAAAATAATTTCAAATTTTCAAATGATTTCAAATTTGGAATTCAGTAGAAAAAAAAATTAATAATAATGTTTAAAACAATAATAGGAGTAATAATAATAATTATTATTATTATTATTATACAGGAACAATTTATGATATAAATTTGAATAAACTTCACCGCTCTGTACTTTTTTGAAATGAGCATATTGATACTCATTGACATTTCATTACAACTATTATTATTTATGTTATTATTATTATTGTTATTGTTGTTGTTATTATAATTATTATTAATAAGTCATCATCATTAATTGTTTAAGTGTTTTACTTATATATGCTCACGTCAGTCTATGAAGGAAACAAAAATTTTCAAACAAAATGATTTCTTTTGAAGCACTGATAAAGAAAATGAAGACATTTAAACAACTTTCTCAAAAACAAACAATGTCATTTCTGCTGATTGAGTGCCTGCTGGTTGGCCGACTGGCTGTTTGGCTGACTGCTGAACATTTTATCAGCAAAAACATTTTACGGATTTTTCATTTTTTAACTTTTCAAAGTAGTTCTTACTTACTAAAAACAGACTATTATTACAGTTACTAATACTTTATGTTGCATAATATAAGACAGCTTTACAACGGCAACAATTTCACAACAAAAATTTTACAACAACAACCTTACAACAACAACATTACAACTACAACTTTACAACAGCAGAAACAACAACATTACAACAACAACAGCAACATTACAACAACAACAACCCACGACAGATTACCTCAAGTACCAGAAGTGTTTCTCACAACCACGATTCGAATTGCTCATGAAAAGCTGCAATAAATCCCTGCACATGAACAAAGAGTTCAGCCACTCCTCCGAACAGCATTGCATGTTAGTAGCGCGTTTCAATTGCATCATTTCAGACGAAAGTAACTAACTCAATTTCAGAGAAAAACAAATTTGCAAATTTTCTGAAATCGTTTTGCCGTCTCGAGGCAATACTTAACAAATTTCTGCTGCGCATCGTTCAGGTGGCTCGCGTGATATTGAACGATTGATCAAAGAATTTGTATGATTGTGAGATTTGAAAGGCCTGTTTTTATTTGCTGAAACATTTTTCTGCTATTTTTTTGATTACTGAAATAATGATGATGATGCACTAATTGTGAGTGCATTTAAGAAATTGGTAGAATTTTTGAATTTTATTTCTTACCATTCATCATTTAAAATTTTTGTTTATTGTCTGTTTTTCAATGTTCTTATAAACTTAACGTTATAAAAGTACTTTTACTTTATTTGCCAGTTAAAAATGATTAAAATGAAAAAATATTTCACTTTGCCGTACCCTGCTGGAAACGTCACCTCACATCAAACCAACTCAACTTCATTTAAATTAATGCTAGCCACACGGCGTCGCAGTTCAATACTTAGATAATGCACTATAAGGTATGCTTATGGGTTTCAACCACCCCCAAGCCAGAAACATCTTTCATTGATTGCAATACTTCTTATCACAAAAGTAAAATCATTTGCGAGTACGCTCACATCCGTCTTGACAACATTCCCCTCCAAATAAAAATCCACATCAAAATGTATTTGTACGTAAAGGTTCAGAGATGAACCAGACACACACACACATAAACACAAATTTTTCACACACACACAAACACAAATTTTGCGCACACACATTTCAAACACACAAACATTTCACACAAACACACCACACACGCACACACATACTATTAGCACCCAAGGTAATGTTTTATGTGTGGCTGTACGTAGGTACGTAGATGGTTCTCCTTTTATAAATCATCATATGATGTTGCACCATTACATATATCATCATTTAAGGAAGAAATGATGCACTCTGCTGGTTATTTATGTATCCAGCTAAGTATCATTTTATCCTTCCTAGAGGCACAACATTTCAAGATTTCTAATACTTAACGCTGTCCTGGTAATAAAGTTTCAGTCGAGACAGTAGATTTATACCATACATACATAATTGTGCGCGCACAGGTGCTTGTGCATTGTTTGTGTTTCTATTTGTGCGTGTGTTTGCGAGAGCGAGAGAAAGGAGAGAAAGAAAGAGAAAGAGAGAAAAAAAGAGAAAAAGAGAAAGAAAGGGAGAGAGAGAATCCGTTAACGTGAAAGGCTCGGCGTCGTTTTTTACGCATGAAAGTTTGTATACGTGGAATGTTTACACGTGCAATAAATGTGTTGGTTTCGCATCACCCAAGTTGGAATGAGTGCTCGCGCTGTGGTGTCGTTTGAATAGTTTTGTATCAAGTATGTCACTGTTTGTAACGTGGGTTTATTATGGCTACCATGTTTATGTTTAAATAAAGCGCTCGCACAAGCTTGTTAACTGCTTGTTTATGGGCATCGTTGAATGTGCTGTGCATCGATCAGTCGATCATTACTCAGTCAGTCAGTCATGTATGTTCGTTCGTATGTCGCCAGACTGATTCAACGCCTTGCACTGGTTCCTTTATGCTCCTCATTAATTTCCATGCCTCTACATGTCTGCTCAACGTTTTATCATATGAAAACGCACTAAATTGTACTGAAATCTTTTTATTTATAATCAGAACATTTAATTTAATAATAGCGTGTCTTAAAGCCATTTATTATATATTAATATTTTTGTGAATGCTGGGCGAATTTGATTGTTGAAACTCGAAAAAGGCTTTGCTATTTGAATAAACACAAAAAAATAAGCCATCCAAATTTCAATCTATTTACACAATCTTGACATTCATCTGAAAATGTGTGGTGTGTTACGTGTGCGTGTGAATGTGTGCACGTGTGATCATCCATGCATGCAAATAAACCTTCACTGCTGTGTAATCCTCCAGTGTTTTACGAGCTTATTACTTTTTGTGTGTGCAAGTTCTAATTGTATGTGCATGTTTGCTTCCGCTTCTTTTTGCACCAACCAGCCTATGTTTTTCTTCCTATGTTTGTTTCGTGTTCAATATTTGCCATAGAGCACGTTGTGCAAGACGCAATGCATAAAACTAATTTTCAAGATGAAAATTGAACTGTCATTCAAAATGTACATGCATATTCAGTAGACGTCAAAAATTATACATTGCTCCGCTCTGAAAAAGCACAAAAATACATGCATGCATTCGTTCACGCACATTCATTCATTCATTCACTATATAATTTACTCATTCAGTCATGAGTTCATTGAGAAATTCCTCAAAGTGTTGTGTTGGTTGAGACTTGATTATGGCTACGTAAGTAAGATGAAAAGAATTGCTGTTTTTTATGCGCCATTCATCCGGCTGATAAAATGTTTCACGCATATAAACATGGTTAAAGTTTTAATCAGTGACTTCGTCGGCAAGATAGATAGATGCGCGTGCAGTTGGACCTGTCTGCAGTTGGCTGCGTTCGCGTGTGCTCCTCCTCCTACTGCCTTATTATGTTTATGGTGCTCAGGCGTTCGTTTTAACAGCTTGATGCAAACAGCTAAATTGAAATGTATGGCTAACCATGTTCACACCAAAAAAATTTAATTCATTTTTTGTTAATTGAATCTGGGCCATAAATTTAATTTTTGACGGTACTATAATCTCGTTATCAGCAGTTTCACCAGAGTTATCATCAAGTTAGTTATCGGCGGAGTAGCAACAGCTTTAGGTTTGTGTCGATAGCTGTTAAGTTGCCATTTGTGTTGAAAGGTTACTACATAAAAAATTTGGAAATTTAACTGATATCGCTATCAATCACAAAGAATAAATAAATTTCTGTCTAAAAATATCTGAACAGATAACACTATTTTGTTTTTTTCATCTGTTTACTGCTTTGCTTGTCAACTTGTTTTTGACTGACTTGCATTCCGTTATTTGATGTTGAGGACCA
The DNA here is from genome assembly GCF_000326865.2 of Helobdella robusta. Classification (NCBI taxonomy): domain Eukaryota; kingdom Metazoa; phylum Annelida; class Clitellata; order Rhynchobdellida; family Glossiphoniidae; genus Helobdella; species Helobdella robusta. The sequence continues at coordinate 6,591,086 of NW_008704083.1, forward strand.
ACTTTCAATAGCTGTAGGACTTGCAACTCAAAAATGAACGCCTTCCAAAGGCTCAAGTCCGAACGTTCGACAGCTATTGAAAAATAGCGATTGATTGTGATTGATTTGGCTTTTCTACAAAATGACAAGATGTCAGTGTTACTTTATAAAATTGATAGCCCTTTGATTGCAATTTTTATTAGATGCCAGTCGCTGTGTAACAATAATTAATTACAACATGGTTCATTCATATTTTATAAAAAATTTTCAACGTTCAAAAATGTTTTTTACATGCTACTACATTGATTATCATTATATTTATTTATTGTCATTAAATCAATGAAATCTTCATTCCCATCATGATAATTACCGACCCAATACAAACGTTAACATTTTCATTCTTCAATCATTAACATAATAAGTGTGAACACCACCACAATCAGCATCATCATATTCGTCATCATTAGCATCATCAGCCCCACTAACAGCATAAATTATTTTAATTCAGATTAGAAAACGATTTCTTGCGGTGCGTAGTTGCCTCAACGACCGACCTCTGTGGAGAAGAGGCGGCCAAATTTGAGAGGTCCCTGGTCCTCAAGATGAAACAACCTGCGCTACAGCTCAAGGGCTGTCTACTTGGTTGGTACTTTCTCTCTCTTTTTTTGTATTTTTTTACTTCCTCTCTTATTAATTTTCCCCATCTCTCCCCATCTTTCTTATTCATCACTTAATGCTTTCCCAAACGTTTATCTCTTTATAGTTTCAAACCAAACCACTTATCACAATGATGTTATTTTTACTTGATTTCATTTTTACTATATCTTTACACTATTTTGCTAATTTTATTATAAAATGCACTTTTATTATAAATAATTGTTAGTGCCAATGTTTTCAAAAAAATAATGCAACACATTTTTAGGCATTTTAAACCTGGTATTTAATTTTCATCAACCGTGCGATCGCTACTTTGCCATTAAAATTTGTATTTGGTTAATTTGTACATTTCAGGAGTTTAATCTTATTTTTTAATTTTAGCCCAAATAATGCTGCAAATAATGATATCTGCAATTATTTTTTGGAGTAATTTTTAGCTAGAGGAGCAAAATATAACGCGTATATTCCTTACTGGTATTATTTATGAATGTATGGTAGAGTTGGTAATTATGTCATTTTTGTGATTCGCACTGAGATGAAAGGCAATTTCATACCTTGAAATTTCGATAAATTTTTATTTTGAAATTAATTTTAAAAAAATCATTTCAATAAGTTAAATTTAAATATTTACTCAGTGAGTTTTTTTGTCCAGTTAAATAAGCAAGAATCACATTTCATTTTATGGTCCGGTTTATGGCGAATATCAATCAGATAGAACTACTAGTCTGTTTTTATAACATGAGGCTGTTATATATATACACGTTTTCATCCTTGTTATCCCGAGTTTTCGTTAATTATCGTGAAATGGAATTTAACAATCTACCAGCTAGCTAAAGTCTTACAATAATCTCAAACTTTGAATATCCAAAACCAACGGCTCACATCCAGAAAACATGGCGGAGACTTGTACACGTCTACCCCAAACGCAGCGCTAGTTTTGGTAGTAGTAAAAGAGAACTGGTAGTAGTGGTAGATGGAGGCAATAGTAATGAAAAGAACAAAAATAATACAAATAATAATAATAATGAAATAATTTGCTGTAGCCAATGCACGGCGTCGTCATTTTTGCTGGCTCACGCGAACCTCGCCTCGTTTCTTCTATCGAATTAATTAAACGAAATGATGTTTCTCAATAAGACGGCCCCGTCGTCGCACGAATAATTTCGCAGCGCAATCCTTTACGGTGATTTCAACATTGGCCATTTTCTGTATAAATAGGTAAGCTTAACGTATTCTATAAAGATATTCTTTTTCGTTCTACCGTAATGATAACTTTATGCAAGACAATTTTTAAAAAATGTATTTCGATAACGCCAAATGTTTTCATTGATGAAACAAAATAGATCACGTGTCTCTTTATTCAATTTCCCCAAAAATTAGAATGAGAATAACTGATAAAACTTTTATTTCAATAAGTTCATCTTACAAATTTTTAGAGATAATAATTTTTATTTAATTGTAATAGCGAAGATGAAAAACAGGTAGGATATGGTGTATGCTCAAGCAGATCTGAGACAGGCATATAACAACATTACCATGAACAGATAACGTGTGTTTTTTTAAAAAATCATCACAATCAAACCAGCACCAAATGTTTTGTTTTAAACTTTTGGCAAACAAACCGTCAGCAATAAAATGTGGCATGAAAACTTATTCAATTTTATTTCTGAACGTACTTACGCGACGGCACAAATGCATCTACAAATGTTTCCTTAAATCGATAGAAAATTAAAAATACAAATGAATGAATGAAACTCGAGAAAAGATTTTAAGAACTGCCAAGTGCAAATAACTTAGTGAAGAACAAAAATAAATAAATCGAAAAATTCTAAAACGAACTTAAAAAATTTAATTTTCGTTCGCAGCATCCGGCATTGCAAAGTTTAAATTAAAGAAAATTTCTTCGCTATGTACTTGAAATTTTAAAAAGTTTAGAAAATTTAATTCTTATTTTATTCGAAGCAGTGATGCTATACAAGTATGGAAGTTGAAAGTGATTACGTTTGCACCGAGGATCAATAAGCAGCGGGGTTTCATGCTGCGAACTTGTTCACTGGAAATGTGTACAGTACAACCAAAGGTTTATAGTCAAACCCGTCTTTAACGATCGAGTGTTATAAACACCGACAGCAACGACAGCAATAATAACAATCTGCTTATTCTGCTTGCTTTCATCATGATATGGAAGCAAGCAGAATTATGATTTCTCTTACATTTATTTTATGAATAAAGATTATTTCATTTTATTTATAAAAAACAAAAAACTGTATGATAAAATTTAGTGTAGCATTAACAAACATAGTCAACGTCGATAGTATACTTATAAATGTAGCTCTGGCTTTTAAAAATTTAAAATAACAAATAGAAAAAAAATTGGGTGGGTGGGACTAAAAATTTGAAATCTTAGAAAGAAGGATGAAGCGAGGTAGCAATTTTGAAGTATAAGTTTTTGCAGTTGGCAGAATTTAAGAAAGAAGATGTCAAGTAGATCTGGAGAGGAAGCTGGTCAGAGTGTCGTTCTTATACTGCACATACAATTTATTGAATGCCTCTTTAATTGGCCTGCAAGGAATGGCTGGACGATGTAGGCAGGCAACGTGATAGCCGCAAGATGATTTACGACCTGACGATGATAACTGTTGTTACAATAATAAAAACATCACTGAAGTACATAAGCAATAATACAATAATATTGTTAACACAATGTCAGATCACCTCCATGACAATTATATGGATTGTTATGACGATTAGGATTAATATTTTCATGTTGATGTGGGTTTTAATTTTATTTTTATCATGTGTAAAAAAAAACAAAAATCAAAATTTAATTCAAACAAAAACTTTGTTAATTATATAATTCAAAACGTTTCATTTTCTATGCTTCTTTTTCGTTTTGTGAAAAATTTTTCGAAAAATGAAATTTTTCACAATGAAAACAAACAACAATCGTTTGGTTTTTTATTTAAATTTTTATAGCGCTGCCTAAATAATTTAAACGTTCATTTGTACCTTTTGAATGTCTTCAAATAGAAAATGCGTCCATTCGACAAACAAAATGAAGCGAAGCCTGGAAAGCATCCATCCAACATTATTGTCCCGTGCTCACGTGGTTGAGCAGCAAAAGAAATAAAAATGCAATATGCCAGGCTTCAGAAATTGCAAAATAATGCAAGCCTGGCAAGCAGGCAGTTAATGTTGTTGCTGCTCTTTAGACATTTATTTGGCTGTTGTGCTGTTATGCTTGGAAAGTTTTGGAGAACGCGCCATGGCAATCATATTTTATTCGTCATGTTGAGTTTTTGTTTCAAATTATGATTGGCTAACAAAATTTAACGTAACTTTTTGGCATTGTGTCTCTAATTTAAAATTTTTTGAAAATTTCATCTGAGACTTTTAAAACTGTTTTCACCACTCGGCAAAGGTTAAAACTTTCATACATATTTTGTATCGCTTAATATACAAATAATATCTATAAAGAAAAATACTGTAATCAATTTATACAAAAAACACGAAAGAAAATTATTACCAGAGAAAGAAAAAAATGAGAGAAAAACAGAAGAATGTCAAGAAGCATGCAAAATAGATTTGTTTCAATGATTGATTATGTAATACTGAATATGATGATATTATTCACGATAATGACAGGAAAACCAAATTACATCGGCAAGCAGAAATCATTAAGAATAAATAAATGGCAATAGCAATATCAGTACCAGTAGCAAATTACAAAATAATCTCTTTTCACAAAACGGGGGATTATTCTTATAAGAAATTTTATATAAACACTGAGAATTTGAATGTAATGGTCAGCATATCACATGCACTCCACCATCATCAAAACATTTAATGTTGACAGGTTACATGTAGGTACTTGCATACGCACGCCAACATACATGTTTGTATATCTATGTATACATATAATAGCAGTAACATAACTTAATACAAAGAACCATACATACAAAGATAACATTCATATAACAGCAGTAACACATGTTTGCGTAAACAGACAGACACATGAGAAGAGTTTTTGATGGTCTAACTAGACGCACGTGATGTTTGATTTTTGAACAAATCAAACGAGTTTGATCGCTGCCCTGGGAAATTAATTGGAAGTTGTTGTGTGAAGTTTTGCTGTTGGGTTTGTTTTTAAGCCCACGCGCGAATCTATTAATTAAAACATTCATCTGTGCATTTGCGTAAAGTTTGGGAAAATGTTTATGCTTTCGTGATGGTGAACATCTTTATTTTTGTACGTTTTTACGTTCTCAGCTTATTTTATGATTTCAATGTTAAACATTCAAATCTTAAATAATGTTATTTTCAAATAGTTGGCAAAAAATAAAAGGCTAGTAAGTTCTAACAACATTTTTCTTTATCTTTGCGTATCTTAATTGAAGATAAAAAAAATGTCATCAAATATTGAAAAAATAAACTTAAGCGAGGAAGATTTTACATTTTTAGCTGAATTTAAAAGCAAAACACATAGCTGGGATTATGTAGAAAAGTAGATTTAAAATATGAATTAAAAGCAACACGATGCATCTTCTGCGTAATCTGCAGACATTTTGAAAGAAAAAAAACAATGATTTGAAGCTATGGATATATAGAAGGAAGTTAGGTTTGGAAAACAAAATTTATGACTCCAAACGGTGAAATATATTCTTACGTTTCATAGATTTCCGTAAAATATTTTCAAATTAAATTAATTTTTTTTACAAAAATTTACTTAGATAACAATAATTAGTTGATGATTTTTTTTTCATCATTATGCTATTTTCAAGTAGCTGGCTGAAAACTGAAAAATCTGCAGTTGGAATGCGCTGATTTAAAGAAAAAAAGTTTCATTGTGACATTTTGTTAGTAGCATCAAACACCAGGGCTTCAAACACTAATCAACTAAATAATTATGAAATTTTAATGTGAAAAATTTCTATTAAGGTAAACAAGAAAAAACAACTGAACTAACTCAAAAGTGTATCGCATGTACTTATGTCTGGTTAACAAATTTTAAAATGAACGTATTCATTCTGAGTAATGAAACAAATTCATTTTTATACATAATGCAAGAAAGATTTTTTTTTTAAATAAATAAATAATTGTTTATAAGCATCATAGCAGACGCCATCATTTGTGCCTTCTTATTTGAGATAATTTTCTTATCTCAGTGCTCAAAAACATCTAATCCAAATTAATAGTTCTGTACTGTAATTCTGTTTTGTATGGTGTCTACAAATCTAAAATGTCTACAATGCAATGCAAAATAGAATAAAAAATAAAAAAAATGGCAAAATGAAAAAATTGGGGATTTAATAATTGGAGGTCGTTTAAAAGTAGATAACAAGAACTGTCGATTGTTTGTTTGAGAGTTTCTTGATAGTATGATAATGTTGTTAAAATCCTTGCCATGTTCACTCGCAACTACAAACTTACTTTTAAACTCCAAAAATTAATGGAGGCACACTTATTCATAAACATCATACACTTGCACTTACATATACACAACAACATACACATACACTTACACACACACACACACACTTACATACACACACACGCGCGCGCACACGCACACACACACATGCACTTATACAAACAGAAAAGCGCATAGACATACGCAGAGGTACTTACACATACAAACAAACACCCTCACGATTACATGCATACGTTTGAGTGTTTACGCTAAAAAGAATGACATCAAATGCAGAAGTCTTATTGAATTAACTTTTAAAAATTTATTTCAAAAATTGTAGACAGTCCATCCTTGCGGTACAGTCTCGCCATTGTGATAACAACGACCATCGTACAAAGAATTTTGCTACTGACGACGATGATGACGTCATTTCCTACAAATATGAACATGATTACGATTATGATGATGACGATGACGATATTGGTGGTGATGGTGTTTAAAAATAATGAGGCGAGGACGCATTAGTAATTTTTACCATGATGATGATGAGGATGATGATGATGATGATGACGACGACGATGATGATGACGATGATGACGATGAAGATGACGATGATGACGATGATAAGGATTATGTTAATGATGATGATGATGATGGTAGTGCTTGTAGTCTGAGTTATAGTAACCAATTGAATATTAAGATTAATCGTCGTTTTCATCATTTGGAAAATTAAAACTTCGATGACATCATAATAGTGATGACGCAAAATACAGTGATGACGATGATAATGATAAAGTGATAATAATCGTAATAGCAGTAATAGTAATGATGATGGTGAAAAAAGTTTCAAAGTGAAGTAACAACGAATGAATCCATAGCGGACACAGAGCACAACAAATTTGAAAAATTCTTCATCAGAGAGCAAGCAGACTGCATGAATGAAAAGTCAAGAAGCAGCATCGTAACAACAATATTATCATCATACATTCTCCATCATGTCACATTACCAGCGACATCAGAGAAACCAATTTCAACAAGTATGACGTCATCAACATCATGGACATCATTAACAATAATGACATCATCAGCAACTATTACGTCATCAACGGCTATGACATCATCATAAACAACGCAAGAAACAAAAGCAAATAGGAAGTAGTCTCCTTTGCGTAATCAACAACAAATCATCATCAACAACAACATCAATAACAACATCAACGACAACATCATCAACAACATCATCAACAACAACAACATCAACAACAACATCAACGACAACACCATCAACGAAACAGTTCCTACTAATCTCTAGAACATTCATCATTTCCATCATTACCATCATCGTTACTATGCGAAAAATGAGATTTGCAGCTAAAAAATTCATCATCTTAACCGTCGTTCTCTTCGATGTCTTCATCATTGCCACCACCATCACCACCATCATCACCACCACCATCACCACCATCATCATCATCATCACAATCATCATTGTCACCATCATCATCGTTACAGTCACAACCACCATCATTAACACATCATCATCATCTTCATCACTGTTTTTTATCATCATTATTTTTTTCAGAATGTTGTCCATTACCAATGATGTTATCGTTGTCATCATCGTCATCGTCGTCATCAGTGTTTTGGTCATCATATTTTATTTTCCTCGTTAACAACGTTCGTAGCCACATATAAATATGACCGACCATTTGACCACTTGGCTCCGAAACAACATGCCAAATTTCATTGCTACCTGCATTATGCGTCTGGAGTGAAGTACGCACCGTCAAGTGAGCACACTCACTCACGCAAATACGATTACGTACGTACAAATGTACACACACGTAGTACCAAAGAACGCGTCTGCATCAAATTTCATATACGTTCGTAGATGCACACACATTATTAACGTACGAACCTACATAAGCACATACATGTGTGTTTACAAACGTACATACATATATACGCCACGTACAGACAAGAACACGTGTGCACGCATGCAACACAGCGTAAAATGCTGTACGGTTGTGTGTACACGCTCAATCATAATCGAAACTAGCTCGAGTGACAGGACAATACACCTAAAAGTGTTTGCTGTGCGATATGCCGGAGTAAGAAAAAAGTTATTTTGGAAACAAAAATTCAGAGGTTGACGCAAAAATGATTAAGATGACAACCGGTGATGATGAGGACGATGACGGTGTTGATTACAAGTTTAATGCTCACGACAATGACGATTTTGTTATTTTTTTATGTTGCGGAGATTTTGTTGTTGTTGGCGATACGTGTGTCATCTTTCAAGATGTTAACATCACCACTATCGTCATCATCATCATCGTCGTCGTCGTCGTCACCATCAGCATACTCATAGTAGCAATGTAGTAACATTGAAAATACTAACGTTCTTCAACAAATAGTATTTTGCTCTATAATCACTCTTTCTAATTTAATAAACTTGAAAATGTAAGATTTGGTGATCTGAAGTAAGACCATTTGAAGCAATAACTCCATCAACATAATCGACGACATGTCTTACTCGGTTCATTTGATACTTTCACCTTTGCTTCTGTCATATTTTTAAAGTTTTTGTTTATTTTTTCCCAAAACATTTTGTTTTTATTTTGTTGCTTGTATAGAAGAACACACTTTTCCAGCATACGCCATGCAACCTTGGCATTAGAGTTACCAAACACAGAATAATCTACATTGAATTACATTAAATAACGTTTGAAATATTTTACGTGGAGTAAAATTAACGATAAATTTAACTTTATATCATTGTCAACAGAAACAAAATCATCAAGTACCGACAACAGTTTTGGGATGTATAAGTTAACCTCTTACTATCACTCAACACCAACAACCAATCATCATCCAATATCACGATATTCATCTTTAAACATCACAAACACTGACGTCATCATCATAATTCAACGTCATCTTCGTCATTATCACTGCAAACTACGTGACAACATCATCATCTTTTACCGTATTTTAGATTATCATTTCAACACACACAATCACATCGCATCGTTTAGATGTTGTCTCTAGGAACAACTTTGATGATTAGCTTACTTGGTGGTAAAACGCATTCATGGCTAATATGAGATGAACATGGCGATCAACAACTCAGCATAACAGCCATCCTACAATCTTAAACATTAGCAACAATTTTTACAAAAAATCAACAGCTTAAAAATCACAAAACAACTTGAAATATTTATCGAAATTGACATTCTTGAAAATGGCATGATAAAAAAATCAACACATCAGCAAATCAACATTAACAAGCGCCTCGCTTTACATTTACTCTTAGAAACTAAAAAAGATATAGTCAAATGGCAAATCCAAGTATGCGATATATATATATATATATATATATATATATATATATATATAAATTATACAATCATAATTCACTGTTTTATACTTTGGCACACTACACACATACGCACACGCACGCGCCTACACACACATATATACATAAACACACAAATCATGTGTTCAAATATTGTCGCAAAATCTTACATTCATTCTAAATGTTTCAGCAAATGGCTTTTTTTTTATTTGCACAGATCTACATTTTTATTTTAAGGCGGAAACATAATTGAAGGCGGCAAAAACTTTAAAATGTTTGACATCCAACTTTCTTACTTCACATTTCATTCTTTTATTTCCAACCCTCATTTATTCAGTTATTCTGTGTCTTTCATTTGTTCATTCATTCATTCTGAACCTTCCAAATATTTTTTTGTCTTTTCCATTAGTCCTATCGTTTAAAAATTATCCCTTTTATTTTTACCTTGTATCTTTAATTCTTTTGTACATTTATTCTGTTTCATTCTTTTACTTTCTCTCTCTCATCTTTTTCTCTTTCTCTCTATTGTCTATTCACTCTGTACTTTCACACCTTCACTTTGAAATAATTAACTTTAAACATCACCACCATCACACAATAATTGCTTGCCTGTGACGAATTTGAATAGCATGGCAAAACTACAGCGAAGAATTAGTTACAATTTCATTTCAATGAAGAATTGGCTTCAATTTCAATACTTTGCTATGATTGTAACGAAGAATTCCTTAGGGCTGCACTGTCAAACAACGTTAATTACGAACTGTGGAAACTAATGGAGAAGCATGAAGTGACAATCCATCAAGCCCGTGATAAATGATGGTCATGCAATTCATCTGGAAGAGTTCAACCAAAATGTTTGTTTGCTTTATATAGAATGAATTATATCCGAAATGAGTTAGCTGATGTCACGAAATGTGCCAACAATATTGAAAATCAAAATTAATTTGAAGAAATTTTTGGCAACGAAGTCTCACCAGAAACTTGCGGTGCATGAGGATTTTGTTTGTATTTGTTTATAAACGGCACCAGGTTAAGCAGTTTTCAATAGTTTGCAAGATATGTCACACATTGTGCGGATGAACACAAATTTCATAATTTCAAACTACTTCGGCACTTTGTTTAAACATATTTTAGTCATATTATTTCAATTGAACTCTATTGCTAAAAATCTTGAAACCCAACGAACCTGACATAACCTACTTGTAGGACTTTTATGATGAAACATTATAACATTTATAAAAAAATTATAAATGCACATTCTTACATTTACAAACCCACGTCGTGACACATTGATACACATTCACACATTTATACTAATATATATATATACATATATATATATATATATATATATATATATATATATATATATATATATATATATAATTATTATATTGAATAAGTCAGAAGATTTACCGTGTAATCTAGTTCGTTTGTGTGTTTGCAGTTTTAGAATTTTCTCTCTCTCTGATATTTAACTTGTTGTGCAAACGGCCTCATGCAACTCTATTGGAATTTAGCGCTTTTATTTACAATTACTATAAGCTATATAACAATATGGACCAGAGAGAGATGAGATGATTTTTTTTTATTAATTATTACCAACATTAGTTTGTCATTAATCGTTCTGTACTATGTGCGTATGTTTGCATGCTAATCTTATCAACATCTTCTCAACAACGATCTTATTCATTTAACAATTCTTTTTAATTAAAAATTTATTAATAACGTCTGTGGATTATTTCAGTTGAAATAATGTACAAATGAGCGAATGCATTGTTGATTGTTTGTTAGCCAGATACATGTTTTACGAAAATTTCAAATATGTATCTATTTATGCGTTTGTGTGCATGTGTGTGTGTTTTCTGTGTGAGTGTGTGTCGATCTGTGTTTGTGTATTGTGTCTACACTATGGTCTGATAGATACTTAATAGATAAGAATAAACTTATCGTTTATTTTTTCCCCATTAAGTTTCGTTATTCAAGTTAGTTACATTTTTTTTTACCATCGCCCACATTCATTAAACATTATAATTAAGACGTATTGTAGAAAAGTGTTTTCATTATTTTTTGCGAATTTTTTTAAACTCAGAACTTTTCAATTCTTTCACTTTCTGTGCGCTAACTTTCAGCTCTGCACACGGTGTCAAGCATATTTTACTTGAAATCCATCGTTAATTTTTAATTTATTATATCAAAATAAATAAAAAAAAATACTTCACCATTTCATTTTGATCCCTGATCCAATTATCATCGTCATCACATTGTCATCGTTATCCATGTTATCGTTAAAATTAGCCACATCGTCGTCATCGTCATCAAAACATTATTATGTTTTTATGCGTTAACAATTTCTCAACAAACTGGACGGACTTAGATTAATTATCTGAACGCTCACAATAATGAAGCTGTATTGTTGCTGATGTGATTGTTTCTTGAGGCGTTGCCGTTGCAGACGTTGTTGTGTTGCTGATGCAGACGTTATTGTTCTGTTAACCATTTCTTTTGTGATGTTTTGTCTTGTAATTCATTCTTGTTTGTTGTTCAAAGAGCAGTGTTGTTCAAAGTGTATCTCTTGTTCCTTCAAACAAACATGTTGATCTGAAGTGAATGATAACATAGTCAATTAACTTCATGCTAATTATAATGTATTTTTGTTTGAAAAAATTTTATCACACTATTTTCCATATTTATAGTGATAATAACTGCAATCATTGTTTTTCTTCATAGCATTTTGTTCTCTCAACCTAGCATCTTCTACATTAAACATCGTCGCTACCAACCCGCAAGCATAACCATCATATTTTCATAATTTCCTCACATAAATACATTTAAAAATTTTTTTTAATCTTCTCTCTGTGTGTTGTCACCATCACCGTTCGCGCAAATCACCAACGTACCAGCCACATTCTTTCAGCATATTAAGATCGTGTCATTGATTTCTATTATCTTATTGAAGATATATTTTATCCTCATCATCTCTATTTTTCTATCTTTTATATTGTTTTTTTTCAAGCAATCATCACGTTTTTGTTTTTATGTCTTTGCGATTCATCTTATCGATTGTTGAATTGTATTAACGAGGAATGTGAACAATTTTTTTACTTTATAAGTTTATTGTTTATTTACTCATTGGTTTATTTATTTGTTTGTTTAATGATTAATTAATTTATCTATGAATGAAAATGTTTATTTTATTCATTATATTGTCGATGTTAATGGTCAAAAATTGCTCACGAATTAATGTATTTATTTACGTTCATTTTCTCTGTACGTACGATGATCAGCGTTTTACGTAATTTTTTCATTTCATTCAGAATTTTTTTTTCAATTTTTGCGTTTTATGAGAAAACAATTAAAAAGAATAATTTATAAATAGGATTATAAAATATTGATAAAATTTTTTTTTCAGCAAACGTGTTGAAATTTTTAATGGTCTGGTAGATATGTAATGTTGCATTGTTGCTAATTATCAATAGTACCACCAATGTATATTTTATCAAAAATAAATCCCACTTTGTAATTATTACTATTTGTTCTTAATATTAACCTGAATTGTTTATTTAATGGGTTTGTTAATAAAATTTATCAAAAATGTTATCAAATCAAGAAATTTTGTTAACATCATTCAGGATCTCCATATTTCGCTCGTTCGTCAATGAATGAATAAATGAATGAATGAATGAATAAATGAATGAATAAATGAATGAACGAATGAATCAATCAATCAATCAATCAATCAATCAATCAATCAATCAATCAATCAATCAATCAATCAATCAATCAATCAATCAATCAATCAATCAATCAATCAATCAATCAATCAATCAATCAATCAATCAATCAATCAATCAATCAATCAATCAATCAATCAATCAATCAATCAATCAATCAATCAGTCAGTCAGTCAATCAATCAATCAATCAATCAATTTCACGACATTATTCCATAAAAAGTGTTGATTATTTTTAGACACAAAAGTAGTTTCCAGCGTAGCATCTGTTAAACGTTGCGTCATCGCTACAAGAATTGATTTGATGTGCGCTGCTTCATTTAACACGTCATGGTTGCCTCCCCCAGGCCAGCGGGCCATTCAGGCTTTCTACTCGTTTGTACTAAATTAATTTTTAAACTCGGCATAACACAAATTATTGCATTTAAATGATGGCAGGTAATTAAACGAAATTGATTTTTACTTTCTTGTTTTTATTTTATCTTCACCAATGATCGTATCTTTTTAACTCGGTTAGCTCGCTGGTTTATTTTTCCATTTTAATTTAGAACCAGGAACAGGATGTTGTTGTATTATTCTTTTTTAATGTTTCTCATTATATTATTTTTTTAAATTATTTGATTTTTAATAACATTCATATTACAACTTCAAGGTATTTATGATATTTGAACTAAAAATAAAATGAAAATAATTCCATCGAAATAAATAGATATGCAATATAGCCACATGAAAGTATTCCACATTTTGTTCTAAGGAGCGTTCAAGCATTTTTTTGCTGGAGAAATTTCGGGCGATCAATCTTCGTTCCAATTTGTATTTTGTTTCAACCAGCGTTTCAGAGCTTTGCCCAATTTATTTTCTCAATTATTCATATAAAAATGAATCAGACCTGAAGCTCTTACGCTGAAATGAACAAGAGAAACAGCTTTCAGTTTGCGCTATAACAAACCAGAAAATTGTTTTAAATGTTATGTAACATAACTAGATATAAAATGCTTTTTAAAAGAACTTTTATATTCTGTCGGCATGCTATAATTTACCGTTGAAAGTGTTCGTCTTAACGAAAAGTGTACTAAAAAATAATAAGAGATGAACCAAAGTAGACACCGATTAAAACAAAAATTTAATTTAATACAATTATACAAGTCTAAATAAAATTTTATTTTCATGATTTTCAAGAAGCATTTTATATAAATTAAAACATTTGCTAACAAGTTGAAACATTTCCTAAACTGAAAGATTTCGTAAATTAGAACCTTCAGCTACAAATCAAATCAATCAATAAATAAATATTCTCTCTCTCTCACACACACAAATGATAACATAATTCTTGTTCAAAACAAAAATGTCATTTCTAAAACATAAAAATAAAACAATTAACCACAAAAATATTAAAAGCAGTATACAAATAGACGGAACAACAGAATTAAAAATATCAATAATAAACTCATTTATAATTCCATTGTCAAAACAGGGAGATGATAAAAGTCATCATTCATTGTGGGAATAAAAGTACATTTTTCTTCCTCTCTCTCTCTTTCTGTTTCGTTCTCTTTCTCTCTCTCACTCTCTTCTAAGCTTTTTATCTTTTTCTATCAGTCTTTTTTCAAGTTTTTCTCATTCCTTTTTTCTATATTTTCTCTTTTTCATTTGCTATCTTTAATTTTGTCATTCACTTTTTCTCTTTCACACCCTTTCTCTTGCTCTCTCTCTCTCTTTTTCTCTCTTTCTCTCTATCTCTCAATTTTTCATTCTTCTCACTTTCCCCCTCACAAGCCTTCAACCATCTCCTTTTTTTGTATACTTTTGTACTCTCAACACATTCATCCTGAAATGCACTGTTCCCTCATTCATAAAAATCGTACACATATTAGGACATATCATGACCATAATTATAAAATCAATTCATTTAGTTAACTATTTTAAAGTACCGAGCCGACGGAACATGGCCGAAATCAAATTACACATATATGTTTACTCATCGCATGAAAGTGACATCAGTAGAGGCAGCAAATGAGTATAAAAGATGAGGATAAAAATATGAAAACGAAGCTAGGTGGTTGTATAAAATATTTTAAGTTGTGCGTTATGGCTCAATTTGCTTCGCGTTATGTGGCCGTTACTTGATGAGATGCTTGCTCTTTAAAAACTTTCCATCTCTGTAAAAATATAGAAAACGTTATTTTTTTAAATTTAATCCAAAAAGACAAATACATTTTTGTTAATTTTTTTATTCTTATAGATGTAAATATTACATGAAAAAATTCTGTTGAAAATAAGCAGCATTATTATGAAGATGCAATCTCGTTGTTTCACCTCAAGCCAAGCCATCGAAAATCTTGACATTTATTAGCTTGAAAATGTGCAACAAAAAATTTTTATTAACATTACTTCATGCCAAACTGAGAGAACATTTGTTAAAATATTTTTACTCCCAAAAAAAGTCGCTTTTGTTGTGTGACTGTATTACAAATTTGTGGATGTTTTTTTCGCAGGAGCCACTGTATGTAGTTATTAGTTTATGTTCGTTTCTGGGATAGGCCTACAATTTTATCATTCTATGTTTGATCATTTTTTTTAAATTTCTTTAGCAATCATTTTCGTCTCGTAACAAATGAAATTTTTAGTATTCAAATTTCTTTTCACCGTTTCTTTTGGAGTTTTTTTTTCATCCCAAGTATTTCAGCCAACTATTATTTAAGCTGGTTGCATGATTAGGTTGATAGGTTGCTTATAGTTAACTTACGTTTTAAAAAAACTTAACAAATGTAATTAATCTAAAGAGATATGAAATAAATTCAGATCAGTTAAAAAACAACTAAAAAAACACGAAACTAAACTGAATTAACTGAACAAATCTGGCAGACATTCAGTCCTTGGCATCTATCGTCCCAGAGTTAAACGTCAAACAGCATTTGACTTGCTGATAATTCTTCCTATCACACACAAGCGACCACACACACTCACACACACACACAAACAACCACACACACACACACACACACACACACTAACACTAACAACCACACACACACACACACACACACACACACACACACACACACACACACACACACACACTAACACTAACACTAACAAATATATACACACTTAACATTAAGAAATAAAGACAAAGGCATTAAAATTATTATAAAATTAAAAACTCTAGCAAGATTTTTGCGACGGATGGGCAGGCGATACAAGACCTTCAAGATAACACATATAACATTCAAGTATTTTTGTAATGTTTATCAAAGTCAAAACCAACATATCAACGCCATCATCGCCAACAAAAAACCACAGAACATTTATAAAAATATTATCATAAACATCAACATCGTCATCAACACCATCATCATCATCGTTGTCTTCAACATCATCATCATATCATCGTTTGCGGCGTTATTTTCTAAGAATCTTCTGCATTCAACACCTCTCCTATATAATCATCATCATTTTTTTATCCCATTCAAAAGCTACATCCCATCGTCATCTTCATCATCATCACCTTCTTCATCACCATCATCTTCTTCATCATCATCATCGTCATCTTCTGCATTGTCATTTTCTGCATCGTCATATTCTTCATCATCATCATCATTGTTATCATTTTCTAACAGCTATTCAAGAAATTTTATTATCAAAAGCATCGCCTTTTCGACCATCATTATCGCCAACCTTATTTTTGTTGATGTCACCATTTGTATTGTCACCATCATCATCATCATCATCATCATCATCATCATCATCACCAGCAGCAGCAGCAGCATCTGAATTAGCATTATCATCATTGTCGTCACAAAATATAATTGTGATAAAGCATAATTGAGATGATCATCAATATTGTCGTTTTCACACGATCATCATTGTTTTGTTGCTTCAGTTGTCCACCGACAATACTCTCCTTAGCGTCAAAACCATTGAGTCACTCTTATCATCAATACCTCCACCACCACCAACCATTTTCATCATCAGCACAACAAGCTGTCCACCGTCAACCACACCACACCATCAACAGGCAGCAGACAAGCATCCTCCTTAAGAAATAGTTCGTTAAAATGATAAAAGGCCGGTTAGGCGCAAATAAGCAACAGTTGATCTCTGATTGCCTGGCAAAACGTTCCGCGTTCAATCATTTTCTCTCAATCCCATCTTAGTAGGACGTGTCGGCCTTAATTATGTGCTGCTGCCTGCCTTTACGTGTGCGGTGCTCTACTCTGCTCTGCTCTGCACTGCTCTCGTGCAGATACCTGCGTAGTGAATACAAATTTACAACTCACTTGTGTGTGTGTGTTTTGTGCGTGAGTGTTTGTGTGCGTGTGTAGTTTGTTTGTGTGTGTGTTGTGTGTGCGTAAATATTGAAGTGCATTTTATTGGTTATTCAATAATTGTACAAATTACATACGAAAAAATATAAGTTTATCAACCTAATCACGTAAACATTTAAAACACGGAATGAAGAAAAGGATGGGGGTAGAGAAATTATAAAATGGTGATGCGTCAATCATAACGATGGTGATGTCTATGATGATGATGACGATGATGATGAGGATGATGGTGATGAAGGTGATGAGAATATGACAACTAAGAACAAAATGTCTTTAAATATTTGTTGATTCAAGTCTAATAATGTGAAACCATCAAGTCAGCCTGCATTTGAATGCCAGCGTGGTGGCTGAATATAAATGTATGTTTTGATTTTTGAATAAAAAATAGCAAATTTAAAGGAAATGAAGAAATGGAAGACCCTAAAAAATTCACCATTAGGGATATGATTACGTCACGGAGATAGCAACGGTGTCATCATCATCATTTTTGTTTTCCCTGGCGCCATCTCTAGAACAATTACTCTTCGTTACAATCACGTCCGGAGTCAAATAAAAGTGGGAAAGCTTTTTGGCGATCTTCGAATTTCGAACAGAACAATTGCGCGCGCGTCGCGTTTTAAATTGAGTTTGATATCTTCAAATGCAAAATTTTCATGTTTGTTTTTGTTAGCTAAATGGACAAACAAATTTTTCGGCGATGGATATTTTAGTCTTGTAAATATTTAAAAAAATGTATAACCTGGTTATGTTGAAAGATAATTTTGAAAGTTGGATTGAATGAAATTTTATTTTTAATTAAACATATTCAAAGCAAATTATTTATCTAATAAATATTTGAATGAGAAAATATTTATTGGGATCTAACTTTCCATCCACCGATCTATCTATCCATCCATCTTTTTATTTATCCAGTTATCCAATCATCCACGCATTCATCCATTTCTCCATCCATCCAAAAATTATTTATCTTTGAATTATCTGCGCCAACTTTATTGATCCGGCCTGTTAATCTGATTTATTCAGCAATTTTTGGTAACGATGTCACGTTGTCAGCATCCTCATCAGCATCATCATCTTAATGATGATGCATCGTCATCATCTATACTGTCGTGCCATTTTTATTTGTTTCATTTTTATATTTGTTTAAATTTCATATTTTAAATTATGCAATATATTAATCATATTTTTTATACTTCTTATGTTTGTGAATCCTACTCACCTTAATTATCCCATGCAAATTGGAATGCCATGGCTCCGAAACTGGATTCGGATTCTGATCCGAATTCAGAGTTTCTGAAAAGATTTAGATTCAGGGACCCGAAATCGGGGATCCACCATTTTACGGGTTCAAAATCAACTTGAAAAACGAAAAAAACTCCGATCGGCAGAAAAGGTGAATCTAATTATCGACAACGATATGTGACTAACATTGCTACTTACATGTTGAATGGTTGATACATCAACGTTTTGTAATTACTGGTTTGGTTCGGTTTGTCAGAGAAAAATTTTGCAAGTAACAACATATTTCGTTTTGAAACAGCATTCTTGGATTTAGGATCGTACGCAAATTGGATCCGGATTCCGATCCGTCCCGACCCATCATCAGGATTTTGATTCGGATCCAGAAACCACGGATCTCAAGTTCTTGGATTCATCCAATTCCTACTTAATATC
The DNA here is from genome assembly GCF_000326865.2 of Helobdella robusta. Classification (NCBI taxonomy): domain Eukaryota; kingdom Metazoa; phylum Annelida; class Clitellata; order Rhynchobdellida; family Glossiphoniidae; genus Helobdella; species Helobdella robusta. The sequence continues at coordinate 6,610,225 of NW_008704083.1, forward strand.
ATTATTTTTGCATTTTCATTATCACCATCATTATTACTAATACTACTACTAACGCATGATTTTGAAAAAAACAATTCCAGTTAACCCACTAGTAGTAGTAGTAGTAGTAGTTGTTGTAGTAGTAGTAATAGTAGCAGTAGTAGTAGTAGTAGTAGCAGTAGTGTATTAGCAGTAGTTTAGCTTTGTTATTATTATTAATATTATCATTAGTACCGTCATAAGTATATTATCGTCATCTTCATCACCAACGTGTATTATCACACTGATCAATACTCAATCAATGCCCTAGATACTCTGGCATTATAATAATCAACGTTATCAATCATTAATAAACCTGGGATATGTATCATCTTTGTTATCACCAAACTTTATCATTATCTGATCATTTTATATATCTTATCAATATTATCACCTGACACTGTAACCATATTGGTAAATGTAAAATAATTTATCCTCAGAAGGATTGCTATTCATTTAGGATTTACACTATTGAAGTAATTTTTCATATAACCGTCATCACGTCATTATCATTTTTAATTCCATAAATTTCAATTTCAACCATTTTCGCAGTTGTCATGTCGTCGCCATCTTTCCATCGTCATCATGTTTCCCGCCCAAACAATTTTTTTCTGCTCGACTGTTAATGTTTTTGCTCAATACAATTGTAGACGAATGTGGTTCAGCAAACACAAAGCTATTATTTGTTTTATTATTTTTTTCATTATTGCTATTATTTATAATATTATTATTATAATTTATTATTAATAATTCTTATTAACACCTAAGTTAAATTTTACTTTGGCTCTTTCTCCTGAGAAGCAAGGACATAAACGAAGAGATAATATCTCAAATAACTACCATTGAGAATTAATCTAAAAAAATTATGAATTTGGTTGATTAAAATAACATAAAAAACAGAGCATAATGTCTTCGCACATTACGCTAAAAAGTTAAAAATTAACAAACTTAAACAAATTTAGATGAATAAATAAATAGAAAATATTGGAAAATGAAATGGTAATTATCGGCTTGGTAAACATTTTTGTTGACTTGCATTAGGAATAACAAACAATGTTTGTTTGCACTACTGGAGCGTGAACATTATAGTACAACTGAAACAGTACTAGGGGAACATCAGCATGTAAGTAAGGCTGAACGGTAGTATGTCTAGTCTATACTGCCGAAATATTAACATGTTTGTACTTACTGCTGAAATATTAGCAATTAGCAGCGAGACAATACTCGACCGTGTAAATCAAGGATAGTAAATAAAGCATGAAACATATGCAACGCATGCCAGCGTTCCTGTAGGTCCGTTGCTGCTGCTGCTGCTGCGTTTGTCGTTATAGCTGCGTCTGTTGTTGCTGCTACAGCCGCTGTTTCGTAGCAGTTGTTGTCGCTGCAGTTCATGTTCTTGCTCTTTTTCTTTTTTTGGTTGTTGCCCAAGTCAATTTGCTGCTATACGTAAAAATTTAAAGATAATTGGTTATAATAAATAATTATTGATTTTTAGTGAATTTACGATGTCTTATAAGTCCAAATAATTTTACATAATTCAGTTTAAATCATTTGCATAAAACTTACAAATGCACATAGAGGAAGTTGAATATGAATAAAAATGAATGGCCTACAGAAGAACCAAGTAAACAGGATTGCGCCAATCTGTGAGCTTTTGAAATTACTCAATGAACAAACAAAAGGGTGTAAGTAAATGAATGAATTAATGAATGAAACATTTGCTATTGGATTGGATCCTACACAACACTTTAATGTTTGCAGACATCTTAATTGATTATCCTAATTTAAAATATCGGGTGGCGTGATGGCTGAAAGGTCAAAGGCGCCTGTTCCTGATTTGCACTGAACAAGTTTGAATGCAGATATATGTTCAAGTTGTGTTGTTGAGATCTCTGAATGTTAGCAGGGTATTATAAATTTTAACCTTTAATATGCAATTTTAAATACCAACCTAATTATTATATTCAGGCTCGTTCACATGTCGCTCCCTATAATTCGCATGCAGTCCGGAGCTTGGTTTCAGGATAAATGCTTAGCATCAAGTCAAGTGATTGAATAGTTCATATTGATCCATTCAGCTGTTTAGTTAACTTCATCTTTGTCGAAATGTGAGTGCACGTTCTAACTACATGGCATGGCACGTGTATGCCTGAATACCTCGTCATTCATACTTTACCGCAGGCAACAGTGCAGATAAACGCAAATATAAATAAACGCAAACATATAAACTCAAACATATATACACCCAAACATATATAATACACCCAAACATATATATATCCAAACATGTCCAAACACAAGCATACTCACTGAAAAAATCTTATGGTTGATGCAAAAAATGAAATAATATTTTAATCAAATTACAACGAATTATTCATTTGTTTATCTAAATGGAGACGATAATTCCATGCGAGTCCATTGTATTGATAGATACATATGTATTGTACGTTGTACACAAACACAATCGATACATTTATTACGACGAGTACGACATGAACCATCTGTGTGTATTAATTATAATTAATTGCATGTTGTATGTGATTCGCGTAATCTAAAGCATTTTTACGTTTTATCGTTTGTACAGCTCTGTCCAATTTGTACAATTTGTTTGATTTATTGGACGTGTGTACAATGGCCCAGAGTGATGAAGATCTAGTACACAGATACACACAACACATACAAATATATATATATATATATATATATATATAGAGAGAGAGAGAGAGAGAGAGAGAGAAAGAGAACAAGCATAAACACACGGACGTACATAGGTACATGCAGCACTGAGAACGTGCACGAACTTGTAACGTGAAACATGAGTTTATCAAGGTGGATACAATTTTTAGTTAACAAATGCTTATTCAATGTCTAAATGCTCCTGATTACTAAAGATCCAGTGAGGACAGATGATACACGTTTAATGACACATGTGTCGCTCATATATGTGCAGATGAAACATGTTCAAATGTTGCCTTCTCGAATTATATATGTTTAAACGAAACATGTCCAAATAATTCTTGAAAGAAGATGCATGATTAGACGGTATACATTCAGATAATACGTGTTAAGATGTGCATATTCAAGTAATATGATTTGATATATTCTGTAATTGTTAGTACTATCAATATAACGGAACACCTCATAAGTTCCTCCTTCGTATAAGGTCGAGTAAATTGGATACCTTACAAATCACTTCATCAGCAGTAATAAAAAGTC
>NW_008704083.1:6613671-6649257 GCF_000326865.2 Helobdella robusta
ACGCGGACAACACGACGACAAAAACCACCACAACAACAACAGAAAAGAAAGCTACCTTGTTGCGCCAGCCACATGAAGTCAGCCACCGACAGCGACAGGTTATCGATTGTGGGCAAACAATTATCTCAATGGAATCATATTACGCATCCATCAAGAAGATTCTTATATGATGTGACCGATGCTTTCCTTCTTAAACTATCCCGGGAATCAGATGAATAAGTAAACAGATAGATAGTCTTACGCTCTACTTTACTTTCTACAAAACACACAAACATTGAAGACATACAACTCACTTGAAGACATACACGCTAAAAAAATATCAACTAAGACTAACACGTCACACTTTAGTGTTTGTATTACATTAAAAACACGTGTCATTGAATGGACGGACGCATGACAGATCACACACATAATGAATTCATAAGTTTTTAAGTCTAGATAAATACACGAATTATTAAACTATACAATACTTATAAATCAAACTTGAAATTAACTAAACTGCTTACTAAAAATCACTTTTGTAAAAATCCATTTATTGCAAATTTGAGGTTCATATAAAATAAGGTGGCCGCTATTGGCCACAACGGCTCCTTACAGGATTAATGAATAACTAACTTGCTGAATTAAAATTAATCCCTCAAGACTAAAGCAATTAAAATTCGAATTTATAAAAAAACAAAATGTCGTAGACTTCGTGTTTTTTAAAATTTCTACCACTTAATTTGTAGCTTCTGATTACGTTGTGGTAGCCGCGGTTAAAGAAAAAGCTTCTGAATGAAGAACAAACTTTTGAATTAAAAAAAAAACACTTTGCATGAAAATATTCATTGGCCCCAGTTTACAATTACACAATTGATCGTTTACTGTGAAATAAAGACATGGATATTTGAATGATGAAGGTGTGAAACTGTATAAAACTGAAACATTGTAAAAATATTAAAACCGCTTAAAACGTAGAGACTACAAAATGATATACATTAATAAATGGATAAAATCAAATGAGAAAAGATGTACCAATAAAGTAAAATGATGACAACTGGAAAAGTGGAAAAGGCACGCCGACGTTTCTGAAACACGAGCTACTGAAAAATACAAAAAAACAACTACACAAACAGGACTGAACTGAACTATCTGGTACTGAGTAGAAGTATTTTGAAGGTTTCTACGGATATATCTCTTGTAAATATCTCTTCGAGTAATATGTAGTTTTGACACATAAAGCAATACCATATACAATAAGACATGGGCTTCAAAGATTAATTAAATAAATAATAAAATAAATAAATTTTGTTATCAAAAGACGAGTAAATGGGAAAACAGAATGGAATAATCATAATATCAAAATAAGGTAGAAAGAAACTTAACGAACAAAATAAACCTGATTGAATTAACTTTAAAAACAAATAAGCATATACAAAGATATGTGCGTATAAATATGCGTACGTGTATAAATACGTGTGTACGTGTGTTTGTGTACAAATGTGTACATGCGAAACTCATTATTTGGAAAGATTGGAACGTTAGTTACGATGATAGCATAAGATCGCTTGAAATGAAGGCACAAACACGAAACAGATAGATGAAATTCGAATGAAGGAATGAATGAAAAAACGGAAAGATAGCAACTAATAATAATTCAGTTAATTCATAGCAATAATAAATAGTGTTAAATAATGATCCTCACTGTCCAGACAGACTGCTCAGAAACTTGCACATGTTTGTTGTAACGATCTAACATAGACAGTAATCTAATAGGAGAACATGTACTTAAGATACAAAATGTAGATGAATTAAGGATGTCGTTAAACACAACTAATAATATATTCATTGGATATCAACGCAGAGGAAAAAATTTTCAAAAAATGTTAAAAAAGTGCATAAATACGTATACAAACATCTTACACCAAATCAAACAAGATGGCATAAAATAATTACGGTAAAGGATAAAATAACTTAAAGCCAAAATACAAAGAAGATAATGAAAATATGAATAAGACTGTATCATGATATGATAGTCATAAGACGGTATCATGATATGACACAGTTACTCAAATTACTAAAAATAATGACAGTAAACTCAATGTGTCTGGAACTTATTTAGCCAGTTAGTAATAAAACACACGCATACACGACACACATACAGACGAATTCAATTAAATGCTCGCGTATAAAAAGGTACAAAATTATTTAAGTATGTGTGTGTGTATGTGTGTGTGTGTGTCTGTCTATGTGTGTGTATGCGTGTGTGTGCATAAAAATAACTCATGTGATGGATGATATACAAACAAGCAGTTACAAAAATACCAACATATACACAAAACACAAACAGTAAATACACGTACATCTGTATTGAAATGCACAAAAGATGATATACGCATCTATAAAATAACAAATTGATACAAATGCCAGAAATGATTATTAAATAGAAATAGAAAATAACTAGAATAATAACAACAACAGGAAAAACGACGAGAAAGTCGCCACACTGACGGCATGAAAAATAAAATAACGATAGAAGTAACGGGCATCTGATGACGACCGGCGATATGACGATGACAAACATGACAGTAATAAAAATATTAATAACACTAATAACAATAATAACGATGATGATGGCGATGATAATAACATCAATAATAATAATAATAACAACAATGATATTTATACGAAAATGAAAAGATAAAATATAATATCAGTTATCTCATAAGAAGCTTAATAATAAAAAAACAAAAATAAGATTGAAGACGACGCCCTGGAGAGCTCCTAATGTTCAACGTAGCAAAGAATTACGAGGTAGACAGTAAGAGTAGTAGAACCACCTAGAAGAACCACAATAGTGTATGTATGTAGGTAGTAGGTACTATGTGATGTGTGTGTATGTGTGTTGTGTGTGTGTGAGTGAGAGAGAGAGAGAGAGAAAGAGAGAAAGAGAGAGAGAGAGAAAGAGAGAGAGAAAGAGTAGAGAGTAGAGTAGAATAGATGCAACTTGATGATCGAATGATGACGTACGATGACGATTAAAATAATAATGATGATGATATTGATTAAAATAACAATGAAAGAGAGAATAAAATAATGACGATTATGATGACAATAGCGATAATGATCAAGACGACAGAGTACTTTGGTGTCCTATTCTTAAGTTGTTAAAATGTTTATGAGTGCACACGCACAGATGTACGTAGGGAATTGTATACAGCTTTTTAAAAGAATGCTTAAAAGGAATGAAGATGATGATGCTGCTTGAAACTGAGTAGAGATGCTAATCACAACATCACGTTGATGTTGTGATGTGACTTGAAATTAAATAAAACTTACGAGAATTTCTAACCAAATATTAGCCAAATAAATTATAAAAACCAATATATCCAGATTCAAATAAGACTACGTAGATGATAGTGATAATGATAAAAATGATGTTGACGATGATGACGAAGATAGAATCGATGATAGTGGTGTGGTGGTTGTGGTAATATTCGTGATGGTGACGATGAAGACGACGATGAGACTGAAAATAACTCTGGGGGGCGATAATGATGAACGTTGCGAGAAATCATATAAATGGAGAATTTCATTTTTTAAACAAAATAATGAGCATGGAAAATCACCATCATGCTGATGATAAAGATATTGCTACAACCATCCCCATCATTTCTGTGAGACGATGATCAGAAAAGAAAAAATAAAAACTCAAAATGAGTATTGGATAAGAATTGATGCAAAACTTCTGTGACATGACATGATGATAAGGTCCTTGAACTTATGAGTGCAAGATACAAAATGATGATAATAATCTACATCATGTCATAGAAATTAAAAAGAAACATAATATAATCCGCAACATACAGACAAACTACATATATTTATATTCATTTATTAAAACTCAAAAAAATCTTGCCATGTTTTTTCTCATAATAATAATAATAATAATAGCATAAAAACTTAAAATCATGTGAAAATCTTTATTAAGGCAAATATCCTCTATTTAAATTAAATTCAAATCAAATTTAACTTCAATATTTACACATACTTTTCGTGGACACATGGCGGAATTGATAAATTTTACAATTATAACAATATTTTGTCGAACAATCAATGAAAAAAATATCATATGTTTAACATAAAAAAAGTAAAATTACAAAATAATTTCAAGTTTTCACGAAGATTAAAACATTTTTCAATCAATTATAAAACAAATAAAAATAATTTTTGATTTAAAAGTAGAAATTCTGCTTGGTCGGTCACTGTACATCGGTCGGTCATCAGACAAAAGATGAAAAACCAGGCAATGGTGCTCTCGATCTGGCAACATTGTTGACAACAATGTTCGGACTCGTGAGACTGTTGTAATTGTTGTAATTATCGTCAACATTGTCGACGTTGTTGGCATTATACATGGTATTTGTATAGGAGATGTTGTTGCTACTCTTGTTGTCGTTGTTGCTGTAAGTCTTATTTTTACTGTAAGAAGATCTGTTGCCAGTAAGTTGACTGTGTGAATTGTTGTGATGGTTGTAGCTGCTGTTGTTGTAGTTGTTGCTGTTGTTGTAGTTGTTGCTGTTGTTGATGTAGTTGCTGTTGTTGTTTGATCGATTCCACGACCTCTGGACGTCATCATTGACGTAGTGGTTAATAAATATTGGAGTGGAATCATCTTGTGGTGATCTGTTGTGGTTGTTGTTGTTGTGACTACTGTTGATGTTGTTGTTGTGACTACTGTTGTTGTTGTTGTTGTTAATGTTGTTGATATTGTGTAACCTGCTTGATATTCTATTTCTGTTCTCTGTAGTCGGCTAAAAGAAATAAAAATTTTTTTTATCATGGTAGTACAACAAAGTCCAATGAATCTTGAATTTAAAAAGTTATTTGGAGCAAATATTAATCAAAACAGATCTCATATTAACGATTGATAAATTAAAAATTGTTGAGATGACTGAAAAACGATTGTGTAAAAATATTGAGACGACTCGAATATGACTCATCTTTCAAACACTGAATCACATGTCAGATATGTTTTGACATATTTTTTAAAAACATATAATATAGACCATCTTCATACCATAATAATTATATTATATTCACATCACCATTACAACCAAATTATTATAACATCATTATCAATCACATCACAGCCATAATAATAACAACCACATTATCGTCGTCATCGTCATCATCATCATCGTCGTCACCATTATCATCATCACCACCACCACTTCCTCCTCTCCTGACCAAGTGGTATCTGGCAGCAGCAGTAGCAGCAGCAGTAGCAGCAGTGGCACTGCTATCGGACTCCTTCTCAGAAAGGCTGCTACTACTAATTGATTTGTGGACATCATCGTCCTCATCTTCCTCATCAAATCTCATGGGGGTGTTGTTGTTAATGTTACTGCTGTTTCGTGCATTGTTACTGCTGCCACTTCTGAGGTTTTTGTGCTGTTTTAAACGCTGAACTGATCTAAGTACAACGTAGAAAAAGTATCATCAGTAATTAAATTGACTTGCATAACAGAACTAAAAAATTTACATTTTGAATTGAATCAATTGCTTTAAATTTTTACAAAAATTTAAATTTTACAACTAAGCTAGGTTTCAACCTTTAAACTTTTCCACCCAAATATAATAAAAAAAAGGCAAGCACAAACTTGTAAATAACAGGTTTGATGAAAGAAGCAGGGGACAGTGACTGTAGTTGTTGTTGTTGTTGTTGGAACCTGCTGGCAAACAACGAAGAATTGGAAATGATTGGAAGTTGTTGTGGTCCAGGTTGTTGTTGCTGCTGCTGACTGCCAAACATATTGTCATCAGCATCGTCATCATCTTCCTCCCCATAGTTTTGATTGAAAATATTTTGTGTGGAAGTGTTGTTGTAGTTGTACAAACTCGGGGTGAAGTCGTTGTTGTTGCTGTTGTTGTTTCTAGTTAGTGGAGTGGATTTATGTTTGTCGTAAAGTTTAGATGGGTTAAGTTCGAACGTGGTGAATGGCTCGTCGTGCGGCTCCGAACTGTGGCTGGTCAGCTTCACTGGCGTCTGATTCGACAGCGCTGTCAAGTGGAAGAAAAAAATTTAATTGGGAAACGATGGGAGTAGTATTTTAATGATTGCTGATTAACACAAAGTATAAACAACCCACACAACACTTCGACACAAAATATCTTCAAATATCGTTTATACTTTGTAACAATCAGCAAGCGTTGGCGCCATTAAAATAATATTCATAAAATTTTATCTTAAGTTCGCGAAAACAAAAACAAGATAGCAAAAACAAAGTTGAAGAAGATTTGTGCCAACAATTACAGCAGCTACACGATCTAAAAAACTCTTCAAAATGTTTAATGCGCATTCATAGAGGAACTTTCATCAACTTGAAAAAAATAATCAAAAAGGTACAAGTGAGAAATTTGTTCACCATTTTTCTTAAACTTTCTGTTCTTTCCAGTGAGGATGAGAATAGAGGTGATGATGAGGACGATGATGAGTCCCACCAAAGCCATGATGAGGAGGAACCACCACTGCTGGTAGAACGGTCGGTCCAATTGTTTCATCACTTCTGTTGTTGATGTTGTTGGTGTTGATGCTGATGTTGTTGTTATTGTTGTTGTTGAAGGTAGTGGTGTCGTATTAATCATCAATCAATTAAATCTCTAACGAGTTGTTAAACGGTTTATAAAAAGCCCACTAAAAAGCAATTCACGAAAGCGTCAAAAAGTTCACTTCTATTCAAATCCATTTCATTGCGAACTGATCATTTTAGACCAGTTGGTGCAATCCAGTCTGATCTAATACAACAAATCAGAAATTCACTCAAACTAGTAGTTGACTTTTCACAGAAACAAAAGTTGAGTGAACATGTGTGAAAAAAAAAACAAAATCATCATGGCAATAACATTTTTGCCAAAATAAATATGCAGATGTGAATTAAATAAAAAATTAGATCATGAAACTGGAAGTATCTGTAAATTTTAAAAAAAGATGAAAAACTTCATTAAAATTACTGCGATAGCACTAACCAGCCAGTTGAATGAAATTAGATGGTTCACTCAGTTCCCCCATACCCCACCTGTTGTAATGAAACACTCTCACCATCCTATCACCATCAGCATCACTGCTCGGTGAGGAGGAAGAGGACGACGATGACGACAATGACATCACATTGATTTTCATGGAACTTTCCAAGCCGTATGATTCTCCAGATGTCTGCCATGCACTGTCTACAAATTCGTTGAGTTGACGTCTTAATATTTGAGCATCGTTGGAAGATTTGATGATGTGATGTTGTCGGTTGTAAATGATCATTAATAAAGTGCACTCAAAGCCAAGGATGAATGGATATAGCCTTATTTCCACTACGCACTAACTCAACCTGGCTTCTTTATAACAAATCTGATCCAACTAATCTACTGTCATAATGAAAACATCTTTACTGCTGATCACAGAAACTTCACAAGCTTTTCATCTTCGTAACAAATATTTATCTATATCACAAAACCATTTTTTCCAACTTTCTGTCTCGACAAAACATCAATATAAAATTTATAACACTTGCCGAAACCACCGCCTGACCTGATTTGACCTTGCTCTGCAGCACAGTGCCCAATATCGGGTCACGACCCGCCACCCCATTCAGCCACGTCACTTCCAACTGACTGCCACTCAGAGTGCAGGATGGCTTGGAAGGAGCTCCTGGACAGTCTGCAGAGGTTATGTGCATGAAATTCATTGGTGGCAGTTGTGCCCAAGCAAATTCATTAACAACTAACTTTTTAATTAACGAAGTGAAGGAAAAATGGTTGAATACATAATAAACTTTTAAAAAATTTTATTTAACTGGTTACTGATATTCACAACAATTCAAACAAAAGCTAAATCCGAATTTCGTAAATTATTAAATTTTAATTCAAAAATTTTCTTTACACACACTGCTTCCATGCAAAGTATATAAAACAATAGAGCAAAAAACGAATCTTAAATAAACGAGAGCATAAGAAACGAACCATAGCAAGGCAACATGCTGATTCTCTTCAGCACCTCCTCACCCCAGCCAACCCTGGTTCTGCCCTTCATGATCACAACATAATTCATGGCCTCTATGAGCTGGTTGATGACGTACTTGCTCGTGTTTGATGGCAACTGCAGCTGAGCGCTCTTCTTGACGCCTGAACCAGTTGTGTTGGAAATTAACGAAATTGAAAAATAAACTTTCCATAATTCGATCATACTTATTATTATTTTGTTTAGAAACAAAGCGATCAACTCATCTAATAGACGCTTTATTAGCTTCTTTCATGCAGAAGTAATCAGTAATAATAACGAAAATTTGAATGAGTCACAATTCAACTCGGAATAAAACTTGTCCTAATATAGAAAAACATGTGACTCCGCATTGAAAAATTATAAATTCTCACCTTTAACATCGGCATCTTGGTAATAGGATAGTTCGTACCCTAGCAAATCTCCGTTCGGTTTGGAGGGAGGCGACCAAGAGACGTTCAGTGAAGATGGTGAAGCAACCACCAACAAAAGAGAGGATATATTGGATGGCACTGCGCGTGCATATATTATACATTTGATGTATATGGGTGTATGGATGCATGTGTGTATGGTGACCATATTATTGGCACATGTATCTCACTGTGAAACAATAAGTACGATAATATGAATCAATGCAAAGGTGCAATATAAATTCTCTAACAATAATAATAATATAATAATATCAATCAAGCTACCATCTTCATCAGTGACAAAGGCCAGTGGGTGGTCGGCTGAGGCTCCATCGCCAGCGTCATTGAATGATCGTACGTCAATTGTGTATCTTGTGTATGCTTCCAACTTCGTTAGAGACATCACGTACGGATGTGACGTTGATGAGGATGACGAAGACGAAGATGACGGTTGTGGTGATAATGACGAGAGAAACAAAGTTATCGAAACATTCTGCATATTTTTTGCCGAATATATGACCTGAAATAAAGTTTAATTTATTAAATTAGGTTATAAGTGCTAAAAAACTTTTATGACTTGTTGAAAATGTCCTAATAAAATTTAAAATAAAAGCAATGAAGCTGTAAGCATAAATTGACTAAATATAATCATTTCATTAACATTATACAGATTATTTATTGATTACAATTTATAATATATTGCATATTAAAACCTTGAAGCCAAGAGTGTTTTCAAGATTGTAAAGCTCATCAGCATATAATCTATACTCCCATGATATTAAAACGGAATTTGATGTGATGTTAGAAGCCTTCATGTTTTTAACTCCTGTCGTTGGAGCTTTGTATGTTTTATTAAATTAATGAAAATGTATTAACAAATAGTTTTAATGTTAGTATCAAAAAAAGATGAAATGAACAAGTGAACAATCTACAAATGAACAAGAACGCAGCAAATTTCCTCAGCCTAGTTTTCTTTATAAATATATGTATATATGCTCCAGTGTTAACTGACAATGCATCTGACTTTCAATAAATGCGGGCGAGCAAAAATTTGAAGAATTCGAACGTAGGTCCAGCTGACATCAGAGAGAGCTTAAAATTTAACTCGCACAGTGCAACAACACATTTTCCACCGGCAGGTTTTTAACCAGCGGGATTTTTAGTTGTGCAGTTGATAATCATTTTTACAATGTTCATTAAACATTTTCTGCTACATATCAATGATGATAAAAATAAGTAGGTATTTAAAAAATATAATTGAAATGGAATAAAATTTATTATTTTTTTCAGTACAAACGAATGAAAAACTAGTTTAAAAAAATGAAAAAAATAGTATGCAAAAAAACAAAACAAATGCTCCTTACGGATTTCAATGAATTTGGTCAACACAGGAGTGAAATCACTGGAGCCAGCAGAATTGTAACATCTCACCTTGAAATAATAGGATGTAAATTTTTTCAAATGATCAAACACAAAGCTGGTCTGATCAGGGTCATTAATCAGTTCAGTGGACCAGTTATCAGTGTCTGGAGTTTGCTGAGAACTAATGGAATGGAACACTTCGTATCCTAGCAACACGCCATTTGATGCAGGTGCTAGAGGAGGCTGATGATGAATTATACAAAATGATTACAAACGATCACATAAAAATGTCTGTCTGGTTATTTATCTTCATTTTCAATTCAAGATATTCTTAAATTAATGATTAAGTTAAAAGTTAAATCAATCTGCAAATATTTTGCAAAACCGAATTTCACTGTCAACGTTTTCAATCATATTCATATTCATATTCTCTTTTCTTTTAATTACATTTAAAAACATTTACTGTAAGTTCAATATCGAGTGAATTGAAAATAAAATGAGTATGAACAATTCTTCATCGAACAAAAGCAACCTTCCAAGACAGCAGGGCAGATGATAGTGAAAGAATTTTTATTGAAACTTCAATGGGAGGAGATGAAGGGGGTGCTTGAAGAGTCATTTTCTCATCTGACCAATCAGAGTATGGGCTTGTTCCAACATCATTGTATGCTGCAACTCGAAATTTGTATGAAGTGTACGGTCGCAAGCTAAAACGAAATGGAAATTAGTAAAATTAAATCTATATAAAATAAAATACTTTCATGCTCAATTAAAGAAAAATTGATGACATACAAATTGATAATATAATAAAATAGATAAAACTTGAAAATGCCAGCAACATATTTTACAATTCCAAACCTATCACTTTATAACTATCAGCCAACTAATCGTATTAATGAGAAAAAAAAAGTTGAATACTTGGTAACGTTGAATGAACTGGAGTCAGGAGGGACTGTTATGAAAAATGTTTCAGCATTTTGTTGCTGAGGTGGTAGCTTCTGAGCAGCAGCACCAATCTGTCGCCTGCTCCGACTCAAGCCTAATGGTCTGGATTGTATTTGGATGGAGAAGTTTCTTAAAAGTGTGAAGAGATCATCGTTAGTGTTTATCTGCCACGAGATGAGCATTGATGTGGAGGTAGTAGACTGAATCAAAGGCTGGCTTGGTGTTGTTGGCAGTACTGCAACAAGTATATTATTACCAGCACTGATACATATTACGTTATTAATTTTAAAAACTCAGAACAAGCAAAACTTTTAACATCTAAAAAACTTTAAACGTGAATTGAAACGATTATAAAATAAATTCTGCTTAGAAAAGTTAAAAAAAATTTAAACGATAAAAACAAAAATTACTTCTGATATCAGATGTGAAAACTAAAGCTTTTCTTCCAAAACCCCATCCAGCTCTGGTTCTAGCAGCAACCACAAACACATAATATGAATTAGACAATAGATTTGAAGACACAAAGTATCTTGTGTTCTTATCGATGTTATCAACACTAACATATTTGTTATTCAGATTGTTATCATTATTGTTGTAGTTATTGTAGAGAGAATAAGTGACTTTGTAGGAGATGATGACTCCGTTTGGAGGGCTTGGTTCATCCCAGTGCAGAGTGGCAGATGTATTGGAGATCTGTGTGAAGTACACGTCAGCTGGAGGACCAGGAACTAAGTGAATTTCAAGGTTGTCATTAATTTATGATTTGGAAAAGATGAGGAAATTGAAATTGAAAAAAATGTAAAAATTGAAACCAAAATAAGCAATGATTGTATTTTTTATTGTATTGAAAACATTGAAGCTAATGGGTAAAAACTGTAAAAAATTATCAAGAATAAAATATTAAATAAAATTATATTGCGAACAAAAAAGCCATCAATTCCAACAACATCAAACGTAAAGCATCAAACGAAAAACATGAAACATTAATAATTTGAAGAACAACTCATACCATCCTCAAAGGTCTTGAAAGTAACAACATCACTCCACGCTCCACAGGCAATACGAGTGAAGGCGCAGATTTGGAATGCATAACATTGGAAGTATCGTAACGATGTTAGATTAAAGAAAGTGACGTTGTGTGGTTGTATGATGACAGAAGTGTTGGCTGTTGATGACGATGATGATGCAGGTGACTGCACGTTAATCTCATCAACAGGCCAGTAGGTTAGCTGTTCAGTAAAGAATTATCATTCCATGTTCAAGTAGGTTTTTTTTACAAATTGTTAAAAAAATGAAATGACAAATACGAAAGATGGAAATAATGACAGACTTTGTATCCGAGCACAACTCCATTGCAGTGGTCAGCTGCAATTAACGACCAGCTGATGATTGCAGACGACGAGCTTGTTACAGTGAGTTCAATGTTTGGAGGACTTGTGGATGGTGCTAAAATAATTCAAATAAATTTTGATTTATATCAAAATGAAATATATCAAAAACAGCTAGACCAGTGAAGTAATTTTTTCATTCAAAATAATTTGAGTCTAAATCCTTTCAAATCAATAAAGAATAACATAACAAAAATTTGAAGCTTTCGGTCATAATTTTAGCAGTTTCTATAGATACTTCTTATAAATATGAGCAAAAAATTATTCCAGTTCAATTGAAAAAAGTACTAAATCGTCATAAATTTACACTTATCCTAGCTTGATTGAAGTTATAAATCGCAACATGAAATTAAAGATAAATGATGAACGTTGAAAAAAGAGCAAACCGAATTCGAGCGTTTGCTGGAGAGCAGACATGGCCGTCGCACATCCAAGACTATTGCATGAACTGATTGAAACATTGTACCATGTGAACTCGTGCAGTTGGACCAGACGATGGGATGATGATTGGGGCGACAATTTGATTTCATTGTTATCTCTGTTTACGTTGTTAACTCCGTCGTTACTTACCCTCCATTGAAGTTTGTACACAGCACCATCTCCATTCCAATGGTCGTATGCTGTTGGCTAGAACACAAGTGTATTTGTATTATTATGATATTTAAAATTTTAAACGTTTTAAAATTAATAAAATAGAATGTACATAATATTGTGACAAAATAATAAATGAATACCACTTATTCAAATGAACATTCACATTTATTTATATTTATACAAAACAGCTTATTAACAACAACAACAACAACACACGTTTAGACGACATTTTCCCCGAGATCGGGGGTTGCCGTTTGGCTACCTATGATGAAACCGAAATACCCCTCGACGCCATCCACATCTGTCACTCGCCTCAGTATCACGCAACCCCGCTTTCACCCTGTCCTTCTCCACCTGCTCTCTCCATCCCAATCGCGGACGACCCCTTCCTACCACTCCTTCAACCTCGAACTCCAACGCTCGCCTAATCCCGACCCTTTCATCCCTTCTCAACACATGTCCATACCACCGCAATCTCGATCTCCTTATCAATGTCACAATGTCCTCATTCAGTCCCATCATTGACATCAGCTCTGTACTACTCCTCCTATCCTTCACTTTAACCCCACACATCATCCTCACCATAGCTCTTTCAGCCCTCTGCAGTACACTATCCTCCTCTCTCTTCAACACCCAAGTTTCACCACCATATACCATCGCTGCTCTCACAAATGCTTTATATACCCTCCCTTTCATCTTCACTGACCATTTCTTTCCACACAATACCCCACCCAGTTCCCTAAATTTCATCCATCCTACACGAACTCTAGCCGTAACTGCGCTCAAACATCCTCCATCCGCGTTCAGCTTATCCCTTAAGTAAACAAAGCTTTCCACTCTTTCAATACCACCACTCAACCCCGTCCTTGCGTCCGTCCTATTAATCACACCATGAACACATTTCTTACATTTGAACGTGCCTTCCACCTTTTTCAGTGCCCCCCTCACACCACTACATTTCTTATGCACCCATTTCTGACATCCTATACACAATACCGAGTTAGCCTTCACTCTCCTGTCGCATACCCCACAGGGGTCTATTTTACTTATCACTCGCTCCCCACCTTCCCCACTCACCATTACCTTCGTCTTACCAATATTAACTTTTAACCCTTTCTTTTCAATAACATTTTTCCATCTGTCAAATTTTAACTGCAATTCTTCCATGTTATCAGCCATCAAGACTAAATCATCTGCATACAAAATCTCAAATAACAACCCCTCCATTATGTTTCCACACACATCCATCACAATTGCAAACAGAAACGGTGATAACACTGATCCTTGATGCACTCCTACCTTAACACTAAAAGCGTCCGACATCCCCCTTCCACATAAAACAGCTTATTAACAAACAAAAATAAAACGAAAAAAATAAAATCTATAGCTTGATGGTTATAAACTTAAATTTATAACCATCAAGCACAAAACAAAATTAATGAAATTAATGTAAATGATAAAACAATTAAATATTCGAATTTCAGCATTATCATTGGGTTGCAAATGACAAAAGGCTGGATGCTGTATGAATGTACAATAAAGATTTAAAATTAAAATTAGCCACCAAATACTAACTGTCCATTGAAGAAATAGAGAGGTTGAATTGATGGCTGAAAGAGTAAGTGATGGAGAGTTCGTTGGAACGGCCGGTCGAGTGAAGAACGCGGCAGACGGTCGACTGGCATTGCTCTCGCCAGCTGCATTTCTGCTCGACACTCTCATCTGGTACTTCAGGTTCGGACGCAGATTGCTTACTGGAAAAAATTAATATCACAATTATATAATAAAAGTTTTTTAAAATTAAATGCTATTCATTAATTAATAAGCTATATGATGAGCCGTACCGGTTTCCACATCGCAAGCATTCAAAGTCAGTCAGGCTCAGTCAAACAGGATTTTAATTTCATGTATTTGTCACAATGAAAGAATTGTTCTCCCTTAAAATCAACTACAGAACCATTATAATTTTTGTTGAGTTTATTTTTAATAAAATGGGATTAATTACTACAGTCAATGAACATTGATAATATCTCTAAACTAGATAACGCTGAAACAGCTGCATGATCATAAAAACTTGCCTTTGATAGATACTTGTCCACTCTGATCCTTGTGTACTTGATCCTCTTCAGCACTGACGTCAACAAAGTGCTGCCAACCAGAGTTGATGTCATCAGGCAAGTCCGCGTTGATGTTGTCGTATCTGCAATCAACAATCCACCATATAATGGATGAGTATCCGTCAAAACCAGGAATGAAAGACAACGTCACGGATCTCTCTTGTACGTCAGAGAGGGAGAGTGAAGTAGGAGGCGACGGAAAAACTGAATAGAATAGACAGCATGATAAAAGAATAATGATAGTAGGTACACAATTCAGTTGATATTTATTAATAAGCCATACATTTCTTGTAAGGTTAAAGATCTTATTTAGCAAATTACAGAACTAATTATTATAACAACTTTCTTTTCAATATTTTTCGGTGGTATCAACAACGGATACACAGTGCATGTAAATACACGTGAAAACACGCATCCGCACACGTTAAATATGGTAGACGGCAATCTTTTTGCAATCAAATCCAGGCACTTTACCATCCCACCATCAGAATATTCAGACAGACAGTCAACTTGCATTGCAAAAATTAGACAACAGAATTCACACAATAGAATAATTGAATATTGAAACACACAAGAACAAAGAGGGGTCATTTGTTACAAAGACAACGACGATCTGACCAGGTGTCAGTCCTGACAGGATGCTGACACCAGTAACTGGACCCTTGCCAGCTTTCGTCCTTGCAGCCAGTTCAAAGTGGTAGCGAGTGCTTGATCGAAGTCCATAGATTGTAACGTTTGTAGCAAGTGCCGCTATGGAGAGCTCATTTACAAGTGCATTGTAGTTTGCCACGCCTTCAGATGCTTCCGCCCAGTAACGCATGTCATAGCCTTGTCACGAGAAGAAAGTAAGCGTAATTTAATAAATGAATTATTTATGATATCTTGTGTCAAACTCATTTCGAAATGTTTAATGACAGATAGTTACAAATTAAAAATGAACTTTTATCACGGTTACTGCAAATGGAAATTAATTTATCAGTCAGCCAGAATTGAAAAAGAAAATGCAGTTTCACAGATATAAAAATAATTACCTACCTAGGAGTATACCATTTGTGAAATGAGGGGGTATCCAGGATAGAACCAGGGATGTGTCTTTCACATCCATAAACTTGACATCCTCAACAGGCCCTGGTACTGTTTACAACAATAGTAAAAGATGATGTCTAAGCATTAATTTATTGCTACTGTATAAATGTAGTCAGAACAAAACTACCAGATTAAACTAAAGTTAAACAAACAATACCGATTAGTTTAACATCCTTCACTGATTTTAGTTTAAGGAACAATTAAGGTTAATTGATTTGATAGATTGATAATGTAATAGATTTACATGGAGAAGCTAAAATTAGTATTAAACATAAATAAGTAAAGATGTGCATGGTATGTGCGTTGTGTAACTACATGAATTTGAACCAACCATCTTCAAACGTTTTGACAGTGAGATAGGGAGAAAGAGGACCATCCCCTTTAGATGTGAAACAGCATATGGAAATAAAATACAGCTGATACTTTTTCAATCCACTGGATACGTTGTACCTCTGCAGACCTAGCATGTTGTTGGAATCTGATGCAATCCTAAACACAAGAGACCTCGTCGTGTTCCTACCCTCGTTCAATGGACCCGGTGAAGCTGCTGTTAAGAAATACAGAATTAACGTTTTTAAAGTTTGAAATTTAAAAAATTAAGCTAATTGCTACATTTATAGCATAAATGATTATAAAGCAGGTACATGAGATTGGGAGTTTGAATTAAACAGCAAAAATGGAAGTGAATGTCGTGATTGATAGAATGTTTGAAAAAAAGGTTTTATATAGTTTGAAATGTAAAATTTCATTATAAACATCATCGTTAATTTATCATAAAAGAAATACTTGAATTCAGCGGAGGTTCAATGAAGAAAATTTTGTATCCCATGTTGATTCCATTGATGGACTGCGGTGGAGGAGGCATCCAGCTGACCATCACCCCCTCTGACGACAAAACATTAGCACTGAGGGTAGTTGGAGCTTCAATTGGAACCCCTTCATCAGTCTTCACCTTGACACTTTCTGAGAAGACTCCATCACCAGCAGAATTATACAAAGCAACAGAAAACTCATAATCCTGCCATGTGATGAGGTTGACAACGTCGTACGTCACCCTCTGCATGAATGGACTGATGTCCAGTTTAGTTGAGGTCAAATCAGGGTAGCCAAACAACTTATAACGCAACGTATATCCGAGAGGTAGGCCATTATAAGTGCTTGAATCAGGCGCTGACCACTGCAGAACTATTGAACTGTTTGAACGTGCACTGCCCCATAGGCCTTGAGGAGCACCGCTTGGCGCTAAAAATCAATTTGAATAAATTCCTTTGAATTATTATTAAAAACTATAAATAATCCTGCAGTGACTTACTGCAAAACTAAATCGTAAAAACAACCAAAGCGTCATAGAACTTGAAAATGAAAAAATGCATCCAACAAATAAACAAACGTTGTTGAGGGAGCGTGACAGATGAAGTAGAAACAGTTCCCTCCCCTTCACCGACAGAGTTGAATGCACTGATGCAGACGACGTACGTCTGAGACGGCACCAAGTTGGTGCTGATGACGAACGATGATGAAAACGGTGAGGTGCTGTTGCTTATCGTGATCCACATCGGACCACACTTCGTAGGGTTCACTGGTTTTCAGATTCATACAAAATAATTATTGCTCCAGTCGGCAAATGAATTCAAATTAAAAAGTAATAACTTTTGATTTAGCTTTCAGTAAATTGTAAATTGCATTACAACTCAGAGACACACCTGTGGAACTGTTGAAGATCCTGACGACGTAACCCAAGAGAGGTGTGTTACCATCATATCCGGGTGACCAACGAACAATGATAGATCGATTGGTCGACGAGTTCAACAATATATCCACAGTGGATGGAGCTTGAGGTAGTTCTGAATTCACATTTAGTTTTATATAATTTACTTGGCAAAATTTTTTTTAAAGGTTGTTGCAACAGTTCTTGCATTGTCAAATGAATTTAATATTTTAATAAAATGGGCAAAACAAATAACAGAAAATTGACCAAGTGAATGTGAGACAATCAATGAAAAGTGACCACCTCACTTACCTATCACACTCAGGAAGGCATCCAGTGAATCATTCCCAGCCAGTGAGGCAACGTCACATCTGTACATGCCTGCATTGTTGTAATCAATAAATAAAAGCAGCAAATTACATAGTCGGAAAATTTAAAAATCAATATTCCTTGCACTAAAAAATGAAATAACTGGGATAGCTGAGAGTAACAAGAGAAATGTTTATGAATAAGATAGAAGAGTTAATGATCCAACCGATGTCAGAGTTGCGAACAGAAGATATGAGTAGGGAGCCGGTGTTTGCTACGAGATGATATCTGTCGTTGTACGCGAGAACAATGTTAACGTTGTTCTTAACAAATGACCACACCGACGACACGGCAACATCTTCATCATGTGACGTCGAACATTCCAATGTGGCTCGACCACCTTTCACAACAGAATAGTTCTGGTGACGCGCTGACGTTATCACCGTTGCAACTGAAACAAGTTCATCAAAATATTCAATCATTGTTTCTTTAGCAATAAATTTCTAGAAAACTAAAGTTTTTCCGCTTTGAAGCAAAAACGTATTTTGAAGTTTTTGTGGATGAATGATATTTTCTTTGGTATAACAAGGTGAATAAGTGTAGAGTTGAACAATTTAATGTTCGTTATAATAGCAACATCATTCATATAAAATCAAAAAAACTATACTAAAACAATAAATAAACTTAAAAAGAAATCCAACATTTAACAGTGAGATAAGCGGATTTGTAATCAAATGCCAGAGCATTGGAGGCGTTGCACGTGTACAAATCCTCATCGTCTTTAGATACACGTTTGATTATCAATCCCTCAGCAGTTGTCTGAAACTTCCTAGGATCATCATTCAGTTTTGTTAGCTGGGCTGTCATTGAAAATAATAATCAATATATAACAAATATTTCATGAAATAAACTTTAGTAAACTAAAACAAAAGGCAAGATGATAGAGAAAAAACTGAAAACTAACAGCTTTTAGACCAAGTGATGGAGGGTGTTGGTGCTCCAGATGTCTCACACATCAGGGTCACATCTGTCCCAACTACTGCTGTGGTGTTTGTGGGAGCACTGATGATCTGAGGTGGAGAACCTGCAGTGGAGTGTATCGTAACAACAACAGGCTAGAATTCACATTATCCAAATTATACAACAAACTTTAACCGAACAAAAAAATTCACTCGTAAAAAATCAGTGAAATTACATAAATTGTAATTAGAATTTTGTAAATTTAGGTGAAGATCAAATTTCACTAACTGTTGACGACAATCCACGCTGCAGTGGTGACGACACCGGCGGGATTTGAAGCAAAACATTGGTAAACAGCTGAGTCACTTTGATGCATGGAATGCAATGATAAGGTTCCGTTGTACAGTATCGATATACGCCTGTGAAATGTTTTCTACATTTTTACAATACATAACTTATAATATCCAATGAAAAAATATTTAATAACAATCACAGTTTTATTATGAATGTTGTAAAACTTTATAATTGAAGGAAGAAAATTACCACATGAATTAAAAAAAGGCTAACTCATCAAGAACCAGACTCAGTGAATTCTTGTACCAAAATGTTTTACAAGCAGGAATGCATTGCAATGCACACGACACATGCACATCACTCCCTAATTCAACTTCCATCTTCCTTGAACTCTCAGCTACTGTTGGCTTGACTGAAACAAAATACGTGTAAACCAATCAAAATTTAAAAAAATTGAAATATTAACAATGACAATTATTTTATTTCCAATCTTTCATCAAATTGGTTTTCGGTATATATTTTGCAATGTAACAAAACATTACCCCCCTATAAAACATTGTACATTATACAATTATCACACCAACATTATTTTCCTGATTGTTAATGCTGACCAACAAATAAACCAAATTTCTTACAGAACACATTGAGCTGAGCAGAAGATGCAACTAATGATGATGACGACGACGACGATGATGACGATGAAGACGTTGATGACGGGATAGCCTCACACTGGTATGTACCAGCATCTTCCAATGCAGGCTTCAGGATGGTCAGCACTCTACGAAGACTTGAGAGCAAGTACTTTGAGGCATTATTTTCTAATTGCACCTTCTTTTCAGATGACATTTTATACCAGTTGATAGTTCTAACCAGCTGCCCTCTAAAACAAAACAAAAATAAAATTCGGTAATAAGAGACCAATTGACAATTCAAAAAACATTAATTGGAAATGAACCTGGAGCTAGGTAGGCACTCAAAACTAATTTGATCATCTCCAACGGTGGCATTTACATCAGAAAGTGAAATCAAAAACTTCTGATCGATTGCAGATGTAGGTGAACTTTGAACTCTCAAAACAAACAGTGAGCTAGTTGTAGTCAGAGGTGACAAAATGTTGGATGCCTCAGCTCTGAACAACCTGTTATTATCTGAAGGTTTCAAAGTCAAAATGATGAGGTCCTTCTTAAGAGAAACATGAAACTGTTGAGAGCTGCTGATCAACGTGTTGCTGTTGTTAACATCTTTCCATTCGACGATCGCTGGTGGGTAACTAGATAGGGAAGGAAGATACAAAACAACATCCTCTCCCACTGCTCCTGAGATTATGTTCATAGCAGGTCCAGGAAAATTCTCCATGTCTAAGTATTATCAGTAAGTATCAATATTTATATAAATTATAAATTATATAAATATTTTGAAAACTTTTTGATATATATGATTATGGTATTTCTGGTACTGTTATCAAGTGGTTCAGATCATATCTGTTTGACAGAAAGCAACAAGTAGTTTTCAATAATGTGTTATCTAATGAAACGGTTTTGACATCAGGAGTGCCACAAGGTTCAGTGCTTGGGCCTATTCTTTTTATCATGTATACCGCTGAAGTTTTAAAAGTAATTGGTATTTTCGGTCTTAAATATCATGCCTATGCTGATGATATTCAGATTATAGTTAGTAATAAGCCAGAATTACTGCAATCTGAAATCAACAAACTTGTAACCTGCCTAAATGACATTGATAATTGGATGTCAAACAATGGTCTTAGATTAAATCAGCAGAAGTCAAAATTTGTTCCAATAGGTACATGGCAGCAGCTGATGAAACTTAATATCGATTCAGTGAAAATAGGAGATGTTAAAATAGAATTTAGTGACAAAGCAACTAATCTGGGTTTCATTCTTGATTCTAGATTATCGATGCATGATCATATAAAGATGATAACAAATTCTTGCTCCGGACAGATTCAAGAACTCTATAAACTCCGTAAGTCATTATATAAATCTGCTATTCATACCTTGGTGCATGCATTGGTTCATTCACGATTGGACTATTGCAATGGTCTGTTTTACTGTTTGCCAGATAGGTCTATTTTTGCAATTCAATCTATTCAGAATAGAGCAGCCAAATTGATTGTTGGAGGTCTC
This sequence comes from Helobdella robusta, assembly GCF_000326865.2. NCBI lineage: Eukaryota > Metazoa > Annelida > Clitellata > Rhynchobdellida > Glossiphoniidae > Helobdella > Helobdella robusta. The sequence goes on from NW_008704083.1 coordinate 6,635,018, forward strand.
AAATTTAACCATGTTACTCCAATTCTTAAGAGCCTTCATTGGCTTACTATAAAGAAAAAAATTAAATATAAAATATGTATTTTAATGTATTAAACTGTGCATGGCTTGTTACCAAGTTATTTGATAGATAAAATAAAAGAAAAGTCTATAATGATGAGTGGTATGAACCTTAGATCAGATGATGGCATTTTGCTGGTTGTACCTGATGTCAATCTGCAGATAGCATCAAGAGATTTTGCAGTGTCTGAACCAATGGTTTGGAACAGCTTACCGAGATCTTTTGGAACTAAAGATTTGAAACTTGATGATTTTAAAAAGAAACTTAAAACTTACTTATTTTTGCTTTGATTTTGTTGTTAAGTGAATAATTATTTGTTTGTTACTACCGCCATTGACTGTACTGTACTTTTTTCTTTTTTGACTTTGTTTAATTATAGATAGCGCTTTTGAGAACTTTTTGATTTTAATTAGCGCTTATAAATGTTTCATTAATAATTAATAATATATATATATATATATATTTATATTTATATATATAAATTTATATATATATATATATATATATATATATATATATATATATATGACATTTGACATTTTTTGTTTCATCAAATCAAAACAAAGAAATCAAAGAAATGATATCAATGAAAAGAAATGATCTGGAAATCAAAAAGAAAATATAATTTTCTAGTAATGATTACCAGTGACAATTGTAAAAACGAGAGCATATTTTAAATATTTTAGTGCATGTAAACTCACATTCATATTACAAATCTTAAAAAACCAAAAATGGAATCAAAATTATTAAGTAATCAACTCTTTTACATTTTTATCAGAATGTCGTTTGTAATTATTGAAACACAAATAAATATATAGACCAACGTAAAACATACTTATTCACACACACATATACACATACACATGAATATATATATGAATATATGCACACACACATGAATATATATATATATATATATATATATATATATATATATATATATATATATATATATCTGGATATGTATGTATAATGTATGTATACATTCCATAGCTTACAAAGATACAAAATATTAAGAGTTGAAATAGATAGCATAATTATTAACACTAACATGCCACATTAACATTAACTTTCATGCTCTGGAGTGATCCCAGCTTGTTCCTTGCAATGCACTGGTACACCCCAATATCTTTCAGACCAATGTTGGAAATTTTTAAGTACGAGTTGAGAGATGAGTTGACAATGAGATTATCATTTTTGATCCAGTCGTAAGTGGCTGGTGGGTTGCTGTCGGCCAGACATGATAATATTTTTGTGTTGCCAATCACGTCGGGCTTATCCTCTAATGGCTGTTGTGTGAAATGTAATGGAGGGGTTTCATCTGTGATGCAATTAATAATTAATTTATTATTAATTATATGCTGAAATAGTTAAATTCAATCTAAGTCAAATATATGGCAAATAAAATATTTTAATTTAAAATAGCATGTTTCACCATTGAGTTTGTTTAATGTTTTCATAAAGACAGAAATAATAACTGTAATTATTAACATTGAGTCTTAAGATGACAATAATAATGAAAAATAAAAAACTTTATAAATAAATAAATAATAAAAAACAGTGGAAAACATTGTCCAAATATTTAAATTCAAACAATTATTGAAAATTCTTAAAACCTTTTAGCTGGGAAGAGGAATGTATGACATTGCCAATGACCAAAATCAATATTAATGGAAACCATTGCTCTTGCATTTCTATGGCTATGGATGGGGCAGGCCAAGAAGGCTAAGCAGTCAGTCTTTTTTTTTTACAAGAGACTATAAGACTAGACTACAAGCTAGCTAGTCACTACTAGCTGTAACTGGTATAACAAACTAGTCAATTAAATTAATTATTAACCTGACTACTGCCTAGTAACTTAATTAAAAACAACCAAGTGGTCACTCAGCAGTATGCCAGATCAAGATCAGGCAGCATAGTGGATTAAATTAGCATCAGTCATTGTGATTTAAGAATTTAGTTAGTAAAATTTAAACACAAACCAAAGAAATTAGAAAGGTATGTAAAAAAATAAAAGTAAAGCTGTGCTGTGGTCTATTCTATAATTTATAAATAATAGAGAAGACTAGTGTAGATGTTGTAAACGGAGAAAAATGCACAAAAAATATAGACCGGTCACCTTAGATTCCGCTTGTTTTATTTTGAAATTCTCCATTTTACACCTGATATATCCTATCAATATTAATAATTCATTATTACATAAAAAAATTCAAATCAAAAGAAAACACCTGAAGCTAAACAAAATTTTTAAAGTAGATTCATATGTGAAGAAAAATATGGAAAGACTAAACTATTCAAGAGGAAAAATTTTACAGTTATTACGATATATATATATATATATATATATATTCAACATATATATATATATATATATATATATATATATATGTTGTTTCTCTAGAATTTTATTACTTTAAACTACACAGTGTGTGACGCGCACAAACATATATAAAAAAATGCGTATGTATCTTATTTGTGCGTGTGAGTGTGTGATCCACTTCCTTATATTCACCTACACAACCATCATTCATACTCACCTTCATAATGACAACCACCAAACTTTTACCTTAATTACACCATCAAAAAGTTAATAAAGAAATAAGCATGTAAGCATTTTGTTGCAGAAAGTTAAAAATTTCAACAACCAACAGTTGCTCGTGCCCCTATCTTTCTTCATATACAGTCTGGCCTCCAGTCCAGATAACGAATTTTACGGTTCCAAAAAAATTCGATATATAGAAATTTTTTATATAGAATTTGTTCGGGAAAAAATTCTATGTTGTCAAAAAGTTTTTTATATGCTATATATTTATGAAAAACAACCTTCCTGTCATTTATTTTGGTAGTAAAAAAGTAATAATTAATGATAAGAAATAAAAATTTAGAAGAGTAATTTATTTTTTGCTCCATATACAACGATGACTCCGATTCCATTGAATTTAATCAAGGTAGAATTCTCAAGAATACTAGAACAAGAAACAACAAATATGGTTCTAAGATTAAAGGAGTACAAAACACCGCTCATATCAATTCATGAAATATGTTTGCTGGTCAGATACATTTAACTTTTATAAATTTTATTCGTTATAGAGAAAAAGTTATATATGTAAAATTCCAAGAGACATAAAAAAATCGTTTATAAAGATTTTCGTTGTATAGAAGTTCGCTATGTTGATATCCGATTGTATCTCTATCCATATTTGTTCATTTGCACTGGCTACCTATAAAATATAGAACATTTTTTAAATTTGCGCGTTAATGTACAAGTCTTCATTAAAATTTTTTTCTTAGTACTATATTATATTAATATAACAACAGATATATTAATTAAACCTATACGCCCTGGTTTACACTTCTTAACTCGTTTTAAACACGCTTATGACAAATCTGTGTTTGCTTTTTCTGGCTCTTTTCTCTGGAAGTCTCGACCTCCTTTTCTAATTACTTCTCCATCCCATCTCTTGCAAAATACTGAACGGATCTCAAAACCCATATGTTTAAGAAATTCACTGAAGATCGCTGTCGAACATAGCAGAAACAGCGCTTTTGATTGATTGATCATCGTTTTTTGTGATTAATATATCATATTATACACACGTTCTTAGAATAGTTCATTACTCAATTATTACCCGGTATTAACTGCTAGCTGAAACCAACGAATCTGATTCCGAAAACCCGATTTTAAATTCGTAACAACTTTTGTTGGAAGCTACAGAATCAGGTTTGACTTTTAGTTGTAATAAGATCGGAGGTGTTCTTGTTGTTAAAGTTGGGTATTGTACTGAATAACAATGTTTTTAGTAACAATTTTCAAAAAACTTGAAAATGCCTCCATATGTGCACCAGACAGCATCTAACAGCAAAAAACAAAGACTTCAAAAGTTCAAATTTCATAAATGTTAAGTTGCTTTGCCATGTTAATCATTGCTTACAATGAGTGTGTTATTTAGGCAGCACGATGGTGTAATGGTTAAGGTGCCTGGAATGTATGGAAAATACTACAACACCATGAGTTCCAGTGACGTTTATCAACATAGCTAAAAATCAGTTTATTTCATTTGTAACACTCAGAATAGCATAATATAGGCTACTTAGCCTTAGATAACATGTTGATTACAATGTATTTTGTGGTATTTCTTTTTAAGTTTGAGATTTGATCGAGGAATTCCACCGTATCATATTGATATTTTCATGTTATTTTGGATTATTGCCATCTGCGTTATTACAAATAAGAGATACTTTTAAATTAACTTATTAATTCCCTTTAAATACCATTCCACAAACACTACGATTATATGTTTGATTAAAATTAAATAACGAATACTACGATTTAAATATGCTTGAATAAACTTAAATAGTGCCCATGGACAATGAATGTAAATAGTAACAGTAAAAAAATAGTAGTAGTTTAAGTTTGTGATAAACAACACCATCACGAATTGTCACCATCTGTAAAATATTTATATGTTAAAAGTTGAGCGCTTGCGTCTGAAAAGTTAAAACTGCAAAGCAAAAACTTTTGTGAATAATTAAATAATTTATAAGTTTTTTTCAAAAGTTTGTCTTGATCGCATCGTTGCACGTAATAAATTTTACTCAACTTTGAAGATTAGTTGAGGTTAATTTAAGTTTTGTTCTTTAACGAATCATGTCGTTTCTAAATAATTAGAAAGTTGAGTTCTCTGACTGCTCTGTTTAGCAAACAACTCTAAAACCTGGTGCTGTCAGCCTCAACTCAGCGAAAAATGTTCCCGGACTGACTGGCAGTTACTTATTTTGGTAGACTTGGTCGCATTCATTTACTTATCTGATCTTAGACTTAATCAGTCAATTTTTATTTCTTAAGACTGAGGAGATTTAAAATTAAAACCAGAATATTAAAATTACGTAGTTAGGTTTTTTTCCTTTTGGTTCCTTGCTTGAGCTTGATTCCTTGCCTTGCATGTGTTGTTGGATATTTTGGTTAATTAATGTAAGCCATCCACTGTATAACATAATATTCAGTTGTCAATAATTAAAATTCATTTAATTAACTCTACCTTTCAAATTCTAATTACCTAATTAATATCAAATCAGTGCTTTTATAATTATATTTTAGATAGAAATAGCTTCACGACATGTGTTCTTTGTGACTCCCGAAAAGAGTTAGAGAAAATTGAGTTAAAAAAAAGCCTAAAATGAAAATGATGCTTCAAGAGAAAACAAAAAGTGCAAAAATACTTGCTCTTCAAAGACGGTTTTCAAGTTGTAGCAACCTGGGTAAGCAGTCTGACATGCAGGGATCACTGCTGGCATCTGCCAGACAAGAATCTCATATGAATGGTCAGTTTCATGATATGAAACACATGGTAAATGAAAAGATTTTGTCTTCACCCATGTCATCTTCCTCAACTAAGGCACCTCATTTTGTTTCACAACTTTATCATCCTGTTGAAAAAAATGCTCACAATAATTTTGAGTCAAAACTTATTCATAGTTCTTCCGTAGAGACTCCTCCTCCTACAGCAAAGTTTCAAACAACCAGATTGAGATCAGGCAGTTGTCCTCAGGTCTGGCAGCCTTTGAAGTTCTCATTTCCCATCAGCATACAAACCAACAGCATGAATGGCAGCAGCAACAGCCTCCACAGTGCAGGAAATGAGAATAATAACATTGCACCTAATAAAAATATTAAAAGTGATTATTTTGGTTATAACCAACCACAACATCCTTCAACTAACAATTGTCCTGCTAATTCATTTAGTCACAATGCTCAAAGGTTTAACAAAGGTGTTATGGATAACAACAACAATGTTAAGTTTAGAAAACCATTGAACAACAATAATAATTCAAAACATTATCAAAACATTTCCCATGACAACAACAGCAATATTTTTCGAATGAATTCAGTTCACAATTCTCCACTGTTGAAGAAAAATGAGTTTAATAATAAGATGGCAAAGTACAACTATAACCAGCCTGTGAGACAATGTCATGAAAGTGTTTTCCATAAAAATGAAAATGTGCCAATGAATTACCAGATGAACAAACCACAATACAATATGCAGCATAACTATGCCAAAAACAACAGCACAGGCATCAACAGTGTAGCTTCATTCTACAACAAGACCAACAACTTTAACAAGGTAATCAGTGTCAATCCTGCCATATCATCCAATGATAACATCTTGGAAATGAACATTTCTTTAAACTCAAAGCAGACCCTAAACAATAACAACAACAACAACATTAAGAGTAGCAGTAGTCAGCGCAGAGAAGATGTTCATTCTTCTTATGAGGACTTGCAAGATGATGATGAATTTTCAACGAATGAAGAAAATTACAGCAGTGACTTGTCTCCCAATCCATCTCGTAAGTCAATGTATGTTAATTCCTCTTCTAACTTTACAAGCTTTCCTAATTTGAAGCGAACTGTTTCGACTGACTGCTTCAACAACAGTGCCACATCCAATGATATATTAAATACAGTCAATGTAGTATCTTCTGAACATGTTATTAGTAGTCCTGCATTGAAACATGGTAATGTTCCACTTCCTGGCGTAATTGATTTACAGAATTCAGTTAGGAATTCATTTCTTTCAAACACAGATGTTTACAACTTGCGCTCTCCCAGTGATGTTGTTAAGCATCCTTTCAATAAATCTTTATCAACATCATCTGCATCATATCAGACACCATATTCTCAATCAAGTATCAATCAGTTCAAACCAATGGATCAATCTGCTAATTCATTTTCCAAAAATAAGAACATGAACCTCACTAAAACAACCAGCGAACAATTTTTGAGCTGCTCCCAAAAAAATGAAAAAGTGATGAAGGACAATGTTTTTAATAATGCATCATGTTTGAATGGAAGTTTAAATAATCAGAAACCTTTGCTAAATGAAAATGCTTCATCAAAATTTGTTAGCAGTATATTTCTCAATTTGTCTTCAACCTCTCTCGCTAGCAAGAATCCAATTCAGGAGACCCCTCCTATTCATAACAGCCAGCATCAACAGATACCTCTCCACCAACATCAGCATCAACAGCCTCAAATACTTCACAAGCAATCATCGTCTGCATCATCATCATCTCCACTTTTATCTCCACCATCAACTTCATCATCATCACCAAAAGAGTTAAACAACAACAGACAGAGTTTATTCAGGCCTTCCACTTTAAGCTTGAACAAATCAAACACTGCCATTTTAAACATGGGAAACAATAAAGCCAATGCCAATTACATGAATGCCGATAATATTTCCAATAAGACAAACTTGGAGCAGAAGAATAATAATTTATATAAAAGAAGCAACAGTGTACACAACATCAGTAACTTTCAAATTTCTAAGACTCCGATATCTCCTGTTTGTAAAAAGAGACAGCCTACTCTTTCAGAATTGCAAGGTTTCATTGTTTTTATCTTGTCAAAATTACAATGTTTGATTATTTTCACTCACATCATATCATAATATCACAGTATCTTTTAATATCATCTGTTTAAGCAAATGATAACATTATTGAACATCTTCTAATTTTCTTGTTGGAATTTGTTTCTCTGAGGTGTTTTTATAACCTAAGTAGAGTATGAGCTACTGCTTATTACGCAATATTATGCCTGCATATTTGATGGTAAATGATTTCAACAAATTAAAAAAATCTTATTTTCCATTTATATACCATTATTTTCACTTATTTATCATATGTAAATATGTATCATGTTCCACACTACAATTGAAATCACACTGATACATTGTGCTTTTTCTTTCTTGCTATCATTTTGTAGATAAATGCACGCAGTCCAATGACTACTTGTGTTATAATAATAGTGCATTGCATAATTTTTTATGTAACTTTTCATAACAATTCAGTGCCTCTAATTCTATACAAAATTATTTATTGTGCATTTCTTTTTTCATTTGTTTCAAATATTTGTAATATCATTTAAGAGTGTATCTTTAAAAATCATTTCGTCTTGTGGAAGAAATTTATCTCACATTAACATCTCCAGAAGTATGAAAATTTTTTTTTTCATGCTTTTTTTTATTATCATTTAGCCATTCATCGTTTGAAAATATTATGCAGTTGAATAAATCAATTGTGCTAGCAGTATTTTCATAACTTTCAACAACCTACCAAAAGTGTTTCATGCCCAGAAGGAGAGTTTTCAGAAGTTGCTACACTGCATCAAAGACATGACAAAAATGAGAGACAAACTGAAAGATGAAGTCAAACAGTTGGAAACTGCTCTCGTACGACAAAGACTCGAAGCCATAACTAATAGGATCAAGGTTCGTATTTTTTATTCATTTTTGTATTTCTTTCATTGTACATCTTAATTATTAGTTGTATATTGACTTTGAATGAAATTTTAAATCCTGAGTGTTGAATATGATGGTTTCATTGGTGTCCAGTGTATTTTATTTGTGTGCCTAACCTAACAAACCTTTGAGGACATTTTCTTATTTGAAGTTTTCCTTCTTTTTTAATATTATTGGTTCTCCAAGTTATACAAGTTGTGTTCACATTCAGCCAACCAGCCTGCAAGAGTTAAAAAAGAGCAACTTCATATTGAGATCTGACATAATAAGACTCAGCCAGCATCTTCAGATGAACAACACAACTAATGCTACTAACGTTGACAATCACAAAGCCAACAATGTCAGTCATCAGTTTAACGTGTCTAATAACATAACTGTCTTAAGTCCAAGTTGGTACTTTTTTTATATATATAATTTGCAATGTTTTTGACTTTTATTAATTTTTTTCTTTGCATTTTTTAGTGTCTTTTATGTGTAAATTTTATAGTGTGTTGTGCCTTTTTAAAATTCTAACAGATTTAGTTATAAAAAAAGACAAAGAGTTGATTTTTCAGTTCCCTGTTAACAACGGCAACAGCAGCAAAAGTAGCAACGTTTTTAACATTCACGACAACAATGAAGATGTTGATGATGACGACATAGGCGATGTGGTAGCAGAAGGAGATACGTATGACAACGCATCGGGCATGTACATTAAATTGAATGATAAACAGAGATGGTCATATAATCCTTCTTATAATTGCAAAAACTGTTGAAACAGTTGAGACTCAATGATTAATAAATAATCCTATAGTAATAAATTGTTTTCTTTTGTTATCACTTGCGTCAATCAAACTCTTGTTTATCTTATTTATGTGACATCAAATCATTAAGTACATACATTGTTAGTTGATGTAATGATAACTATTTTAATGTTAACATACATTGTTAGTTGATGTAATGATAACTATTTTAATGTAATTGTTCACTGAGAATGCTGATGAGTGAATGAAAGGGATGATTATGCATTTGTTGACATGGTTGCCGTTGAATGTTTCCTTTAATATGATTCTATCCATGCAAACTTCATATCCTTGATCTCTTTATTACTTTTTTATTTTTCTGTTTAAATTTTTTCGTTTTTCTAATAAAATAGTTAGCAACTCATTAATTTTGCAGTTGTTACTTTGTTTAATTATTTTTAATAATACAGTTTTATGCATTTTTTCTTATTATGTGTCATGGCATTTATAAAAATTTCTTCCTAGTGCAACAGCCATGACAATTTAATGTAATACGCGACAGTAATGTTTTTACATTGTGCACATTTTCAACAAGTTCTTGCCGAAAATGTTCATGTTGATTGATAATCATTTCACTGCTGATGTGTCAAACTGGGAGTGTTTCAACAGGATATGAACACCTATGACATTCACACGTGTCCTCCGTATAACCTTATGTTACAGCACATTTTTGTGATTTGATTTTTTTATGTAGATATTTTCATGATATTATCATATTAAACTTTCACGAAGGCTTCTCTTGGAATAGATTTAAAATGTGGATTTATCATTTTATTATACTTTATTTTTTGTTTTGCATAACAAGGGTGCATATTTATTTATCATTTTATAACATTTATTGTTAATTTTTTGGTATTTCCTTTTTTAAAAATTGTTATTTTTTGCGACTTTGAACTACAGAACGTTTTTAAATAATTGAAATCTTATCAATTCTTTTTCTACTGTGAGATAATTTGAACATATCAATTTATTTATCTCAATTCAAACTTGCTCTACTGAGGTTTCAGCATTGCGTGTTTGCCAGTTAACTTTAAGTGTTATTAAAGTTAAACGGTTGGGTAAAGTAAGAAAATGTAATGTGATTATGATCATTGCTGTTTATGAAGTTATAGGTAGCTCCAATAATAATCTTTCACTGTTGAAGCCTTACATATCAAATTCCGTTTGGTTAATCATCGACCAGATGTATGTCACCTGTTAAAGGATGTCGTTGTTTCATGTATACCAATGCCACTATGAATATTGCTGGTCAGTGAAGTTTGCATCCAGATACGAAATTAAATACAATAAATAAGGTTAAATTGATGAATTAGTAAATAAACAATTAATATTTTTAATGATAGATTTCAAATAAATTTTGTACAAATAGCATGATATGTTAAAATTGTGATACGTCATTGCGTTTATTTCATCTGGTACTGCCTGAATATTTCACATCGTGTTTAGTATTTGTTTTAAATTATTCATTCATAGTATTCACGTCATGTTATTTGTAAGTATAAAGTTGTTTTGTTTAATTTTGCTCGGAGATTATGACTAGTTTTTCTCTTCTTTTTTAACATTTTTAAAAAATTTAAGTTCTTTATAAATTGAAATCAATCACTTTTTAATTGATCTCTTTTTCAATAGTCTTATTAGATCAGAGATTGTAAAAAAGATACGTTTAAATCATGTTGACTTGAGCCGGTTTGAAAACTTGTTTTGATGTTGTCGAGAGTGAGTTTGCCAGTTAGATCAGCGGTAGATGTTTTGATATAATAGTTTACTTGCTTAAGTAGATTCATTGTTAATAAGAAAATTTCTCATGAAGCCATTTAGCTTTTTTTTGATTATATAATTTTCAATTTATGAGAGGTCCTAAAATAAATTATGTAGAGTTTATATAAAAGAAATATATTGAACGCAATTTAAGAAAAATTTATTTTTTATTTAATTTTTTCTAAAATTTCAAATTTTGTTTTCACATTTTTCCTCAACAAATATTCTCTTTTTTCGATTTTGGCACTTTTTATAAATATTTAACGTAAGGTGTGTCAAATGTGTATGCATGTGTATGTGTGCATTGTGCGCACATACACATGCACACACCATCCACACACACACACACACATACACACACAAAGATGTTGCAATTCTAAATGAGTGCGTACGTGTATGTTCGAAAAAACAGTTGTTAATAACGTTTGAAGTATTACAACATGCCGTCCCGTGTTTCATTGTTTAAAAAATTTAAGACATCGAGGCACTTGAAATTTTGATTTAAACTTGTTACGTCATCGTGATGTCATCATGAAAAGGTAATGGAAATGAACGTGATTTGTGTTTGTGAGTTTGATGTCTGTTTCGTTTCAAGATTACATGGATTCATGAATGTTTCTATCTAGTTAGGTTTAATTTATTTTTGTTATGGATTCTTATTTTTATCTGCGAAGTGCGGTTCTGAATTATCATTTTTGTTTTACTTCGTCATTTTTATAAACATTTATTCTTCTTTAGTTCATTATATATTTAAATGTATCTATATTTATTTTTGGTTTTATTTAAATTTCATGCAGTATTATTTTCTTTATTTAATCAATATATTATCTAGTCATTTTAATTTAATGGTTTATTTATGTTATAACTAACGTCATCATATGTTCTCAGTTCTCTGTCTTATTCATATTCATTTCGTTTTCTATTAATTTTGTTATCAATATAAACATGTCATTATGTTATCGTGCTCGGTCCAGGCAATGCGTCATTGGTGACCGCTTTTTTTAACTGTTGAGTTGGTTAAGTTCATTTTTACATTTTCAGTTTACTGATTTTATAATAAAATAAATGATATAAGCACGGAAAGGTTACGTACTTCGTTGATCATTATAATAATACGTGAAATATCGCCAAGAATTTGTGGGTTATTTAAACAGTTCATTATGTCAATTATTTCAAACTTGGTCATAGCACCTCTCGGTACTCCTTTGTTTCACGGCACGTGCAGGCAAATGAGCCACTTTCGTTGAGTGATGTTTCACAAGCAAGTGGTTGTTCAGATGACACAAGCTGTTAATGTTTACAGAACTGATCAAAATAAGCCGGTAAATAAAGTACATTTAAAAAAATGTGTTTAATTACAGGTCGGTATCGAAAAACAGGGATAATGTAAAATCGTTTGCAAGGTAGCACCAGTTTTTATTTCTAAACGTGGTTCGTGTGCGTTCTTCATTAATTGTTACTGTTGTACGTTTTGCTGTTTTTTAGGTAATTGTAATAACTTTCATTTTACTCTAGTTCTTAGTTAAGGATACAAAAATTTAAAATGAATTGATCAACTTCATTCAAGGTAATAACGTTCACAGATCTCAGTCCATGCAAAAAATTAATTGATCAGTATCAATTGCTCTATTCAAATGCAAGTACATGATTTTCACTGCCTAAGTGCAAAATGCATAACAATATGTAAATAAATCAATAGAACGTTGTTTATGACGAATACTGCCGTGTGGATCTGAGTAAAGAGGTTTAATGCAGTGATTTATTTATTATGTTTTTCATTCCGCGAGATAAATTGAAAAAACTTCAAAGCGTGGCTGCAATTATGAGCTACATTATTCCAGAAATGATTTATGAACACTTCATGGCTTCAGACGCGGCATAACGTCCGATGCGTGTACGGCCAACATATTTCTTGCTAATCGTTTATTGCTTAGTAATCGATCAGCAAACCAATTAGCCGAACAATCGATTAATTCGTGAGCACTTGAACATTATGGAGGAGAAAGCTCATCATAAATGCATGAACCTCTCACGTCATCTCTCATGCATCATGCATACATGCATACTTTATTACTTTTTACTGCATAGTCTAATGCCTATACCCGCATATATACTAAAAATTTTTCAGAAAATGTAAAATTAAATGGTACATTATAAGTTTTCAGCGTTGAAATTTCAATTAAATCTAATTCGTTAGGCGTAGTTTTAAATTGAAACAGGCAGAAACAAGTAAATTTATTCTGGGATAACTTTTTAGAAAGCATTTTAGTTTTAACATAGTTTTTTGTTTGTTGATCAATAAATGATAATACAATTAATAAACACGATGCTAAATTTTGATTATCTTTTTATCGCTTTATCATCAAATAAATTATGTATGCATGTATGTATGTATGTATGTATGTATGTATGTATGTATGTATGTATGTATATGTGTGTGTATGTGTGTATGTATGTATGAGTGCATGCACGCATGTATGTATGCATGTATGTATTATTCAGCAAATAAATTAAAATAGAAATAACTAGAAGAACAAAGAAGAACACGCGGCTATCGGGATCGGCCATTCACGTCATGCATGCTTTATGTTTATTTCATCCGTTCGTAATACCTAACAGAAATGCTTTGGCTCAAAAACAAACGGCTCCAAGTGTATGTTCTATAAATACAACACAACATGTTACACAAATACATACATACATACATACATACATACATACATACATACATACATACATACATATTTTTTTGAGTTGAGTTTTGTGAGTTTTTTCTGATCACAGTTTTATAACAGTTGAAACAATAATTGCTAAACCATGTCGTATCCCAACAAAAAGGTTTGTCAGATCATGGAAAAATATTGATGAGGATAGATTTGTTGAAGCTGTCTTAAATTCTCCCCTGTCTGGTTCTTGCCTCAGCAATGATGTTGATGATGAGCTAAAAATTTTTAATGAAGAGTTGAAGAGTATCATTGACAGGCTGGTACCCAAACGGGTGATCTTTGACAGAGGTGAGCGTGCGGCTCCATGGTTTGATGAAGATTGCTTGCGGGCCAAAAGATATTGCAGAAGGATGGAGCGGCTCTACAGAAGATGTTCAACAGATATGAATAGGAATGGTTGGATTGTCTCACTAAAGACTAAGAACGATCTTTTTTCTGACAAGCGTACGAAGTATTGGAATAATTTAATAAAAATAAACAACGGGTCCAAAAACAGATGGCAAATTGTAAACAAAATGCTATCAAAAGGTTCAAGATGTGATTTCTCTAATAATGATGTTATATTAAATGCTCATCAGTTTACGAAATTTTTTGCAGACAGGGTTGATCAGAT
>NW_008704083.1:6650070-6697589 GCF_000326865.2 Helobdella robusta
CCAAATTTGTATCGAATTAAACACTGGTTGGACAGATCAACCATAGAAACTTTAGTGCATGCATTTGTTACGTCTCGTTTAGATTACTGTAACAGCTTGTTGTATAAAATACCCGACAAATCAATAGCTATTTTGCAGTCGGTTCAGAATAGAGCTGCAAAGTTGGTTGCCGGTAAATTGAAGTTTGACCACGTTACGCCAATTTTGAATGATCTGCACTGGCTGACAATTGATAAAAGAATAATTTTTAAAATTGGTGTGATTATGTTCAAAGCATTGAATGGAATGTCACCGGATTACATAACTGATAAATTTACCAGAAAAGAATCAACTTCTGGTTTCCATCTTCGATCAGATGATATGAATCTCTTGAGGGTGCCAGTGGCGTTTTTACAGATTGGTTCGCGTGATATTGCAATCGCTGGTCCTACTGTGTGGAACAATCTCCCTGCACCACTAAGAAAGCCTGGGCTTCATCTTCGAGCATTTAAAAAAGATTTAAAGACATTTTTATTTTTGTTGAAATTACATTGAATTCTGTACTACTTGATTTTGTACTATTTTGTTTGTCACGTATATAATTGCTTTATTTTTGAGAGCGCCTGTGAGAACATTTAATGGGCGCTCTAGAAGTTATCCTTAATAATACATACATACATACATACATACATACATACATACATACATACATACATACATACATACTAGATTGATAATTAATAAATACATACGTATTGATGAAAATATACTGACTATGCTTGTTATGAATTCACCACTGCACGAGCCTTGTCGAAGTCGAGATGTGAATCGTGAATTTGATGTTTTAAATAACGAAATGAGGAAGATTGCTGACAAAATTGCGCCTCTCTGGTTTATCGAGCATAGAAGTGATCTTATGGCTCCGTGGTTTGATGATGAGTGTAGAGCAGCTAAAAGATACTGTCGAAGTAAAGAAAGGAAATACAGACGTTGTTTGTCATCAGTGAGTCGAAATGAATGGATCGCTTCTTTGAAAAATAAAACCAAACTCTTTTCAATAAAAAGAAATGATTACTGGAAAACGTTGATTGCTGATAGTAATGGTGATTCAAAGGGTCTATGGAACGTAGTAAACAAAATTCTTTGTAAAATTAACCATAGCTTACTTTTTGATAATGTTGACATCACGGCTTCTCAATTTATGGGTTTTTTTTCAAGAAAAGACCGATCGAATCAAGCATACTATTAGTATTAACGAAAAACCTACTTTTGACAGATGTAGGCTTACCGAAAATTGTCTGCTCACAAATTTTGCTGTCGTTGAGGAACTAGACATAAAGAAAATTGTGCTTGATCTACCGGCTAAAACCTGTATGTTAGATGTTTTTCCGACTCATGTGCTTAAAAACATATAGATATTTTTATTGTTTTTCTCGCAAGCCTCGTTAATTTATGTTTGCAAGAGGGAGTATTTCCGAATAAATGTAAGCACGCAGTTATTACACCTGTCTTGAAAAAAATGAAAGATGATAGAAATGAAATGAAACGTTACAGACCCATATCAAACATTTGCTTCGTTTCTAAAGTTATTGAACGAGTTGTTGAACTGAGTCATCTACACAAAAATAGCTTAATACCAGTATTTCAATCTGGATATAAACGTTATCACTCAACTGAAACAGCACTGCTGTATGTTATGTCTGAGTTGTTTAATGCAATTGATAAACAATATGTTTCGTTGCTTACATTCTTGGACATGAGTGCTGCCCTCGATTGCGTAGACCATCAAATACTGATGAATCGCCTACAATATGATTACGGAGTTACTGGAGTTGTAGCTAATTGGTTCAATTCGTACTTGTTTGGCAGAACTCAGCAGATTTTTTTCGGGAACAAATTATCTGGTATTGAAGCAATGTCATCTGGTGTACCACAAGGCTCAGTCCTGGGACCTATTCTGTTTGTACTGTACACTGCTGAAGTATATGAAGTAATGGAATCCTTTGGATTTTTATATCATGCGTACGCTGATGATATCCAAATAATAATTAGCAGTGAACCAGAACTGTTTGAAAGTAAAGTTGAAAATCTCATTGGATGCTTGACTAAAATAGGTACATGGATGTCTGTCAAGAAATTGTCTCAAATTGAATCAAGATAAAACTCAATTTTTACCTGTCGGTGCATGGCAACAGCTTTCTAAAATTAATATTAATTCAGTCAAAATTGATAATAATGAAATACAATTCAGTGAAAATGCAACAAACCTAGGGTGTATTTTTGACTCGAGATTATCTTTTAAAGATCATATAAAAACCATATCCAAATCATGTTCTTATCAGCTTTGCCAGTTATACCGCGTTCGAAACTATTTACATCAAACAACCATGCAAACACTAATTCATGCGTTTGTTTATTCACGGTTAGACTACTGTAATACCAGAGAGATCTATTGCTTTTCTTCAATCGATACAGAATAGAGCTGCAAAAATAACTGTTGGACGTAGAAAGTATGACCATGTGACACCCATTTTAAGAGACCTACATTGGCTAACAGTGAAAAAAAGAATCAACTATAAGATTTGTGTGACTATGTATAAGGCTTTGAACGGGTTGTTACCAGTATATCCAGCAAATAAAATCTTAAAAAACCAGCTTCTTCAACAGGTGTAAAATTGAGATCAGACTATGCCAACCTACTGGCAGTGACAACAACTCAACTACAAACTGCAACTAGAAATAATGCCGTGTCAGGACCAATTGCCTGGAACAGTCTTCCGCAATCGCTCAAAATGCTTGGACTAAAGCTTGATGATTTTAAGAGGAACTTAAAAACATATTTATTTTGACATAGAAATACTTTATTGATTTGTACTTTATTGACCTTCACTGATTTCATTTATAATAGAGAGCGCTTTCGAGAAATTTCAGTTTTATAATGCGCTTAATAAATTGTTGATAATAATAATAATAATAATACGTACGTACAACGTAGACGTGTGTGTTGTAGTGTAGTACGTCCCGCTAATTCTGAAATCTTTGAAATGTTATTTTCAATCTTATTTGGTACAGATTGATTACTCAGACATTGATGGTCAGCTTTTATTTTAAACTCTAATCATCGTTTATTCATTAAAAAATTGACAAGAGCAAAAGTGTAAAGTGAAATTTCTTATTGTAAAATTTTACGTGTGTAAAAATTAAATTTTTCTGGCTAGAAAACTTAGTAAACAGTCATCATCAATAAACGATAAAACTCGCACTAATGCATGCAACCAAGAACAAACACACTCATACACATATCTTGAGTAGAAGAGCTTAAAAAACATATGAAAATACATTTTTATTCAATTTTATCGTAAAAAGTGAAATACGCACATGATGAACGTCGAAGAAATCTTGTTCGGAACTGCCTTGTATCCACATTAAATCTTACTCAGTACTTGCTGATGTGTGAACAAATAACGCTTATTTAACAGTTCACTGCTCTTCTGCCACATTTCTCATGCTTAACTTTTTTTTATTTGTCTTTTCTACGTTACCTTTTCTTGTTTTCTTTTTCATATGAAAAATTTTCCAAATGTTAACCATTTATCACTTAGCAGACAAAATCTTCACGCATTTGTTATAAAATAATCTCATGCACAAACGTTCAGCGTATTTTACATCAATTCTCTATGAATGTTAAACATTACCTTTATTATATTGAGTCTATTAAATTTTAAACATATTTATATATCTTCTTTTTATTTTAAATGACCGATGTATTTTATTACTCCTAACAAAGAGCAGCAACAACCTGACCAGTTAAGAAAATGCATCGTTTGAAGGCATTAAGAAGAACAAGTTAGCAAACATTCAATGGGTATAGAGTAGAATAAAACACATGGCAACATGCAGACAGGCAGGCAGGCAGAACCGGCACGAAACGACAGACAGTCAGTCACCTTTCAAAACGATTAAACTTCAAAACGATGAAATCCGAATTAAAAACAGATTATCTCTCTTAAACATTAACACTAACAATGACGTAACATAAGAAAATTTTATACTTCGTTTCATTGTTTCAACAAACACGTAACGGAGATGAATATTTCCGACGACATATAAATCATTTCCAAGTCAAAAGAGGCAGCCAACCTGAAAAAAAAGCTGTTTGTAAGCTTTCAGAAAACTTTCTGCTTTATCGATACAAATTTGCGTGCATTTTATATGCATGGTACATTCAAGCACAACATTTTTTTTATCTTTTTTGTGCTTTTCAAATACGTTAATCACTTATAACTTGAAGATGAAAATTGAGCACATAGCCTTTTTATCAAAACCAAATACGCAAACCTTGCACTACTTGTCCGCTGTTAAACCAATACGGAATAACTGGGACGTTTTTGGGAATTTAACTCAGTGACAAGTATCCTACATAAACACCGGCATAAATTAAAAGTGCTCCGCATTTTAAAACTAAATTTTTACGTGCCCTTTGTGTTACATTTTGACTAGAAGACCTCTGTTAGAATTCTCGTAACAGACTGATACACGTGCACTAATATGCTGCCATAAAACATTTCAAAACCACTTCTAATCTAATCTTCGCACAAATTTATTTCAAACTTAGCACAAAACCTCAGAAACTGACAAACACTTTCTTCCTCGATCTCACAGAATACACACCAATAACTTCATGCACCAAGCAACTATACTAATTCTTGGCCAAACGAATGTCACACACACACATAATTTTATCGGAAACATTTGTGAATAGCCTAGTGAACGGCGCATAGACGGATGACCAGCATTGAACGCGGACGCTTATGACGACGTTTATTCAAGTAATCTCGTTCTAGATGAGACTTGGATGCATGCGTCTTAACTCTCCTGTCTGCCTGGATGATGAAACGAGCTATTTGTCCACCATCAAGGTGGTAAAAAATAATTTTATGTATAATTATTTTCTTGATTGTTGTTCTGCGCTGTGTCGTTTTGTTGTTGCTGGTAACAATTTGGATTATTGTTGAATGAATGAATGAATGAATGAATGAATGAATGAATGAATGAATGAATGAATGAAACGTGATTGTTTATGACAATTTTACCTTTAAATAATAATGATATTTCAAAAAAAAAATTGTAGATAATTTTTAACACAACATACTAAAAATGTATGTTTTGTTAATACCTTTAAAAAATAATTGTGAAAAAACTGTTTTATATGTGACTTTATTACGTTTAAAAATATTTAAATAATTCTGATGAATCACCAGCTACGATTGTATAATAGAGACATCGTAATAATAAAGCAACAGAGTACATCAAATCGTTCAATTCAATTACGTTACATTACAAACCGCCACACCGCATCACTACTCCATGTTGTTGTATCGCTTTATTAGCTGGCTCTATATTCGGAATGGAACATTATGACGATGAATCACTGCACGGTTGTGAAATGGAACTGCTTACATCAGCGCATGAACTAACTGACATACACTCACATTGTACACATGTGTGTGTGTTTATATATATGTGTGTGTGTGCTTGTATACGTGCGTGTAAGCTTGTATATGTGTGTGTGTGTTTGTATATATATGTGTGTGTACCTAATGAACGTTATAAAAACGCAAGAAAATGCTGTTAAAGCTTTTTTAATGTTATCTACGTAATTTTTTTTATAAATAGAAAGATACTATCCATTTAAAAGTTGCGCGTGTATCTATTTTTAAATTTTTATTTACAAACAAGTCAATGCGTTTCTAGCGCATGTGCGCAAGCGTTTGTTTGCACGTCAGATGTCATGCGTGTGGTCGCATCAGTTTGGTTTATTATTGAAATTCCAACTGATAGGAAGCTGCTGTTGTCCATGTTTAAATATTTACCCAATCAGCAATATGAACATTGCTGCGTTTTATCAACTTCCTGTTTGTGCGGCTGGCCTGTATCGAATCGATATCAGTTGTATCTCTGTAATGTTATCAAGAATGTATCATGTACTTTCATATCATCTCAATATTAACGTCAAATATTGTTCATTTTAGTCTTATGTTCGTGCATTAACTTTGATGAAAATGATTTTACGTAAACTTAAATGTTATTTTAGAAAACTAATGACCAAATGGTGAATGTGGTAGATCTTGTTCATCTCATCACAACAGTCGTAATTTGATTACGGTTTCAACCGCAAAACTTATTTTCATGAAGTCGCAAGTAGCTCAGGAGAGCGACAAATGAGATGAATTTGATTTTACGCTCGAATCCGCAAATTTAAATTGGCTGCTTAATGGCTTGCTGGTTCAACTTAATTGGTTGTTAGGCTCAGATGCTTGACTGAAATTTTCTCGGTCCAATGAATCGGATTGTTGGCTGGTTGGTTGGTCGTTCGGTTGGTTGGTTGGTTTGTTGAATAAATGATTGGTTGGTTGGTTTGTTGGCTGGTTAGTTCCAGTTGGATTTTTTGTTGGATGATCATTTTATTTTAATCATTTGTTGGAATTGTTTGATCAAAATTAAAAACATTTTAGGCTATCGATTGTCGGTTTTTGATACAGTGGATAGATTTGACAGAAAAGCAACAAAATCTGTTGAGTGTATGTGTTTTTCCTGAAATTTTCTGATCATTTGTTTTCATAGTGTGATAACTAACTAAATTTAAATAAGGTTTTTGACTTATGTACGCGAATAATATTATAAATTATAATTAAAATATTATTAATAAATAATAATTTAATAATTCATTAATAATATTTAATATACTATGAAATTATGAAAATTTTATGTGATATTATGAAGTGCTTGTACATTATTGGTCTGGTTTTTCGTTTGAATTGGTTTTATAAGTTTAACTAAATATTGTATTTGTGTTTTTTTTTTGGGAATTATTCACAACTGCTTAATAAATTCAATCCGTCTAACAAATGATTGAAAAAAAGTTTTGTGTGGTTTCGTCTGGTTGTAAAAGCCGTTGAAATGAAACCTCTATTAAGCATTTGCTTCTCATTGCAGTATTATTAAACCGGATTAAACTCATAAATAGGGTCATGAAAAAATATTCAATTATTTAAAAGAACTGAAAACTGTTTAGAGCCAACGGTAAGCATTGTTAGAACGTAAACGTAAAATAGTATTGCATAGAAATAGCATATTCGGAGGTGTACCACAACGCAACACCTGATACAACACCTGATACAACTGACAACACCAACTGAGATAAATGCATAGTAGTTAAGTTTGTGTATGTATGTATGAATGTGAATATATTTGTGTGCATCTATGTGTGTGTGTGTGTCTGTGTTGTGTGTATCTATGTGTGCGTGTGTGTGTGTGTGTTATATTTGTGTGTATCTATGTGTGTCTGTGTGTTTGTGTGTGTAAGTTTTTAAGCGTAAAGGTGTGTGTGTAAGTTTTTAAGCGTAAAGGTGTGTCTGAATGTTTGAGTGTGTGTGTGTGGGTAGGTGTGTGTGTGTGTGGGTAGGTGTGCGTGTGTGTGTATGTGGGTAGGTGTGCGTGTGTGTGTGTGTATGTGTGTGTGTGTGTGTGTGTGTGCGTGTTACAAAAGGTTTAAGAGTTTAAGTTGTATTAATGAATCTGTGGAGGAATCATACTTAGTGACACCGAATATAGTATGACATTAAGTTTTCAAAAATTCAACGACAGCACCTAAAAAACTGGATACCTTACATAACAGCGTCAACATAACTTAAATTGCATCACAAAAACGAACTCGAATTATCACACATTACATTAACTACTCCACGTGATGACGTATGACATCAACGGCATAACATTAAGAAGATCGTACCACAGCATTATATCAAGAAGAGCAGGATCATATCACAACAACACTTCCGACACATCGTCACATTGCATCTCTGCCTTCCTTCCTACTGTATTTCCAGATGCGATGCAGAAAAACACACGCGCTCGCACACACACACACACACACTACACACACATACAAAACACACACATACAAAACACACACATACACACACACACACACACATGTATGTCTGTATAATCATCAGGATATATAATGATGATGCTCATTTCCTTTCATTCAATCCTTTCCATCCTGTATGCAGTTTTAGATTTGGACCAACTCGTTAATTGGCGCTGGTTACATTATATGTTTATGTTTTGATGTGGTTAATGTTGTTATTGTAGTGATTGATGATATTGTTGTTGCGTTGTTGTTGTTGTGTTGTTGTTCCTGTTGTGTTGTTGTTATGATGTTGTTGCAATGACGTTGTTAATGTTGTGTTACTGTTGTATTGTTGCTGTTGTTGGGATATTGTTGCTATGACGTTATTGTTGTGATGTTGGTGGAATGATTTTGTTAGTGATGTTTTTACTATCTTCAATGCTGCAACTGTTGACCACCTCTTACTGTTGGCTAAATTATGGGTTACCAAACTGCAATAGAAAATTTATTTTTTGGTGAAGATAAATGGAAATGGTAATGAGACTGAAATGAATGAATAAATTGTAAAAGTTAACAAGTAATTTATAGGGGTTGGGACAGAATAATGAACAATTTAATTAAAATTTTACAAAAAATTTGTAGGAATGTTAAAATATCTTTAATATAGTTCGTAGAAAATTGAAAATCTCTATGAATATTTTAAAAGTATTCAAGCCAAAATAGAGCAAACTGCGACCTTCCGATGCACTCCACCCAGCCCACCAATCCATTCAATGCCCACAGCAAAAATTTTCTTTTTACGTCTTAAAATATTACTTTTTACAATCCTTACATCTTCAATTCAAACATGCGATTAAAAACTTAATTTAATATCATTCTATTTTTTTCTTGCAATTTTTTTACTTTTTGCTCGTGCGAATTCATTTGAGAAATATCCTTCAATGTTCTTTTCAATGTTGAGTGAACCACTTTTTGTAAGCCAAACATGTGTGCACGAATATAAATTCTTCAATGATTGCAATTTAAAGATGCTTCAGTCAGAGTTATTAATGAAAAAATTGAGGTTTTTATGATACAATTCATAGTGTGATTAATATTTCGATAAATGTTATAGATAAACTTATTTAATGATACGTACATTTTGTTTATAAGTGATTTCAGACTTGAAAAATTTATTAAATGTAGTTTGGTTCATTACAAATTTACCGGCACATTTCAAATAACAATTTTTTTTATTATTTAATCTTTTGGCAAATAGTTTCCTACTTATTTGAATGTGGATGTAAAATTCCTTGTTTAAGTTTATTTCCTGATTGAAATATTTGGGGTGTTGTTTTTCAAGTATATAGTTTTGTTTCGTTTATTTATTGTCTTTTTATTTATAAACATTGGTTCGTTTGTACTTGTCTGTACTGCTATATGTGTTTGTGTGTGTGTATGTTGTGTGTGTGTGTGTGTGTGTGTGTGTGTGTGTGTGTGTGTGTGTGTGTGTGTGTACATGTCCATTGACTCATCGATTGGTATGCATTTTTTATTTCATTGTTTATTTGCACCTTCTTCAGTGTTTATTTACAGCTGACGCAGATCAAAATAAGTCTCGAAACATTATGTGCTTGCTGCTGGGGATATAAATGGAATAATATAAATATTTACGAGCCCCCGCTGACACCCCACCAGCTTATATCAATTGTGTGGTGTGTGTGTTTTTGTATGTTTGTGTGCATTTGTTTGTGTGTTTGTATGTTCGCGCGCGCGCATGTGTGTGTGTGTGTATAGCAACATGGTGTGAAGTGTGAACAACCTGTAAATGATTACACTAAATTAAGGTTTAATTTCAGTAAATGTGAATTAAAATTAGAACAAAATGAGTTACTTGAAAGATTGAAAAACTTCAAATTAATTACCAGTTTTCTGCTTGCTTAATTTAAAGACATCTGTCCGATAGCACAATGGTTAAGAGCGCCTGGATCCGAACTGCAGTGAACGTGTTCAACTGCAAAAAATCCCACCACGTATGTCATGGACGATGTTGGCAACGCGATGAAACTTTTGAGACGTGCAGTGAAAGTAAAAAGTTATTGCCGTGTGGATTGAAAATTTACGGAAACTATTTGATGTTCAACCTGCAGATTGAAATAGAAATTCCTCATTAATATATAAAAATTGTTTACTTATTTACTTCTTTAAATTCATTTCTGGGCATATCTCGGGGGATAATTTACACAATTTATGAAATATTTATCAAAAACAGTCCACTACATCATATCAATCACATCTGCTTGACTTTTTTGGACTTCTTCCTCTCCTTGTCACAGATTGGCACAAATTTTCAATTCCCCCATATAAGGCCTGCCACAATTTTTTAAAAGTTACTATTTTGCTGCTTGCAATTTAAAAAACTTCAAGCAAATTATGAGTGATATTAAGATAAAATGGTTGACAATAGAGAATCAACTGCAGCTAGCAGTAGCCTTGAATGCGAATAAACACGCGCAAAACTTGATGAATAAAATGAATAAAGAGCAAAACGTAAAGCTTTAAGGAAACAAATTTCTTTGATGCGTGCTGATGAACACTTATCAATTATTATAAACACTTCCAACAAAATGTTTGCAACAAAATTTCAATTCATTCATGATTGAGATGACAACCCCTTAAGATGGCGATGATAAGCAGTTAGAGTTTTTAGAGTACGATACTAATACGGTAAAGACTCCGATACAAATAATAAATTAATAAATAAATAAAAGCTTTTTGTTATTTACATGTAAAAATATTTACAAATAACAAACTTGACAAAAAAATTTTCAACATTTTCAACATTTTATATGTAAACATTCATGTTCATTGTAAATAACCTCCTTATGAAATTTGTTATTCTGCGAGATGCAAATATCTGAACTGAGTGCAGCTTCTGAATGCATTAACATTTTTTTTCAACGGTCATCCATGAAATATCAATGAATTTTTGTGATCATCTACGTCGTCGTCGTCATCATCAACAACAACTTAGTCATCATAAAAAACAAAATGTAATGAATAATAAATATATAATAAATAATAAAAATTTAAAAATAATGTTACAATATATAACAGGTTCGCAAAGTTAATGACATATAAGTTAAATGAACTTGTTACTGTTTAGAGCTAAAAAAGTCCTTCAAAGCATCATGTTTTTTTGGCCGCAGGGAACATATACCTTAGGACCAATTTTCTAATGAATTCTCTGCAGGTGTTTAGTGAATGTCATCAAACTGCGCTGATACATAAACAAAGTTTTTTCTTCTTACTGTTATATATGAAAACTTCTTACGAGTTATTTTCAAACGATAATATTATAATTATTTACTGACAACAATAATAGACATTTAGTTTACTTGAACTATCAGTCAAAATTGCGTTTTAATATGTCGAATGTGTCTATTTATCCAAATAAATTATTTTTTTACAATTATACGAATTTATTTGAATTTATTTAACAATAAATGCGTGAATATTTACTTGTATGAACACTCCAAAATTATCCTAATTTTACATTGTTACGAAACCTAACATAATGCCATATATCATCACATATTTTTTTTATCACTTCCTCACATCATCACATTTCCACATCATCACATTTCCTTATCATCACATTTCCACTTTATTTTCTTCACGACCATCAAATCAACTGCGTGCTCTGAATCTCCGAACAAAGATTAGGCATAGATATCTATCACTTGTCAATTTGATTATAAAGATACAAAATATAATCATGTATCATTTGGATTTTCCAGCAACGAAGCGCCGGATTTGTTTTTCCGGATATTAAGCTTTATGTAAGATATGATTTCTTTCATTGCTATATTTTATTTCTCAATAACGTTGAAGTTCATTAGTTAAAAACTATACAAGTTAATAATTTGTAACTGATATGAAATAGCGCTAGTCTATATAAAAGATAATTATATTCGATAATTTGATATAAGATATAATTTAATTCGCTCACATAAGTTAAATCATGCTTATTGCGTTAGGTGTTTGTCACACATCTACAAATACCTAAGGGTACATTCAAAACAACTTAGTACTGGGAGACATGCTTTTACGTCTAGATTTATTTTAATCAATAACTTTTGAAAATATTTTCAACTAGATGAGTAAACTATGCAGTATTAGTAACATGACTTAGCAAAATTTAAACTACTTATTGATAAGAAAGCGTTTTACAGTTATGAAATATAACGCAGAAACAATTCCCACTACCAAGCGATCACACAATAATTCACCACGTACACTCCACACAGACATTGGAATTCCATCTTGCAAATGTTTTTACTTCCACGTAAGTGGTGCAGCAGACAAATGAAAATGTTGTAATGCCAGACAGGTGCCCAGCAAATTGAAAGATTTCCTTTTAATAACATTCAGACTGCCAACTCACAAAAATAATTTGTTTTTATATTTTTTTCTATTCGTATCTTTTGAAAAAAATTCAAAACAGCCTCCAAATCTGAACAAACAAACGAACGAACGAACAAACAAACAAACGAACAAACAAACAAACAAACAAACAAACAAACAAACATACAAACAAAAACAACATTTTAAAAATAGATATTTTTTATGTGAAACAATGATGAAGCTCGCATCTGAGTATGTTGTGCGAGAAGACATCATTGAGCACTTGGCAGCATTCGCGCAATATTTAGCGGAACATACCTGTCTATCATTAATCTTAATCCTGCCGCTGATGTATCTGCCGTTTGTTTCATACGTAACGATTCTGTTTATTCCGGTAGCTTATGTAACAAGATGCAGGTTAAATTAATAGTAGATCAACATTCCTCACACGAAACAGGCTCATGTGTTGTTTCAAGACCATGTTTTGTATGGCTTCCTATGTGACATTAGTCTTGAAATGTGAATAGTTGAAAAATAATTTTGTATCTCTTTTTCGTGGAGGCCGATCTTGGATGTGGAGCCTGCTGCCCCTTACACCCCATCCTGTTTATGCCAACTAAATCTTTTTATCTTTCCTCTTTACTTAATTCCTTATGAGGAGTGAAAAATTATTTAATTAGTTAAATTATCCCTTTTTTTAAAAATCACAGATTTTTTCAATGTTTAAAACATTTATTTGTTAGTTTAAAAAATAAATAGTATTTGAAGTTTTTATTTCATCAAAACAACAAAGTTTCAAGATGTAAACGTCTGGAGGGACAAAAAAGTTTTTAAAAAGTCACCAAATGACGGATGTTGATGAACCAAGAAATACAATTTGCAACTTATGGGGTCATTAAAATCATCATAAGTCTTCCAGTGCATAATCTTTATAAATGATTTAATGCAATTATCACATAATGATGGTAACAAAAATGTCTCCCATCTCGTTATAACTTAATTGAATAAAAGATGAGAAGATGGATTGATCAATCACATTGAAAATTATTTTTACGAGTGAAAATTATTTTTTTAAAGTTTTTTAAATAATAAAAAACGTCATTCATTTTCATTAGCGTAATTTTTTTTTCAATTTATTTACGACTTGGAAGGAACAAAATCTAAACTTTTGAGCGGAATGCCAAAAGATGTACCCGAGTTAATCGTGAGTCCAGACTATGCAGACTGCTTCGTATTGAATTTTGTCGTGTAAACAATTGATGTGCAGTTGAACAAAAAATGGCAATAATTATTATTAAAACCACAAATGAAGAAACAAAAAAATATATGGATAAGAAAGAAGAATAAGGAGGAGGAGAGGCAATTAATTGTTGTTGTTGTTGTTCATATTTAACGGCATTTATGCTCCCAAAGTGGTGCAATTGTTTGCCAAATTAAGAAAAAATTATTTTTTTTTCTCCATGTGGAAAAATAGAAGTTCAGATAATATGAAAAATGTTTATTGCACTGAACGTGGGGAAAGAGAAATACTATGGGAAAATATTTAAATCATATCGTAGTAGTTACAATCCTTCAGAAATTGTATTACATTGATAAAATTATTGTTATTCTTAAAATTCTCTGAAAGCTCTTTGTATATTAAATGTTTATGTCTATGTGTAATTGGGTTCTCGCAAGTTATAATATGTTGGATTGTTAATTTGTGTCCGCAATATTGACATAATGTTTGATCTGACTTATTTAATATATATCCATGTGTTAATTTTGTGTGGCCAATCATTAGTCTGTTTATTTTAGAGGATACCAATCGGGTGTTAAATATTCTGCATCTCTTTTGTTCGATCAGTGGCCTTATTTGCCTTAATTGTGTTATGCAATCATTCCATTCATTTTGCCATAATGTGTATATATATTTATTTATTATTGATTTAATGTCTGAGTAAATCATTGCTGTATTTAGTATGGGTTCATTGTGGGCTGTTAAAGCTAATGATCGGCCTTTTCATTGCCAAGAATACCTATGTGACTTGGTATCCAGATTATTTTAATATGGCAGTTATTTTGTACAATGTTATGAATTTTAATTTTTATTATATTAACAAGGCTATTGTTACTTGTATATTGTTTTAGTGATTGTACACCTGATAAAGAATCAGTCAATATTATAAATGATTTGTTAATTTCACGCCTGCATGTTCTCGTGTTCTTTCGACTCGTGGAACGTGTGCGATCAAGTCGGAGGAAGTTTATTTTTGACTTTTAATTGAGCATTAACAAATTGTTAGGATTCATGCAAATCTAAGATATTTTATAACACAAAAAATTAATTGAATTAAAATTGTTGATCAAATTATATATACATTTTTAACTCTGACTTTGTAATAAATGAAATGAAACAATAAATTTTTGACAATTTTTGTGTAAATATGCAGAAAAAGTATCGTAACGAAACTCTGGTAGCACAATTATAATATACAACATTCATTTATGAGTAAAATAAGACAAATTCTAATGCAAAAAAGCGAAACTTTTTAAAAACAAAAGCAAAAAAAGAGTAACCTTCCGTCTAAATTGCAAACCGCTCAAGTGCAATGAGGTGGGGAAACGTATGTCCTTACTAACCTATGTCAACTACTTCACACTAATGTTTGTGTGTTTGCGTGTGTGTGAATGTGCGCATGTGTGTGTTTTATTAGAACCGACAAACAGTGAAAAAAATTTTCTGGGCCATCAAATATTGTAACATTTAAATTAAAAAAAACTCCCCTTTAAATTCGTGAAATAACAAAAAAAAATTGAAAATCTTCATGACGTATTTCTTTGAATGTGACTCAGTTTATTTCACGCTGCTTCAGAAAAACAAGTGTGTGTGCGTGTGTGTGCTTCATTGAGTGTGTGTGTGTGTTATTGTGTGTGTGTTTGTGTGAATGATTTAACTGATCTGAGTAGTATCAAATAGATTTGATCAGCCTAAAAGTAAAAATACGCCTACAAATTAAAAAAATTCCCAGAAGAGGCACGCAAAACACATCACATTCGAATTTATACATTCTATACATTCTAATTTATTGTCCTTTAAATCACTTACATTTTTTACCGCAATAAAAATTTGTAAATGAAGTTATTTCAACGAATCATGCCAAGCCAAACAAAGCATGTTTTACATCTTCAATTATTCACGAGCTGGTTGCACTAAACAAGAAATTAACCAAATAAAATATGCCTGTCTGAAGGGACCAAAGTTTTTAAGAATTGTTGCTTGTATTTTCTATAGCCACAGATGCAATAGCCACTATTATATTCATGATCTTAATCATTTAAAATAATGTAATACTCCCTAAGTTTTCGAAGCACTTATTGTAAAGAATTTTTAAAAAATCATCATTCATTAGAGTTTAAACACATATAATTAAAAAACAAATAATTAAAAAGGTGAATAGATGTAAATTTTTCCAACTTTATGACAGAATTGGTTCTAACGTTTAACATTTCTTAGCGCAAATGACCACAAGACATTTTTTAAAAAGTTGAACGTTAAGGAATCTAATTTATTAGCCTATTCTTCAAACTACTTGAATAATTTAGAAAACTTCGCATTTATACTACAATTTTTTTGACTCGAATGGCTATTTAGGCGATTTGTTTATTGTTCTGGTTTAAATGGTCATACAACATGTAAGAAGGCACTGTGTGGCTTTGTATCACATATGTCTCCTATTTTCTAAATTCAGTTCATACATTTGTATATATATATATATATATTTGAAAATAAAATAGAAAAAAATAACTCTTTAGCAAACAAAAATCAAAAACTTTTGAATACTAAAAAATCGTTGTGGTGAACTATAAAGAAAGTGATCTCATCAATAAATATCAACAGTGTTCAGCGCTTTCAGAATATAAATTGCAGACATGTAACAAAGACCTGAAAGAACAAATTTTAACTGGCAATGTAAACGGCCTGTAACGAAGAGTGTCAGTATTTCAAATTTCCGATTTTACCTTAATAAGATTAAAATATGACAACAAAACTGTGGTAATATAAATAAAATAAATTTTTATAACATCACTAACATTAATGATCACATCAACAATAATAACAGTACAAACAATGGTTATATAACAATGCAATAATGACAGAGCTTATAAATTTTTTTAGATAAATTCATGAATTTTTTAAATGGTGGATGTCTGAACGTCGGGTGGAATGGAATTTTTCTTTCTGAATGCTTGTAAGTATTTTCAATGAATGCTTACGGAGATAATATATTTCCAATTCAGCGGTCCTTAGAAAATATTTTTAATATAAATTATTTTTTTAGGCCATAACAAGATAGTATAATAATTATCTTATTATTCTTTTCAAATTGCTGAAAATATATGTTTTCGAGTTTTAAAAGTGAAAACACTGATGCGAGTAGTATTAAATGCTTAACTCGTTATTTAAGATTTCGAGAACTGCGCTGTTAATTTAAGAACGTTGAGTATTTAACGAACATTAAACTCTGTGTGCGTCCTTATGTTTCTTGCAATTTCAAATTTAAAGCTCTCAAATTTTAAACAATTTTCCAACTCATCAAAAATGTCAACTTCAAAATGACAAAAACTTAAACACTTTGTTGAAAATGAATTTAATATTTTATTATTTGTTTATTTTGTGATGCCAAAATTTGAAATGAAAATATTTTGAGACGAAATCTTCTTGCGAAACAATTATTTTGGAATTATTTGAGAGATTAACGTACTTCCTGCGTCCAGATTTGAAGTCGCATGCAAACGTTTGCAACGTTATTAAAAACGTCTACGGATGAAATCCCTTTCAAACAGTATACCCTCTGATGAACACGGGCCAATAAATAACATCGATACAACAGTCGCGCGTGCTGTAGCGTAGCACACACATTTTTTCTATAAAGGGACCACCCCGTACGTTTCCGTAGTTACCGTTTATGACGTCATAAAGTTTTGAAGCGCCAAAGAGATTCTTTCGTCTGCATTATGTTGCAGGATGAGATGAGGTTGTTATCAAGCAAGCACTATTACTTCTCATGATGTCCTCCGTTATAACCTCATGTAAGGCGGCATTGTGATGCTATATGTTTTAATGCTGTATGTTTTAACGTTGTTATTGATGATACATGTTTTCATGTTATATATGTGGTATCACTACTTCACTTGTTTTAATGTTACAAAACTCTGAGGTCATATAGTCTAATGTGATATGAGATAATTTTGCCTCTTGATTTCATATGTTATAATGTTCTGATAATGCGATACTAGGTGTGTCAATGTCGTCTACGGCTCTCTCGATATACCGTCACGTTGTCTCTTTTAAAAATGCGGTTATACCAATGGTTTCATAGTACCATTGTGTAACGCTATGCATTAAGATCTTGCTAAACTGTACTATGTGACAATAATTGCTACAAACTCTAAAACCTTCATTTATTTTAGTTTTCTTGAAATGTTGAAAACACTTTCTTTATAGACACCAACACCATCGTTAAAATGAAAATTTATGAGAACCAGCGATTATTCCAACATTGTTGTTATGAAAAATGATGTGATTTGGGTGATTAAAAGGTGTGTCTGTTCTGTATCATGTCGTGCCAAAGTATATTTTTCACAGTTGTTAATAAGTTTCATGCAATCTCGTCACGTTGTGTGTTGTAAATGAGCTTCGTTATAATTTATAGCTTCTTATTGTAGTATTGACGGTAGCGAGACATTGCAACACATAATAAAATACAGTACTGCGACTTATTACTTGCATTTGTATGGCTGCAAGGGTTTTATGCTCTCACAACTATATGTACAGTTAGTACTGTTGAAAAGGTAGGTTTTTTGACATCTTTTTCTCCTTTAATTACTATTTTTGATTTTTTAAAAAAAAACCCTGTATAAAAAACCTTCTATGGTTACGATTTTTTAATTTAAACACAGAAAAAATTTAAAAAGAACGATATACTGTTATATAACGTATATTTATGCTGTTACCATATTATGTAAATTCATATAACGCAAGTTTACACATGCACACACCAGTTTTAAAACGAGTTGAACACATTTAGTTTTTGATGCTAAGTAAAGTGAATGAATTATAGAAAATTTTAAAAAGATTAATTTCATTGATAATTCAATCTATTAAATGAATGAGATTAAAAAACCACTAAGTATAATTAGTTAATCTTCGTTGCTTTATATTTATTCTCTACTAATCAGCACTTTTAATGAAATTTTATAAATTGTTGGTAGTCGTTGAAATAAAAAATAGTAACTATTTTAAAAATCATTTTAAGATTCCATCTAACAGGAAAACGATGTTGCAATGGTTGCAAAATGTTAGGAACTTCAGCAGGAATAAATTTCAAAAAGAAATTCTTGAGGCTCTGGGCAAATTGAAAGAGACGTGATTAACTGAACGAACGGATTATGACATAAGTTTGAAAGACTGAAGAAAAATTTTAACTTTCAATTTTGGGTTTAGAACTTTTTATTTTCATTGCTAAAAATCTTTTTTTTTCTGTTTAAAAGAAATTATTTAAAAACTAGTTTTAAACGAAAATCACACATTGTAAATTTTAAAGCGGTAAAACATTTATAGTTTACTATATAAATGCAAACATTGAACGCAAAATTTTTTTTAAACCATCGTCAACAATTTTCTTTTAAAAAACTTCAAAGTTCTTTAAAAATCACATCAAACAAATTTTTGAGTAGATCGAGTCCAAGTTTTTAGCAATTCATAAAATAAATGAAACATGATAATATTAATAACAAAATTAATGAATGAAAAATATTAATTAATTGTTAAGTATTGATAGGAAGAATAAAAATAATGTAAAATAGTCAACGCAA
The DNA here is from genome assembly GCF_000326865.2 of Helobdella robusta. Lineage (NCBI taxonomy): Eukaryota > Metazoa > Annelida > Clitellata > Rhynchobdellida > Glossiphoniidae > Helobdella > Helobdella robusta. The sequence continues at coordinate 6,669,209 of NW_008704083.1, forward strand.
CACTTTCCAGAGGTCAAAAACTCCACATGTTCCCGGCTCGTTTCAAAGTCCTCCTCACAGAAATGAAAGCAAGCATGCAGTTGGACATTCCACACATACTTCCAACTACTTTTGGTGTATATTTTATGTAAACTGTCTTTTTATGATAGTATAAGTAATTAATAATACTTATATATATTTTGAAATTGATTTGTACTAGGATTTCGTTAGTTTTTTTCGCACATTTCAAGATTACTTCAATAGGTTCGTGGTGACTCTTGTTCAACGCTAACTCGCGTGCATTTCGGGTAAACATTCCAAACAAAAATAAAAAAGGACTTTAATGCAAATCAATACTAAATATTATAAACAAAAATATGAAAGCATACAGTTGCAACATTAACGACATTGGTAAATTGAACATTTCAAAAAATGTTTCATACCACCAAAAATATTTCTAAAAATCTCAAACCAAGCAAAAGAAAGATGCGTAGACGGACAAGGGCAGCGTAATAATGAAGTTATGTTTGCACGAGGACAACTCTCATCATCATCCTCTTCAACCTGACCGATGCGGAAGTTAAAATTGATGGGACCTTTGAAATGATGTTGTTTCAGTTAATGACCCTACCCTGTCTGCCTGCCTGCTTGCTTACTTCTCTCTACGTATGTATGTGTGTGTGTGCGTGTGTGTGTGTGGTTACGTCAAAATATACGTGTTCGTACATTTGTGTGTCCGTAATAGCACTGTATATTTATGCACGCACATTTATATTCATGAAAATGATTGTAATATGTACAAGCTTCAAAAAACTTGGACTAAAATTCCTATGTTTATATCAAAATTGAAATTAAACAGTAATAAACTGCATATAAGTAAAATATTACCACTGACCAACAAGATAAATGCGTACATTTAGCTTTCTTTCACGCAAACTTTATATTTTTATTTATGTTATGTCTAGTTTGGTTTTTAACATAGAGCCTATTTACATTTATTTGAATGTACAATTCAATAGAAGAGACTATTGTTTTACAGAATTACAATTTGTTTGGCAAAATAACTTTCTAATGCCATTTCTTCAACATCGCTGAACATTGTGCATAAAGTTAGTTTTCTTAAGTTATAATTAGCACAATTCATCAAATCTTCAATGACGGACGGCACGCATCAGACCAATGATCTCTATAAATTTGGAGAATGTGTTTCACCTACGAAATGTTGAAGATGAGGGAATGTCCGTCTGTTAGTGAGTTACACTCATGAAGGTGGTAGTCATGTAAATGTAGTTGAACCGTAAGAATGTGCAAGTGTGGTCACAGCAAGAATAATTAAATAATTAAATAAAATTTATAAAATGTTTGTTTATTAATTTTTTATTTTATTTCAACAGTAGAAATATGTGTTTTCAACCATTTAATTGCATGCAATATTAAAAAGGGATCAAAAACATTTGCTGGATGATTTTCAAAAATGAAATTTAACAATTCAACTGTTAGAAATAACGCTTTTAAATATTTACTTACAAAATAATAAATTCAGAGACTCATTTCAATTCTCACTCAGACAGTATCAAAGGCAAACACCCACGTAGTGAGTATAAATATTCGGACAATATAATTCTCCCGCTCGTGAGCACATATTTATGTACGTAGAAGGATAAATAATTCAGAAAAATAATTAAAAGCGTTAAAGCGTATGTGATGCATCGTACACACACTTGTGAGTGTACAATACTGAATAAAGTACAGAGAACAGTGTACAAACGTACATAAACGTGATGTCCGGTGTACTCACATGCATTACATTAACCAATAAAATGATGATGTATGTCTGGCAGCATTTTTGCCTTCACACAACTGTCATTGTTACATTCATAGTTTTCTTTATTATTCCAGCTTTATAAATTTTCTCATTACATTAAGTGCTGCTGACGATGAAGCAAAAGGAGTCATGGTACCTCGTTGCATCATCAGTAATGATATTATTGTTTCTTCGTCGCGTACGTTTTGTTAATTTATATTATTGAGATGATCTGCCGTCTGAGCTAATCATCCAACTTGTGTTTGCAGACAGCCTCTGAAATAAATTTTTTGAGTAGAGTAGTTTCTAGTTTCCTCGTATTTTTATAAAATAATTTTAGGGTTGAGAAAAATTTTCAGAGAGACCGATCGTTCTGAGAATAAAGCGTTCAAAAGTTTTTGAGTCATGAAAGAAATGGCTTGATCAAGAACAATTTTAATTCGCTTGTTTTCAAACTTAGAATAAACTTTGAAAATAAATTTTTATATTTCTGTTTTATTAAATTTTTACATTATTTTTTCAACTTAAATGCAAAACATTCAACGTTGTAACTCATGGCTGTTTATTTTCTTTTCGTTGTTTAACTATCAGACCACAAATCTTAATAAAGAAAAAGATTACAGCGTTTCAAAAAAAGGTCCACCGGTCATTACAGAGGTGTGCCACGAAGAATATCCCCTAAGGAAGTAATACTTTTGGAAGTAAGAACATGTTCATATAGGGCCGCAATAAATATCACATAAATTGCTTTCGCTTCGACAGAACATAAAAATGCTGAAACTGAAAGTTTAAAGTTCTACGACGTTCCAACGGGCAGAAACTTCCATCAAACTAAGTATAACTGAAATGATAGAAACAAATGAGTTATTATATTTTTCAGGTATTATCAAATTAAACAGAATAACGCTTAAAATAGAAACGAATAATTATTGTTGCTGCTTAAATTATATTTATATAGAACCTACAAAAGGATGCACTGTACATACCACAACACAACTAAACCACAACACACCACACACAAACAACACACACACACCACAGACAAACAGCACAGACAAACAGCACACACATACATACACACACACACACAGACAATTGGTCATGAATTATTTATAAATTGACTGGCACTGATAATAATTTTGAGCCATCAATCATCGCCTGATCATTGATCATGTTCAATTAACTCTAATGAATAATGCATGGAAAGGTAGAATTAATTAATTCAATTATTCATTGCATGCTGAAATAATTGATTGAATGACTCAATCACTCATTCGTTTACTCATTTCTTCATTCTTCTATACATTTATTCATTCATTCAGTCGTACAACCTCAGAAGAGTGAATGAATGGATGAATGATTGATCGATTGAATAAATAAATGAATGAATGAATGACTGGCTGTATGTTTGTTGAATGACCAGTCAGATGACCATTCAAATAATTGACGAGCTTTTTGATAATTAAATTACTCCATTCGTTTGATTGATTATTTTATTAATTTATTTATAGAGCACCAGATGAATCAATAAAAAATATTATTTTCCAAAAAAAATTATTTGCTTGCAGAAGTTAAGTAAGTTCAATTTCGACGGTCAAATATCTTAGCTAACTTCATCATCTATTTGCTCTCTATATTAGCATAATCTCACTTTATTTTGTTGTTTGGGTATGGTAGAAATGAGAAATGTAAATATTATTATTATTATTATATAACACGTACTCGTCGTAACTAAAACTGAATGATTATCTCAATAAATATGAATAAATAAACATGTTAATACAAAACTTCCAAATAACGTATTGAGCAATTAAGTATACGAACACATACATAAATATACATACAAACATACAAGCAACCATACATAAATGAAAACATACATAAATACAAATATAAATACACTGGTGTTGGAAATATAGAGTTCTTTAAAGTTTGTAACATTGGTGTTGGTCGTAAAAAGCGTCAAAGATTACAAAAAAAGATGATAGATGGAAAGATTCATTATCGCAAAAATCAGTCATTTTAACTGGTTAAGCGGCCATTTGCAGTGATCTTATAAGTGGAGTACCAAACAATTTTTTATGCGGTTTTGGGGCCTAAAAACAATTTTGTTACGTGGCTATCATAGTTTGTAAAATAACAACAATATACAAGAAAAAAGCCGTTAAAAATATTATCAGATGAATTATTTAGAATTTTTTAGTGGGAGCTACCGCAAATGACGGAGTATTCAACTGAAAGATTTTGCTACACGCGATTTTGTCGCAGGTGATTGTGTTGTGGAAAATTTTTTTCGTTTTTATTTTAAATTTTTGCTACCTTTTCCTATCATAAAACTAGACTGTTTCGTAATAATTAAATTGTATAGAAGCTTTTAGTTAATTGGAAAGGTCTCTTTGAAAGTATTGTATAAAAATATTTAATTTTCCTGACGTTGTTTTATTATTCCAGTATAAAAAAACGCCACATTTTTATTTTGAGTAACATGTGAAAAAATGATAATAATGGGATTCTCCGAAGATGGTAAAAAAACCAGGGCAAGAATATTACGCACCAAGTTCATATCGTTTCATCCAATTTTAATTAAAATTTCACTTGCCTGCCTGACTGGCTGGCACATTTTCGACCATGAAAATAGTGTTCAGTTGGTGTTTCATTTCAGTGAAAGGAATAATTTTTATAATGTGAAGAGAATAAAGTTGCAACTGTATGATCATGTTTGTTAGTTACCTGTAAATAAGAGTTAACAACAGCTGATTATGTAGTTATATAAATATGACAGCTGTAATTAAGCACTTGTTTACATTTTTATGATCGGAGTCGCTGTAAATTCATTGAGTGCCCTCTGGTGGATTTCATGTTCGACCACGGAATGCCTGCAATTATTATTTCCATTTTCTTCTCTTCTCCAATTCCACGTTGAAGTCTATTCCATGCAATGTTTCGAAGGGTATTTCAATGAGATTTTTGCATCTGCTCGTGATTAATCAGGTTTAAGATTTCAAAATTTTAAATTCACGCAAAATTTTAACACAAACCGAGCATGATTAAAAATATTTGTACTAAAATTGTTTACAATTCCAAAAAATGTAAACTCTACTCGAACATTTTACTAACACTTAAATGTTGCAACCAAATAGAAATTTTGTACTTGAATTGACTTTCAAGTGTACGGATATTGAATGAAATAAAACATGCCTGAATTAGTGCATTTACAGTTGTACGAGATGAACCGTTGAGAATCGTACATGAGCATAAAAAATTTTTAAAAAGTAATTTTATTATTAATTCTTTAATATTTATAAGTTTGCTTTCGAATAACATGATTTATTAATCTAAAATAGAAAAATTAAATTCCAGGATCGTTTACAAAGCCAACAATAATAAAATATGACCACGTGCAATAATAATATTTGCATTTATATATAAGATGATACCAAAGTAATGAAACCTAATTTACAAGCACAGAATAGAAATAGATAGATAATTATATGAAATATAATTTACATCTCTCTCCCTCAAGTCACTTTTTGAGGTACATAAAGTGACAATTTATTAATGTGAAAAAATTTGGTTCCTTCTTCTTCTTTCCGCAGTCTACTTCGAAGATCGACTGAGAAATCTTGCTAAGAATTTTAAACGGACCAACTCTTATTCTCTCCATTTTACTTCTATTCAATTTACTCAAGATATAGACTTGATTGCCCACTTCAAATTTGTACTCTTGACGATTTTTGTCAACCCTTTTTTTGTTTATTTCAAAATTTTGCATAGAATTTCGACCGGCTTGTATTCTATCTGCAGCTATCCGGTATGTCATATGGAGTGATAGTTGACTTTATGCCGTATAATAAGTATTCAGGTTCAAATTTCGTAGAACTATGAATTGTCCGATTGTATTCTTTGACACATTCGTCTGCAACAACGGACCTTGCCTGTTTTTCTCCACTGTTAAGTTTACATCTTATTCTGTTTACAAGTATTTGGTTTAGTCTTTCATTTAGTCCATTTGATTGAGGGCAATCTACGCAGGTAAAAACCATTTGAATATTCATCTTGTTTAGATACTGCTTTAGTTCTGTAGAATTAATTCCGGTGTACTGGTCGGTTAAAAGTATTACAATATTATTTTTCTTAGCAATCGGATCAATTAACTTTATGAAATCTGCTGCGCATTGACTTTTTGTAGTGGAAATCCAAGCATATCTACTAAAATGATATGATTGTTTCAAAGTAGCTCCCATTCCTTTATAACTGGCATCAATTTCTATATAAGTGTCTTTGGCTTTATCGTAAATGGCTAAGATTGGCTGAGAACATAAATATTCTTTTATCAAGTTGAAAGAATCTTCAATGAAACTTAACATTTTTTTCATGAGCTTATGCAGTGGTTCAAACTTTTGAGCACTATTTTCGATGTATTTAAGGTAAAAGTTAATAGATCCTAACACACTTCTAACTCCTGTTTTATCTGTTGGTCTCTTAAGATTCTTGATGGCGATTAAATTTTCTTGAGCTGGTGCTACTTTATTTTCTTGAATAAAATGTCCAAGATATTTAATGGTTTTAGCAGCGAACTTACATTTTTCTAATTTTAATTTAAAACCTTCTTCTGTGATAATTTGTAGAGTCTCTTCAATATGAATAATGTGTTCTTCCCAAGAGCGTGAAAATATAAGTACGTCATCAATATAGTTAATGCAAAAATTGTCCAGATTATTTCTTCTTATGATATTGGATAGAATACGTTGAAAAATTGCTGGAGAATTTTTAAGACCAAAGGGTAAAACCTTAAACATGAATTTTCCATACTTAGTTATAAAAGAAGTCTTTTCTCTATCTTCCTTTTTTAATAATATACACCAAAATGCAGAATTTATATCAAGTACAGTGAAATATTTGCAATTTGGTACCTTATCTATGACATAGTTAATAGTAGGGAATGGATAGCATTCAGGAACTACTAATTTATTTAATCGTCTGAAATCAATGCAAAGTCTTGTCCGACGACCATCATCTTTTTTAAAAGCAAGAGTTACTGGCAAGGGGATTCCGATTCTTCAATTAAATCAGCTTCTAATAACTTCTTGACTTGAGTCTTGATTTCCTCTTCATCAACTATGGAACATTTATATGGTCTTGCTGTTACATATTCATATTTACAAGCACAGAATATAAATACATAGATAATTATATGAAATATAATTTACATATTTTATTTACATACAATGTCAGTGAAATAAATTGAAGAAAAGTTAAAGTTAAATGAATAAAATCTGCAGTTGAGAAATTTTGACACGATAAAAGTGTAAAATCTCATAAAACCATGAATTTTGAAATTATCAGTCTGTATTTATATTTATTAATAAAATTGTGTAGAATTACTTTTAGATAAAAAATATTTTGTTTACGTTGAGAAAGTTTGTTTCGTTATTATAAAGAAATCATTTGTAAGTAACCTAACCAAATGTTACAAACGCAGCAAGCTGATAAAGCAGAAAAATAATACAACAACGCGAGGAAACTGATGAATGAAGGAAACAATTAGATAAATTAGAAGAACTGACCGAGAGAGAAAAAGTTGCTTGCAGCGGCAAACATGCAATTTTTAACATTCATAAATTTTTCATCGTAATATAGGTTTGCTGTCAAGCGGCGATAAAACTACAATTGGCTTGAAAGCTTTCCAAGTACTAACGGAGCTTGGAATTGTCAATAAACGAATGAATGCGTGTCACAATGAGATGTTTAAAAAACCAAAATTCGCGAAAAAATATGCGAATGGAACAATTGAAGCATTACGCCGTTTAATGGTAGACAATCCATTAAAAAGAATTTATTGTAGCGGAGAATACACTATCGATAATTCTTGGAAACGTAGAACAAAACTGTCATTTGCGCCAACCATTACCGTCCATATTTTAATATGATTTGCGAGATAGGAAGGAATGCTAGAAGAGCAACTGTCATAAAAATAACGGGAAGAAAAATGGAAAAAAAAGGGGAAGAAAAAAGACAAGGTGGAATTGACTTTACATTTGATGTTATTTGTCTATTAATAATGGCGTATACGTTATAATATTGATCTTCATAGTATGTACTGTTTCGTGGCTTCCATTATTAATAAGATGGCTTCTGATGTTTTATTACTTTCACTTAATTCATTGTGTAGATGTAAAATCTACAATTAATTCAACAGGAAAATGCTGTTTTGTTTATTGTTAAACTTTCATTTTCTTTTTCACACACACACACACGCAAGCACACACACATACACCCGCACGCACACATACACAATGTGTCACTCACGTAACCAAAGGAACAAACTCTTTCTTTGTTTATCTTTCTTTTTTTATTTAATCTCTTTAGATTATTTCTATTACGGAAAGAGTTTGCTTCACGTAGGTGCATATCTGCTGCGCTGTGGAGATATGATTGAACGTCAATTATAAAGCCAAAGTCATTGTTAATTATACTTCAATTGTACAATAGGATTCCTATGCTAGATGTTTCTACATTTGACGACATATTTCTATTTTATTCGAAACGTTCAAATGAAACAAAATGATCATCGAGTTTTAATTTGGGATTTGATATTTTAAAACGACTTTTAGTATATTGAAACAGTGAATTTATTGCATAAAAAAAAACTTTGATTTTTTTTTCGTGACTTTAAAAATTTTCTTTAACCTTCAATTTTTTTCTTCATATTTTAAACATTCTTCTACCATTACAAATTTGGTTTTGTTGCGATATTAAACTTTTACAAAACTTTTTTAGAAAAATCACATAATGCAACTTTTTTCCGAAAGAATTTTCAAACTTTTCAAAATTTTTGAATTTAAAAAATTTTCCTACAGTAAAAATAAAGTCATCCGTTGTTGATGTAAGCTATGTAATGCATTCTGCTTGCAATGTTCATTTTAATTACATTGTTATTATCAGTTTTATTATTATTATTTTTAACAAAATTTTATTTTCATTCACATTACTAAAACTATCGTTTGGATGAATAATTTAGACATCACCACAAATTTTTGATTTCTATATGAAAAAGGCAGGAATAATTTTCCTAATTAAAAAAATTAGTTTGCACGTTGATATATTTGACAATTCACACAAAACCATATAATTTCAATCACAAATATTAAAATGTAACAAAATATATATCGCATAACATTCTTCTTCTTCTTTTTATTATTATTATTATCATTATCAAACAAGTTTGCCATAAATATAATGAGTTTTAATAACAATAATAACTGTTTTTAATAACAATAATAATTGAGTCTAATTAAGATATTGTCATCAAACTAATTAGCATCTATTTAGAGCCCAATATTTTTAAATGAAAATTATTTTTTCTATTTTTTTGTTTCATTATTGCACGTGTTGTTATAGAATAGAGTTCTATTTTGTTCTTACTTTTTAATAATTTCACCATCGTCGTTATCATCTTCTTCTTCTTCACCATCTTCACCACCATCATCATCATCAACGTCATCATCATCATCATCTTTTTTTTCATCATCATTATCATTACCATCGACGTAGTCTTCGTCGCCATCATAATTTGTGACGTCATCAATTGTTCGGTCACGTGACAGCGGTGTGAGTTTTTGTAATTGGAATGCTCTAACGTCTGTTTATCAGCGGTCGGTGTTTGTGGCAGTGTGTGTGCGTGTGTGTGTGGCTGTAGAGAAAGGTGCGTGTTACTATCTACGTGTGTGTGTGTGTGAGTGTGTGTGTGTGTGCGTGTGTTTGTATGTATGTTTAAACACGTGTATATGTTCATGTTTGTTGAGTGCGTGTGGATATAAGTGTGCATGTTTGTTTTTTTGTAAATGTGTGTATGTTCTCGCATGTGCAAATATTTGCGTATGTATCGATGTGTGTGTATATATATATATATATATATATATATATATATATATGTGTGTGTGTGTGTGTGTGTGTGTGGCTATGTATGTTTTATGGATGTGTGTGTGTCTGTATGTTTGTGTTAAATGAACGTAGCCTGAGATGATTGATCAGATATGATGGGCATTTTTATCATATCAAATATTGCTGTAACTGATGCGACGTAGGCATGACCTGCCGTGCAAAAGACACGTCATCAAACCTAATGAAACGTTACAAACACGTCGCACACACTTGACACACACGTCACTGTACACAATTGTTGTTTTGCATATCATCGAAATTTATGAAATTGAATTTCAACGAAATCCAGGATTGAAATCGGAGGAGGATTCCTGCAGCTGCAAAAAGAAACAGGCAGATGAACAAACTTCTGTCACTGAAGAGTCAACATTCGCAATAAATTATTTTTTTGTTTGGTATTTGTCGCAAGTTCTAAATTATTACCTTTTTAGTTTTAATGTTTAAGCTTTGAAGTTTTTTATTTTTAACAATAATGTTAAAAAAAAGCTTAAATGTTAGATATAAAAAACTTAAATCAACATTGTTAAAAAATTGATAAGCAAGAGAGAGCCTGCAAACAAATAATGAGCAACGGCGCAACAAACAACAAACTGCCACCAACAACAGAAGAATGACGACAACGACAATAACAACGACAACATAGCACAGCATGGAACAAAATATTTTCAAGACATGAAACAGGCGAGCAACAATCTCAAAAAATGTTCCATTGTAAGAGGTAATCGATCAAACGAAATTGCATGGAGAACCTCTGAATAAACAAAATAACAGACCTTGAAATATAAATTATCCACTGCATCACCTTCTTACACTCACGCACACCCCACATACACGCACAACTCTCTTTCACACACACACAACCCACACATACACGCACAACTCACACACACATGCACGCACAATTCACACACACATACATACACACACACACAACTCTCACACATACACGCACAAGTCATACACAGACACACAACATGGTTACAAAACAAGCACATCAGCCAACAAATGTCCTCTATGAAGAAATTTGTTTTCAGTTCAAGTGAAATATATGGAATGAAATCGGAAGATCTGACGTCACGTCTGGTCATGTTAACCACTTTAATCTCGTTGGTTTTTCATCGGAAACACTTTAAAAGCTCTCCGAAACAATTTCTTTCTTGGACAGTTCTGTTACTGTTTGATTGAGTTTGCCGGATAGTTTTTTAGAATTTATTTGCGTGTAATTTATGCGTTTGTGCATATGTGTCAATTTGTACGTATGTTTGTTTGTGCGTGTTTGCCAGTGTGCACAAGTAAATGTGTGCATGCGTGTGAGCGTCAGTACGCTTCATAAGTGAGCTTGTGTTTAAGTTTTGACCGGAAAGCATTTGAACCTGGTGAATGCGCAACAGCAATGCGACACTCCCACCGTTTGTACTAACTTGCCAAACAACTTAGTTCAGCGTAAATTAACTCAGTTAAACTAGTTTTACCATTAAAATGAAACATATTAAGATGTAGTTATAAATATTCCAATTATAAATTCGCTTTGGCGCGGGGAACTAAAATTCAATTAATCAAATTTTATTAAATTATGTTTAGAAATATTGTTCTTAAATTGAATTCTCGAATACGGTGTCTTAGTCCTTATTGTTCTGACCTGCCAAAAGAGCCCAATACTGTACTAACACACTTCTTTTATCTGTTGTTGTGTGTGTTGTACGTGTGCGCATATAATTGTGTGACGTTGTACATTTTGTGTGTTGTGCCTGCGATTTTTTGTATGCCTGTGTCTTTGTGCATGGTTATGAGTGAAATATTTTTAATTAAAGTTTGTTTTATTATTGCCTGCATGTACTGTTATCTTCCAATGTTGGCAAAAATACTTCTTTATATAATATGTCATTGAGACTGGTTACAAGCAAAACGTTGGTATTGGAGGAAGTTTCTCAAACTGGGACAATGTTACAAGCGGGGTTCCTTAAAGATCCGTATTAGAACCGTATTAGAGTCGCGGTGTGCCGTATGAAGACAGATTAAAAGTTTGTGTATTGACAACATTATAAAAAAGAAGAACAAGAGGAGATTTGTTTCAGGTATACACTATGAAAGAGAATTTGGAATCTGCAAAATGTTTTGAGCTTAAGATGAACAGCAAAACTATGAGGCATAAATATAAGATCTTTTAAAAAAGCTTGGGATCGATAAAGCAAAAATTTTTCAGCTGCAAAGTTGTCAACGAGTAGAACAAACTGGGAGATAAAATCATATGCGCAGAAATAATTACTAACTTTAAAGCAAATTTAACAAAAGTATGATATTAAAAAAAGTCTTAGAGACTTAGTCTTTATCGATCACTATAAAAAATTTTTGTTATGTTATGTTTGACTGGCATATACTATACAATTAAGATGTTTAAAAATCAAATCAGTCTTTAAATCCCTCAATAACTTCATCCACTACACAAGCAACGTGCTCATCGTGGCAATCAGCTTAAGATGCTTACCTGCTCGCATACATATTCAAAGTTTGTTGAAGTTGACACACATACACACACATTCACACACTCACACACGCATAAATACACATGTACATGAATACATACACACATACATGCATACATAGATACAAACAAACATAAAAAACCCATTCAAACGTGCAACAACACAGGTGGTTGTTTTTTCCATTTTTGTTTCAATTATCACGTCAATCATTTTTACGAGTATTTTCATTTTTTAAACTGTGACTTGAAAAAAATGTTCATTTTGGAAATATTGGTAAAATAAATTGAAGTTAACGCATGAAAACATTTTTATGTTTCTGTTTGTCATTCATTCATCCTTAACTGCATCACATGTGAAGTTAGCTCCGTCTAATACTCTGTGTGTGTGTGTTTGTGTTTGTGTTTGAACATTCATAATGCACAGTGCACGACTTGCAAAAATACATTCAATGTACGCATAATGAGTAAATAATAAAAAAATATTTATTGTTGTACATTCAAAATTCTCTGCAGTTTTTAAAAGAATTACTCAGTCAACGTTAAAATGCATAGAATTTGAAGTGAAGTTGAACAAGCGAGGCGTGAAGGCAACCATCTATTAAAATAAATACTTACTGCTACATGCATTCGTATTTCATCACGTCAGGGCAACACTTTTTAAACTCCCAAAAAATGTGTCGGAAAAGAAAATTGGTTTCTTGAAGTTTGAGAATAAATAACTTTCACTTTCTGTTCTCCATGTTACATACACATTGGCCTCAGGAAATTATTTATTTATTCTTAACTTGCAAACCAAACTTGAAATTTTATCTTCGTCATTACATTGTGGCAATTCATTATTCATCTGTCGGCAAACATGAATACAAACATACATATACAGACACACATTCATACAAACATACATACATATACACAGACAAACATAGACTACATACATTTGAATGGGTGTTATTTTGCATTCAGAGCGCACAATGGCCGTGCATAATAACACACATCTAATCATTGTTTATGCGCCATTTGCAAACATTTTCATACCTTCAACAAATCAATTTGCTAATCAATCAAAAACATTTCGTTGGAATATTTTTCCAACGTGTACTGAAAAGGCTGGGTTCATTTGGAAACTCCTATAAAAACATATGACTTTATTATTATCATATTGCATCAACGAACCAAACTGACTTTAATATTTAAATGTAGTCTATAACGCATCCAAAATTATAAAATGAACTCTTGATTACTATATGATTCAGTCGTTCGTTGAAATATACTTCTGACATAATGATAAAAATTTGCTAAGATTGGTGATATTTCCTGTAAACATTTTGAATAGATTTAATTTATGCAAAAGAGAATAATTTTTTTGAATTGTGTTCAGAGCATTTATTTTATTATCTGATTGAATTAAATTAAACAACTAAATTTTAAAAACAAGCAACACAACACTGAGTATAATATTCAAATATAACTAATGCCTTGTAATATTTTAACATCCTAACAAATTTTCTTTTAAAAAATATGTATAATATATATATATATATATATATATATATATATATATATATATATATATATTCAAATTCAAAAATGTTTTATTCAGCCAAAACTGAGCACACACACACACACACACACACATATATATATATATATATATATATAGAGAGAGAGAGAGAGAGAGAGAAAGAAAGAGAGTAATGTATGAATTCTACCGACTTGTTGGCATTAATCAATTTAAAGTTTGTCTTTTCAATTTTACTTACTAGAAGTTTCTGGAAATAGTTCAATTTATTGAAAATAGAATTATCATCTGCGTTCATCAAGAAAATTTAATAAAACTGCTGTTATCCAATTTATCATGCAGAATTAAAGATAGGCATTATTTTGGTTTATTGATATCTATTAGGACAGCTTATGCATTTTTTATTTTTTAAACGTATTATGTTGATGTTTTGATAAATTATTTTTGTGTTGTTGTCAAGAGTTTGGCGGGTTTTTGGCGTTGTATGTGTTGATTGTAAGTGAGATTTGTTGGCTCCTCTTTGTCTATGCATTGTCAGACGTCTTGACAGTGAACTTGATATGACACTTGCAAATATATTAATATATTCTGAAATTCGGTGAAATTCTCACCAATAGGACATCCATCAGATGTTTACATATCTCTATTGACTCCTGTTTCTTATTACAGTTAATTTTAAGAACAAAGAAAGAAGTTTTGTTGTTGGTATAATAAATTTAGAGTTGTAATTTACTGATTGAAATTTCTAGAAAAGAATTTTTAACTGCATATTGAGTATCAATCATTGATTATGATTGATATCATGATGCTGAAAACAATTCCAGTTCTGACTATGGATTAATGAAGTTTCAGTAAGATGTTTATTTAGGTAGGTACTAATTGAGAAATAAGATCTTGTTGAAAATTATGTCTCAAAAGTTAACATTTATAAAATTTTCCAATAAAGTTTTGTTTAATCTTGAAAGCAAATTATTGTCCATGGCGGATTATAACACGGTTTTATTCACATACATACTTACATACGTACATGCATCCGAGCCCATGTACTCACTTGTACTCTCACCATCGCATTTGAACTAACTGACCAAAGCAGATCATATTCCACCTATCTCTGAAACGGTCCGTAGAGTGCTTGAAACAAATCTCCGCACTCTCTAAAACTACGACGATCCGAGCGAGGTAACTTACATTGATGACCACTCCTGGCCGCATTTGCGAGTGGACATTTGTCACATGAAAGGTTCTCTGACAGTTTTTATACCTGTATGTGCATAATAAAATCAAATAAGCATGTACCTCGACAAATGTTTGTACTCTACGCACATTGTTCTGATGTGGGTAATTTTTATTAATTATAATTAGTGTTAATAACATTCATTTTGAAAATGGTTAATTAGTTGCGTTACGGCAAAAATATTTTATTTTAAACAAAAAATTGATAAAAATGAGTAAGCCTTAAGAACATTTTTGTAAAAATATCTTAAATTAATTCTAAATTGATATATTCATTCAAACAAATTTGTTGACTGGTTTACGTTTATTTATTTATTGAAATATTGTCAATTCAATGTGTGCTAAAAGGCCGTTAAACAGCAAAAAACGACAAAAAACAACAACATAAAAACTGGTTCTCAAATTTTAAATCTTCACAAAATTTTTATTTTTCAATGCATTGATTATGGTTTTTAAACATGGTAAAGTTTGCCTTTATTATTTCGTTTGAAGGCCCTTGAAAGTGGCGATGAAGCAAGCGTTTGAAAAAATGATATAAACTTGAAAATATCTTCAAGCTAGAATTCTCAAATTACTATACATGTATTATTCACATAAAATTTATCAGAACAAAAATTTTTTAACAACTTTATCCATAAAATGAAACTACATAAAATGGCATTACCTTCACGTCCACATAAAAAACGTAAATAGCCACTCGACCACAAATTAGGGTAACGGACAAGTAAAGATTTGAAATAAAGTAAGTGAAATGAGCTTTTCGGCTGGCACCTTAAAACCATTAAATACTCAACGGCGTGAACACAACGTCGCTTGTGGTTTTTGAAGTTGTGTGCACGTGGCGAACGTTTGTGAGAGGGAGAGAGGAAATTTGATGGCTTGAAGACACGCGAGTGTTAGTCATTAGATTACTCTGCTGACGTGCTGGCTTTCAGGATTCTCTTCGGGGGGTTTCCTCGATGAAATATACGCTGCCGATGCTACATGTTTGTGTGTGTCGAAATGAGAACGTTTCCTTAGAAACCATTTTAAATTTTAATTAATATTCCGGTTGGAAAGAGACGACAGAAGATGTTTTTCAAGTAATATGACTATTTCACAAGTCTAGATAAATCAATTCCTTAAAAAGTTCATAAAAAGTGAAGATAATAAAATTTCTGAATGATATAAATTTTGAAACACAAACCTTACCTTTAGCAAAATTTAAACACAACGTTATCTATCTTTTATTGATTAAACTGAAATGTCT
The DNA here is from genome assembly GCF_000326865.2 of Helobdella robusta. NCBI lineage: Eukaryota > Metazoa > Annelida > Clitellata > Rhynchobdellida > Glossiphoniidae > Helobdella > Helobdella robusta. The sequence continues at coordinate 6,685,419 of NW_008704083.1, forward strand.
TTTTATGATTTACGCTTCCACTCCTATTACATTTTTTGTGTCGATGATACGTATTTTGCACACTACACATTTTATAATCCATCTTAATGTAATTTTAAAATCTGAAAAATTTGTACAAATTTATTTTTAAATTTCAGCAAAAAATCCCACTAATAAAAAGTGCAAGTGCATTTAAAAGAGATATTTGAACTGCGTGAATGCTTCAATGAGATGAAAGGTTCTCTGAAAATGGCTTCATGTGATGAGTTCAAACGACAATCCGTGTTGAATTGAAAGAATTCAATAAAGCCATCTAAGTTTCTGTTAAAAATTTTAATTAAATTTTCTTTTAAAATCGTGTTGTTTTATAATTTAATCTGTTTTCAGCATTTATTTTGATAGATTTTTGAAAAAAGTATTTCATAATTTCTTGAAAGTTTTTGCAATTTTTAGTTGTTTTTGGAGTTGACGAAGATAACGTCAATTTATTTTTATTTGTGAAATTACAGTAAAAAGTAACCTACATTTTAGTTATTTTGATAGAATGTGATTTTCGATGATGGTGAACGCGAACCCACCACCAACAACAACAACATCAACAACATCAACACAGGTGTAAACTGAACATTAAGCTGGCAAGTATGCAAATGTTGCGTCACACGCGTCCATTCATCCATACAGCGCTCAGTAGCATGATTTATCACACTTTATTGCAGAAATTTCAAAAATCTGATGTGAAGATTAAATCCATGGTGAAGATTTTGTTTGATGTGTGCTTAAATTTTATGAAAGATTGTTTTTAACAAAGATAACTAATCTAGTTAAAAAAATCATTGGAGACGTGAAACTTGTTGAAAACATTGAACAACAACGAAAACAAATAAGATGAAATAACGAACAAAATTAGAATTCTACTGTTTGATAAGTAAAAACTCAAAATTATAGAAATTTTTACATATTACAGAGAAAATAAAAAAAAAGAAAAACAGAAAAAAACGAATTAAAGAGAGAAGGATAGAGGAAGAGACGGAGAAAGACGGATGGATAGATGGAAACAAACACACATGTTGTGCATATGAAATCATCGTGCGCGTCATATTTAACAGTAATCTCATCAGAAGCGTGCAAACTGCCAGGGGTAAGATGGAAATTGAGTTTCTACGGACCATGATCAATTACAAGCAGATTCTAATACTGGCTAGGAAGCGTGTAGTTGTTTTTCCTTTTGAGTTAGACAACCATCTTACGGTTTTGTGGTCTCAAGTGAGTTGTTGATTGACGAGCTTGTTGATCGATTGATTGGTAGGTCGGCCAGTCGATTGGCTGTTTTTATTATTGAACGTATGATTGGTTTACTTTTTAGTTGAAATAGGAATAATCCAAAAATCTGATACGGTTACATTTTTTTCAAAGTATATCATTTTTATTCATATAATTGTATTGATGTGCGTCATAATTTGAATATTTCTTATTATAAATAATATTAAATTATAAAAAATATTAACCATAATAATAGGATATTTGTCATCAAATTTTTTGCATTTGTCTCAAGAACCAAGTATATTTCTCAATACGGTAGCCAGCATCCCAACAAACATCCTTTCCGCAAGAAGGAGGACATTTTTAATTAAGACAGCACTCATGAATATTATATAGAGTGCAAGGAAAGCCTACGAAACAAATCTTTTTTTTTAACTAGAAGAATCAAAGAAATATTATTTTCTTTCTGAATGCAAATAAAAGTCTTCGTCGTACATTATTAATTCGCTTATATCAAGCTCTTTTATTTTTTGTTATAACGTCTCGCAGGTAAACATGGCTGCAATAAACATTCATTTGGAATCTTTCATTTTTCACATCTAAATTTCTAAAATCGATGAATCTTTTGAAACGACTTTCAAGCTATATGTGCGTGTAATCTACATTTAAAAACACATATTCACACATACGTTTTGTAGAAAACCACAAATAAAATTTATTCTTTGTTTTGTCCATTATATTAACCTAAATGAAAATGAATAAATATATAGTTTAATAATCAATTAATGTCAGCACACGTGAACGCTAGCAAATGAACAGAGACACATTCAAAAAACATCACACATGCAACTTTAAATACAAACATCACACAAAAATTTATTCGAGTGTAAATAAATGTGAATATTTTTGCATCCGTCACAGCATTCAGTAGTGTGGGAGCATGTGTTTTTACGAGGGAAGCCTTGGACAGAGCGTGAGATTTCATTAAAGATTTATCATCGTGAGCAAGTTTTCAAAAAAAAAACAACTCGCAAATATCACAAGTGTACAATACGAGCATCTGCATGTTGAAAAGTTTCCTGGGGCGTATGAAATGGTGTTACATATTTCATTCGGAAAACGGAATCAAGTTAACGTGAATGGATATTTTATTTGACGCAGATGTTTCGAGGAAACTTTTTTGAAAACATCTTAAAAACTTTTTTCGAAACTAACATCTGAACACATCTACGTCACCTGTTTAATGTTAAATTATTTGAAAGTAAACTTGTGTTCAAAAAATATAAAAATATATTTCTTATTTTTTTGTTTATTTCTCTCAAATATTACATAATTTAACGGAAAGAGAAAATGTTTTTCAAATAAAGTATGAAACGTGCATTGCAATTTGGAGCGTGTTTGCGCTGCCCAATTAACACACCAAGTAAAGCCATTTAGAAATAATCACCGTTGAATTTTTTCGTTTTGGTTTCAGTGTATTTAAATTCTAATATCTAAAAATTTGTTGTCAAGTTGATAATGACTAATTGAAATTAGGAAAAAATATAGAAAGATAAAACTTTGATGTTTTGAATGGGACGTTGTTATTGAGACAGCACTTGAATTGACGCCCGGCTCATAATGTGGAGAGATGGCCCCGTTACGAGCAGGTATCAATCTCCCTCTTGCAATATCATTACATTTTAAAGGAGGTAGTTGAGAAATTTTCAAAATGAGTGCAAGTATCTTTCTTCGCAGATGACAATGTCCTAATCAGTCCTAATCATCGTAAAAGTGTTGAAGTCACTCAAAAATATAATGCCTTTCATCATCAACATTCTTTAGTTTGTATATAGTAAAGGTGATAATGATGAAAATAATGTAAATGATGATGATTACGTTAAGGAAATGATAATGGTGATCTTCATTAATGTGACAGTAACCGTGCAATATACTATGATAAGGTTATTGAAGTTTTTAACGATTGTAAGAAGGCATTGACAGTAATTCTTTTAAAGGTGAAATAATTTATAAGTAGATGGTATCAACAACGTCAAAGTGACATTGATAACAATGGCGCAACTGCTGAAACGCTGAAGATGAAGAGAATGTCTGTCATCATCATTAAGGATTAATCATCGTCCACTGGATTGCCAATTATATATGCGGGCGTGAAACTGACGCTCCTCAATATGATTGCAAAACGAGGTCTTGTTGTCGATGATGATGGTGATAATAGTGATGAGGGTGAGGATTAATGGTTATAATGATGACGATGATGATGATAGTGGTGGTGGTGATGATGATGGTGATGATGATAGAAATGTTGATGAAAATGGAAATGAAGTGATCAACAAGTTATCCATGCTGGGACGAAGATAATGATGATATTTAATGAGTTGCTTTTTTATATTTTAAAAAGTTCTTTTTATTGAATAAATTATTTTATTTTATAAAATAAATTATTTGAAAGAGAGATGAATGATTGAAACCTTTCATTGCAAACCCACCATCAAACCAAATAGCAACACGCAGACGCGTTGAATTGAAATTACACAACTCAAAATTTTTAAACTCGTCACGGCCAACGAATAATTCTTCATCCAACAAATGTTTTCCTCTGTAAATAATGCATATGGGTTAGTTATGATAATAATATGAGGTCAAATTTTGCAAAATTTTTCGCTATGAAATTTTCAACAACTACATCGTTACGCAAAATTTCAATTTAAATTAAATGAGAAGAATTTTTCGGAAAAATTTTAAATTTCTAAAATTTTATAAAATGATAAAAATATTTAATTAAATTCCTTAAAACATTTTGTCATAATTATTTAACTTTAGCAAAAATAAGATTATTTTTATGTTTGAAATTTTGAAGTTTGGAATATTTCAAAAAATCTTTCTAACAAAATTTCATACGATTAATAACAAAATGATGTTATTTTACTAAAGGAAGCAAAAAACAAAATATGGAGAATAAAATTAAAAAAATTACAAAAATGTTTAAGCGTTTTTAGAACTGAATAGCGCCAGTGACTAATCTTTAACTTCTTAAATTTTTATCCGTTTTGGGCCTGAAAAATTTGAAACAAATTTGAGATAATTGATGTATGTTTCATTTTTTTTTCTTCAAAAAGTAAAAAATTATATCCAAATTTTCATTAAGTAAATTTTTTTACACAACACGTGGTTTGAAAATTTGATGTCTGATAAAATGATACAAAACTGCGATGATATTTTAAATGAAAAGAAATACCTTCTTCGCCATACAAAAACATTTATTCAACTGTGAGATGAAAATTGATGAAAAATTATAAATTCGTTTATCTGGCGTCAAAATGTCTCTGGGATTATTGCACCCTTTAATTCGCGTTTTTGGCTTAAATCTTCCACTTTTTTGAATACTTTTTTCTTTCTCTTTTTATGGATTCTTAATCCCCCACGAGTTTTTCATGTCTTGTTTTTTTGATGAGTTTTATAAAACGTATATTCAACTATATAATTTATAAGAATATATGCTTTTAATTTTTTATATATAATGTGTACTGTAATTTATTCATATGTGTGCATATTATATACATATTTTCATATGTATGTGTAGAGTAGTTCCTGTACAAAATATGTTCCTATGAATATTTTAACGTAAATTTAATCATTAAAAATCGTCTGCTGAAGAGATGTAAGAAAAAAGTTTGTCACCATTCTAAGTTATTTTCAACATTTAAGTTTCCAGATTGATAGAAATTATTTGGCGAATATATAGATATTCTGTTCATAAAAAGAAATTTGATTATGAATGATATTAACAGATCATTAGGCTTAGTTTGCCGGTGATAATTCAGCGCAATCACACCCTGCTTGCTTCAAGTAAACGCAAATTCATTCTCAACATTTTCAGATCCAAAATATTTGGGAGGGAGATATTATTTTAAAAATCAAGTAAAACATTCAGTTTTAAGTGAAAAAACCTGCCTAGATATTTGAATACAGTCTAACACATTTAAGAGAATTTATCTATTTGAAATGTTAAATTTTATTTTACACAAAACATAAGAAAATCCGCAAACTTTTGAATAATTTATGACATGTTTGCGCAGCGCTTAAGCATCTATAGCATGGTAATTGGTACACGCAGACAAAGCAAACAAGCAACAAGCAGGTATCCACTCCATACAAATCCTGCTCGTCTACTTTAATTGATTATCCTGTGAAACAATGAATCTCCAGTGTTTCTACGTTATGCTTTTTTTTCTCCTACCAATTTATATTATGTAGTAAAACTTTTTTGAAAAAATGTCATTATTAATTGCTGTTGTTAAAAGAGTTTAAATTTAAAATAAAAATATTAAAAAATTGTAGTAAGTAGCTATGGTAGTAGTGGTAGTAGCAGAAGTAGTGGCAGCGAAAGTAGTGGCAACCAGAGTGATAGTAAGAGTAGTTGTTGTAGATTATGTACTACTACACTCTTAATTTACTTTGTAAATGGTAATATATATACTAGATGCAATGAAAATTTAAAAAGTTGAAGCTGTTCATGGAAGGGAACGTGAGAAATTAGAATGAACATTCGGTGCAAATTGTTTGACTTTCAAATTGACATTTCAACGCTATGGAAATTCTTTTGGCAGTTAATTGGACTATTCAACATTGACATTACTGAGAAGAAATTAAATTAACTAACAGTTCTGGGAGAATAATAACAATAATAGCAGCGTTAGTGTTCTCTTGCGAGAGCAATGCTTTCGAGGCTGACTCATTTGCTATGCAGGATTGTATTTTGTACGCTCATGACCATTTGTTAGGCTCTAATGTTAGGCTCAAAGATTTGAAAGGATTAAAAAATTTTGTATTTTCACTTTTAGACATGTTCTTCTCATTCGTGTAATCAGCGTTGCGTGAATTCACTCGCTTGTTTATGCAATTAATTCAACACTTTTTACTGAAGCGATTTCGAAATCATTTCCGTAATGTTTCACAATTTTTAGGCATTGAAAAATTTTTCACAAATATTTTTAACATTTAAATATTGAATGACAGCAATTAAAACTTTTTTGAGAACTTTCTTCATTGCATGGAAGATAACCAAGCATCCATCCATTAAATGTACTCTATCAAGGAGCAATGAGGGCTTTATGTGCCAATTCTAATTTAGCCACTCGATATATTGCGATATACAACTTTTTAAGCGCCTATTACCTCATGAAAAATATAATTTCAAATTATTACGCAAGTTTAAACGCAAATCGAGCTTGCTTCAAGGTGAAAAAAATCATGATTTTTTTTGTAAAATAACAAAATATTATTAATGAATATTATTATGAGATGATAATTTAGCTTAGGAGATATAAGTAAATATAGGTTATAAATAGATAGCAATTAAATAGATTTTAATGAAATAAAATAACAAAACTTAAAACTGAGAACTAAAAGTGTAGTGTTCAAGAGCTTAAAGCTTGTTAAAGAGATAACTTTAACTTAACTTATGTGCTCGCCTTGTGTACAAGGAGACCTTGCTTCCTAGAGCTTAACTAACTCCTTTTAACCAGTCAGTCCCTATTGTATGTCATCTCATTCTTATTATACAAAATATTAATTGCTGTCTCATCGTAAAACACTTTTATAACTTAACTATCATTATAACTGCTTACCTACTTTAACATATATCTTTATACAAAATACAACCTATATTTATTTATACATAACAATATACTTAGCAAAAATAGAATTTAAGTCAAATAAATTAAAACAAATTAAAATTTTTTAAAGCAATTAAGTTTTATAAAAAAGCTCTTTCTTCATAACATTAACATTTATTTTTATTTGAAAAATATTTTGTTCGGAAAATTTGGAAATAATTAGTAATAATAAAAATGTAAATAAAAAACAAACAAAAATCAAAATAATTAAAAATAAATTTCATCCCATTACATAACAAATTGATTTAACGAGTTAACTTGTTTGAAAAAACTTTCTTTCCACCTATAAATACTCAAAATCAACATTAACGTTGCAAGGGTAGGAAATAGTAGATAGAAACGATTAAACAACCGGAAAACCCACGCAAGGTGGTGTTCATAATTCGTTTTCATGCATGGAAACAGCACTGTTTACACGTATGCCATGGAGCCAAGCAAATGATTGATGGATGGATGGCTGCTTTGTTCAATGTGCACCCTTATTTTTATTTTTTCCCTATTATTTTTATTCGTTTATTTTTGTTTTTTAAAAAGTACTTCAACGTTTTCAGGTTTTATTCTTTTAGTTTTTTAGTTTATCTCTATTATTTAAAAACGTAAGCTGTTGTGAAATAAATAATTTTAAAATGACAGTGAAGTAGCAATTTGTTATTTATAAAGAAATTATCATGAAAAAAGTTCTAAACTTAATTAAAATAGATTCCTACATATGTGTTCAATTACTTAAGAAAGCAAGATTTTCGACAAGATTAAAATCTAAATTTATTCAAATTGATCAAACCATAAAAACCATAATCTGCAATTTCATGAAACTTAAACAACGTCACATATACTGTTTAAAAAATAATTTAATGAAAAATTTGCTAACTGGCTGTGCAAGCCTGTACTTGTAATAAATAACTTTATTTAATTTTTGTCATTATTTATTAAAAAGTTTGAATTAACGCTGTTTTCCATAACTATTATTAACATTGATTCTGTTATTATTATTATCGCTGTTTTTGCTGCTTTTGTTGTTAATGTTGATGTTGTTGTTGTTATTGATGATAATATTCTCAGTTTTATTGCTGTGCACACTTGCAAGACCACAGTTACTTATTTTTTATTGCCGGTTTTATTAGCAAATATAAATAATGGATGCATCAAAAAGGTGTAAAATTTTCAGAACCATCATCTCAATCAACCGTCGTATCCAGCCACCAAGCATCATATCCATCAGTCATCCTATCCATCAATCATCCTATCCATCAATCATCCTATCCATCAATCATCATATCTATCAACCTGCCAAAAACGGTACAATGAAAAAATGAATTAACAGAGATAGAAACAAAGCAGAAAGTGACACGTGTGGCTGCGATCAGTCGATTGTTGCTTCCCATCTACAAATTGTTGTTGTTGTTGTTTCCATATTTTTATCAGCCAGCTACTAATAATAAAATCATTTCAAATAGGAATGGAACACGCGATGACAATTGTTTAAAGCTTAATGCAAATGTTTCCATGCAATTGAAACATCAGCAACCAGCCAGCCATCCAGCCATCCAGCATTAAATGTTACGTGTTTGTGCGCCATGAAGCCCTGCATTGTTACAATAACGAAATGAACATTACACTTGCATTGTTCGCCCCTAACGTTAATGGTCCCATGCAAATTATTGTCTCCATATATATTCGCTTGTTATTTCAACAATGATGATAATTACTCTGATGTGTCGACGACAATGATGATGCTGGAAATAATCGAGAATGGTAACGATGGAGATGTCTCAATTCTATCGAAATAATTTAAGAGCGGAAAAAATAATAACTTATTAGTATAACATGCCGATGTCTTGTAAAATTTTTTTGTACCCTTGTATTAGCAAATGATGTTTGTTACCTGGCATCATATTACGATTAGTTACAGCTAATACTTTATTGTCATTTCTTCAAATAAGTATTTGTTGATTGCAGTGATTAGTATCAGTGAGAAAATGCGTTAAATAAGAAGAATAAAGTATATACTTATACTTATAAAGTATATCATTTTCCAACGATTGAAATTCGTGAGGCAGTAATTCCATTACTAATATATTAATTTATTTTATGTTTTGCATGTTAGATATATTTTCTTTCGACGTCATTTTCAACTTTCAAATCTCTTTTCAAAATTTATTTTCATAAAATAAAACACGAGGCAATTTTTATTTGAAATCGATTTTATTGTACAAAATGACAACATGAGATGCATGTTACAAAATAGAAGAAAAACAACGTAAAGCTATAAACACAAGTTGAAATTTTCAAGTTTAAAACTGAAAAACAAACAAACACGATGTATTGGTGAACCGAAGAAATAACTTTCCTTCAAGCGCATTGTTTCATAGTAGTTATGAATTTAAAGTTGAAACGATGTAAAAAATCTTTTCTGGGGAATGGAACACTGACGCCCAAGTGCTGCGTTATATAATAAACACGACAATAATAAAATTATTCTTATTCTTATTGTAATTAACTTTACTATAATTTTTTGATTATTTTAGTAAAAAGTAACATTTAATGAATGTTATGATTAATATTATTATTATTTCTTTTTTTTTTAATTTTTTTTAAGCTTCTAGGCGTTCCACAGCGTCAACGACTTTTGGTTCCATTCTTTGAAATGTATCGGGAGGTTATGAGATGAATGTTGTGTCAACCTTGATTAATGTTATGGCATAAATAACACCGATGAAAAAGAAAACTAATGATAATAACAAAATAACAATAGTAAAAATAATAATATAAATAATAATAATTATATTATTATTATTTATATTATTTTGGCTAGTCAAACAAATTTGTGAAACTCTCCATACATACATTAGACAAAAATATAAATATATGAAGAAAGATAAACAATTTTTTCCCATCTGAACTTTCGAGGAAAAACTTGCAGCTACTAGTTCTCAGCAAAATTTTCAACATTTTTATCGTAAAAATATTTTCAAAGTAGATGAATTTAAAAAATTTTGAAAATTACGAAACTAATTGATTGTTCAAACAATGAAGATTGCTTTGATTTTATTGAATATTTATAAAATTTTGAATCTTTTTCAACGTTTAAATCGCAATCTGACTTAACAGCGATTCGAATAAAATTTCATGGTTAAAGATCATTTTATCTTTTTCACCAAAATTTGTCCTGAAATTTTTTTAAATCTTTTAATCTCTTATAATTTTCCAAAATGAAAAAATATTGAGCGTTGCAGTGAAAAAAAGTTGTCGGAGCGGAATGACGTTTCATTATTGCACGAAAATGGATGTGGTAAGTACGCGCTGACAATTTTAAGCATGCTTGACGTTTTCAATATGATCAATGTCCTCAAACAAATTGCCATTCGAGCCTTTGCACTCGTGCGCGCTTGTCCTCCTACAAAAAGATGGATGAAAAAATTGGGACGAGGTCGGTGAGAGACAGATCAGATCCGTTCATGGAAACTTCTTTCACATAGATAAACCCATCATAACTTTTTCATAATTGAATGCATTGCATTTATTTTACGACATGTATTGACAAATCACATTCATGTTGAATTAAGAATTTTATTTTGAAATCTGTGAAGATAAAATGTGTTTGAAAAAATTTAAGTGAAGCGCAGAAATGATTGCTCTATCAGAAAAGGAGTATTGACAAGATGTCAGAGCGAGTTGGTGTGAACTTGCTCGCAAGTAAAGTTTAACAATGTAAAAATTTGTTGCCATCGCGTGTATCTGTGTTTTGTGTTTGTGTTGTGCGTGCTGCGAACGTGTGCGTGTTTGTGTTGCGTGTGCGTGCGTACGATTGTGTGTTGTGTGTGTGTGTGGAGAAACTGATTGTGTTGCATGCTTGCAAAGTAGAACGTGGTATTAAAACTAAACTTAAAAAAAAACAAAAAGTGGATTAAAGCTTCTCATTTCCTACTCGCCGCTTTCCGCGTTTTTTTACCTAACATTTTTTTCTTTTTGTCAGAATAATGTGTCTCATGATTACTGATAAGAATTGCCGTTAAAAACGTCATAATTATAAATAATGAAATATTTTTTTGTTAATAAAAGAATAATTTTGTGATGTTTGAACAAAATCATTTTATTAATAGTATGCGCGTAAGCCGAAACTTTCTCCTTGAACGTTCACAGGCAAGTATATGAGCGTTTAAGAGGAAAGTGTTATTTATGATCATGTGCGGAGATTTGAAGCCCATGTGAATCCATGCAGTGCTCGTAACATTTCATTAAATAATAAGTGAATGAAATAAAACAAAAGTAAAAATATAAGAAAGGAAGAAAGAGGTAATAATTTTATAGGAGCAAAAATGGCATGACGTCATTAAATGTTATCAGCCTGGCGATGAGGTGGCCACCAAGAAGTAGATTAACAATGATGTGTGTGTGTGCGTGTTGTTGCGTGTAAATATGTGGGAAGTGTGTGTGTATGAGTGTGTGTGTGTATGAATGTGTGTGTGTATGATCGTGGTTATACATGAACGGCTGGCAGTGGTACAAATCTGTTCACAACGTTTGACACTAACTAAATAATCACAGAGGAGGAAGTTACTGTTATTACATTTGGCTAACATTTCTTAATGGTTTTTTGACTAATTTTTAATTAAACTTTTAATGCAACTTTGCAGGCAGGAACCAATTTAGTTGGATGGTAGTAACTAGCCATCATACGTCAACCAAACGGGCTCAACATATATATATAATATATATGAGAATATAATGATTTTAAAAGATGAAATAATTATAAATGTCAATAAAAAAACAAATAAATGATAAAATATAATTAATATTATTATTTAATTGTACACATCAATTTCATAGTTTACAAAGAAGTAAAATTATTTCATACAACTATATCTTGTTATACATAAATACATTCAAACGTACACACATACACACACAAACACACAACACACACAGATATATATATATATATATATATATATATATATATATATATATATATATATATATATATATATATATATATATATATTTACAATATTCTATAAATTCTACCGAATGTTTGACGTTAATATGTTTGTAGTTCGTTTTTTTGGATTTTTCTCACTAAAGTTTTTGGTGAGCGTTTAGTTTATTAAAATTCAAAATAAACTTATTTTTCGAATTCATGCTGCAAATAAGGCCATAATTCGATTCCGAATGAATCATCGTCAGTGCTCCTTGTTGTATATATAGGGAAATATTGACTTTGTCAAGATTAACTTTGACGTTGTAAAAATTATCT
>NW_008704083.1:6700460-6760460 GCF_000326865.2 Helobdella robusta
AAGGCTGTCATATGTTTCTGCAGGTTTGGTTTGGTTGATGCTGGATGTTGTTTTGATTGGCCGGCGATTGTTTAGTTGTTGTTTGACTTGTTGGATGTTTCAATGTTTGTTGTTTGAATGGTTGGTTGTTTGTTGTTTTATTGGTTGGTTGGTTAGCTGGATGTTTTTTAGTTATTGGTTATTTGATTGTGTTATTGTGGTTTGTCGGATGATGGATGAAGCTACAGATTGTTTTTGTTGTTGAGTTAATACTTACTTAGTGCTTCGTTCTTCATGATGTACTTGTAATGAGTTTTGTTTCATGATTTTTAATATTGTAGCAGTCACTATGATACTGTTAAATTTAATGCATAATGTCCTTTTGCTACTATATGAATGTATAATATCTTTTTATTAATGTTTAAGCTACGATTTTTCTTATAAATTATGAAAAAAAATGGTGGTGAGATTTTCCTACACTGTTGAAGTTAAAAAAGAAAACCTGGATCGAAGACGTAAATTTCGAAGACTTCACTGCCGATGTCATTGACTCCCTGCAGAATGTACCTTCCATATTTGCCGGCTGTCATCACATCCTTGTACACCGTCACTAACGATTCTGATTGGCCCTTCAATTGATGGATAGATGGACGGATGGATGAATAGATGGTTGGATGGATGGATGGATGGATGGATGAATTGATAGATAACTAGATATGGATAGTTTGACTTTTTCTAAAGTTGATATTCTTTGAACTTATGTAACGTTTTAGTTTTAATTTTCAGATAATTTTTAGCTATAGTTTTTCACGTGGTAAATTCTTATTAAAAAGAAAATGTTACCTTTTTATTGCTGAGCAAATATGTACTTATAACGTTATTAAATTTTTCACATACATACGCGCACCGCATGTTTGCCAAACAAACAACTTGAAATATAATGTTTGAACATGATACCGTTGGTTTTTAAAACTAAAAGAATTTACAGCAGTTTAAATTTGACGAAACTTAAAAAGATTCTTTTCAACAAAACTTTGCAATAAACACTCAAGTCTTAAAAATGAACACAATCGCACTTTAACTTATAGGAACTCATCGAAATTTGAACGATCATAAATTCTGCCGACATCTAATTTTCTTTTTTACGCCTTCCAGACCCTAGTGCTTTCATTCTTTTACTCTCTGATTTCTTTGCCTCTGTACGGATCTGTTTTATAATTTTTTTCGTACGAATCTGCGGGCATTTTTTCCGAAATAACTTTAAACAACCTAAAATGTGTGAAAAATAATTTTAAAAAGAAATAATTTTTTCTAATCTCCTTGCTAAATAGATGAAAGTGGCTTTTTAATAGTTAATAAACTCATTCTATTCACATGAACCATTAAAATTTTTCCAATTGAAGAGTTCTTTTGATGCTACCCAATTTATTTCCTACTATGTACATTACAGTCAGCAGTTATAACCTCAAAACGTATAAATGGTAACAAACCCAAAAAAATTATTTCTTTTATTTTCAGATAAATGCATAAAAATAGCTAAAATATTTAACTAAACAATTCAAAGAAACTTTCCAAGATAGTTTGAATCAAATAAAATTTTTCAACTATTTTTAAAAGTCTCATATGGTAAAGCTATTCAATGATGTTCTGTTTGCGTACAATTCGTACGCAAACAGAACATCATCCGTGTTAATTATCCCCCGTTCAAACATTTACACGTTCGTCCGTTCACGCATTTGAATGTTCTCGTGTTCACATGTGAACGTGTCAACTTATTAACAAGTTCACGCAGTTCGTGCCAGCCTGCCTCCTCGTCATCGGCAGCACATCACTTTGTGCATCAAACAGATGTTCCCTGCATTATACGACGCTTTGATGCTGCATTTGACCAGTCAAATTAAATTTTCATCAAAAAAAATGTTTAAATTCTTTTTTCAAAACATTTTTTACGGATTTAATTTTTTATTAATTTATTTATCTAGCGATAATCTTATTTTTCTAATCTTCTAACAAAATAATTTTAATCCATAATCATTTTCAAGCTGTTTCATCTTTATAACATTAATAAAAACAACAACATGACTTAAATAAATGAGTTTTTCATAACATTTTAAAAATGTTTCCATTCAAATAAGATCTTCGTCTTGTGGCTGCCATTTTTAACCACTACTAATTCAAATTATATTTCAAATTAAAATTATCCATAAAAAGTAATGTAAAATTATATTATGCTATTATTATTTGTTATTTCTATAGACAATAATTTCAAAGATTTTAAAATTTTGTATTCATCTCTTATTTGGCACCTTTGAAAATGTCATTACACGCAAGCATTATGTTGTCAGAGGCAGTTTCACGTAGAAAGATGTCTGTGTGCAATGTGCTGTGCTGTCTACACGCGCAAACAAAATTCATACATACATACATACAATCGTGTAATAAAATGCAATAATTAAACTGCAATGTTAGTGAATATGAAACTAATTTATTTATTTTTTTTAATTGTACGGAAATTGAATAACATGTTAAAAATAATGGGAAAACATTTTTGGAACCAAGAGCATTCTTTCGCATGTATAATTAAAAAATGTATCTCACTTCAAGATTCATTAAAACTAATGATGCAAAATTAAAATGTGAAGCATCGGCTGGTTGGCGTGCCTGTCTGGTTGTTGTTGCAACTCTTCATGTTGCCGAGTGATTTCGATGGCTCTTAAGTGTAGAAATTAAGTGACGAAATTTAATGATGATGAGAAAATTTATTGCCGTCTATACATTACAGATCTTCGTGAATGTTCGATCAATATTTCATCTCGTATGTCTGTACCATCGAGCCAAAAATATGTTTCACACGGCAGTAGAGAAATCATCTGCGGAGGAATGCCGGATCGAAAGCTCAGTTGCATACAGCAAATGGAAATGTTTTAGGTAGGCATAAATCATCGGGAGACATGTACAAATAAAACATTAAGAGGCCGGCTTGTACGTATATGCACACGAACACTGCATGAGTGCATCAATTTTTCACGAGGTCGTCTAAGCAATATTCTTGTCAATGGGTGCATGGATGGATGGCTGAGTAGATAGGTGGCTAAATGTATGAATTAGCAGATGAATGAATGAATGAATGTACATAAAGATGAATGGCAGAATGCATAGAGGTTTGATTGGTTGGTCAGTTGATTGGTCGATCAATTGATTGGTTGGTCAGTTAGATAGATAGATAGATGTATTGATATGGTTTATATAGAGATAGGTGAGTTATTTTATCAGGTAAACAAATATTTTGATAAATGTTTGTGTGGATAAAGAAATGTTAGGATAAATAGATAACAAATAATAACAAACTGGCGGTCTTAAAATATAAATGCAAATGAAGTGTAAGACATGTGATTGGGGTATTTTTAACTTGTAATATTATTAGCTAACTATCTAATTAATCACTTGAATAAACTGAAAATTACACATTTAATTAATTTATCAGCAATGAACAATAAATAAGAAAAGTAACAAAGAAGCAATAAAGTTATTGCTCAACGGAGCAAAAAATCTTTGAAAAACATACATCAGCGAGTCCACGAGGAACAACAGATCTGCTTGCCAGCTACACATATGCATTATGTCTGTTTATCAATCAATATGGACCAATATATATTTGCACAGATATAGTGCAAACAAAATATGAAACACTTTCACGCTGCTCAAAGTGCTTGCACATGTTATTTTATTCCTCGAATATTTACTTTTCATTATATTCATAGATACGAACTCTAATACCCTTTCAATTTTTTACCATATAAACAGATAAGATGTAAAAACTTTTATGAACGTCTACAGGTTCACACCACACACTTCATGAACTATTTACGTACAAAACGACTGCTGTTAGTTCTGCTCTCTCTCAAACTTACTACATGTCAATTGAAACTTTACACGATTAAATATAATTTATATACCGAATTTTCAAAAGAATGTTTTAAAGAAAAAAAGCATTTTTAAATTTATAAATATTTCATAATTATTATTATCAGATACATTTATACTGCATTTTATTAACATGAATAAATATTTCAAAAAAATCAGCCTTCGTTTAATAACACAAATGTAAAAAGTAAAGCGTGTTTGTACCGATAATTAGAGAAAGTCATGCATGGCACTGCGTTATTATCGTGTGTTTATTTATACAAACGTCCAATCACATGTCCAGATATCTCAACCTTCCGCATCATTCAGGCCATTCAACGGTCTGCTGGTCATTCAAAATTGCCTTACATATTTGTTTGTCCGTATTTTGTGGTTCATACTAAACTCTATCCATGCAGTTATAATTGCTGAATGTGCCTATGATTGCATACTATGTCGTGCTTTCTAACTAAGATTGCTTCTTTTTGCTCCTTATACATTTTAATAACAATTGAATGTTTGATTATTTATCTGTCAACTTTTAATGTGTCAAATAGTTTTTGCTTTTGCCAGGAAATTATTTGCTGATTCAAAAATTTAATTTCCAAATCTAATTTCCAAGGTTCTCTTTTTCTAATTGTGATTCAATTCATTACAAATTCGTGCAAGCATTAGTGCATTAGAAAATATTCACTACAGTGTTCCATTTAAACATGCAGATGATTTGTCTGTTGGTTGAATGAACTTCTGTTTCAGTGAATTAATTTTCTAAAAGTGTTCAAAATGTCTCAAGACGATTATCGTAAATTTTATAACATCATCGCAAAGGCAGTCACGGTTGTTAACAACAGTATTAATCACGATGTCATTAACCTATCATCACCATCAACGCTTTCCATAAAACTCTCGTAAAATTCTCGTTCTTAAAATTTTATTCAATCATTTCCTTGTTCTAGCTACGCTATACATCGCTCTTTCCATTAACGACCATATTATCATTGTGATCATCTTGTAAATCATCATCAGCATAATCATCATCCTCTTCTCAATCATCATCATCAGCAGCAGCAGATATCATCATCGCCATCCTTGCCACCATTATTGCAAATTGGCTTACGTTGCAATTATCATCAGAAGCAAAAATATCGCAAAAAGTCATCTTCTTGATGAGTGGAGTAAAGATTTGGACGTAGACAGACAAGTCGCACACAATTACTTTCAAATACCATTAAGTCACCGTGATTACTGCTATCTTTAAAATTACCATCCTTTTTGTGCAACCACAACTCATATTATCATTTGTATTATTAACATCATCGTTCATTTATTTGTTAATTTTTTTACGTCAGAAGGTAATTCAAGTCATCCCGTTGCCTTCGTTGCCAAAATGTTATGTTATAAGCAACTACAAATTAACGCAACTAACGTCATTCATCGATGCCAATTCAGTCATTTGTCGTCGTCATCATCATCGTTTTGTTTCATTATTCTCATAACATATGAAAAATTAATTTAATTTAATTGTACGAATAATAGACAATTATGAAACTAACATTTAAAAATAGTTTAAAACGACAAAAATTATAACAGAAATTATAAAATATCTCAATAATTGTCTAATTAAGCAATGTCCTTAGCTACAGAACATTGCAATGTCACCATGAAATGATATTACGTACTTATTTCAATGATATTGATCAGTAATTTTCTCATCAAACACCTTCATGTTAGTCACATCGTCATGTAACTTTTCACAAAAAATTTCAATGTTATAATTCCTATAAAGTTTTCTATGCTTCATCTAACTGACTTTATACACAAAACATGCCATTGTTTAACATTCAGAATGATAAAAATAAAAATTATATTTAAAAAAATCCAGTAATTTGAATCATAATTTGAATGCCATTTTACAATTTGGAAAACTTAAATAGACATAATCACCATCGTCATCACCATCAGCAGATGAATCACGTCACATCATCATCATCAAAATGTTCTACTCACTCAAATATCCTCACCATCTTCATCATCATCATCATCATCATCACCAAAATGTCCTACTCACTCACATATTCTCATCATCTTCATCATCCTCATCAGCAGCAGCAGCAGCAGATAGATCATCTTTCCCACCCACTCACTCATTGATCATCATTTGCAAAGCCATACATATATGAGACTGAATAGTACACTAATCTCATCATCCATTCTACTAATCAACGTCATAAATGTTACATCTTTTAAAACATCGAATAAATGTTGGAAAAATTTTTTGGTAACAAAAAATAAAAAAGCAATAATGGGAATAGAACTGATTTTTACTCTTTGTTAAAAAAAACAATTATTTCGATATTATTATTATTATGTTTTCATTTCATTGCAACTATAATTTCTCATTTCTGGCCTTTACACTGCAAGAATTCATGAAAAAATTTACTCAAGCTAAAGTGATTTACCTAAATCATTTCTAGTCACCAGAAAAAAGGTTTCACGAAGAAAAAAATCTCAAGCCTGTAGAATTTTTAAGTAATTTTTTAAAACTAGTTTGTTAATCTGAAGTATACTGGCGCTCCACCCATTTGTCGTGAGAGAGTTTAAAATTTTGGACAAGTTGACAACTTTTTTGCTCATTTCACATATTAATTTTCATAAATATAGCCAATATACCTATGCTACATAAATTTGACCAATTTTACAAAATATTCATTGATGGAAACTGAAACTTTCCACTAAAATTCGAAGTATGAATATAAATTTACTGTGTTTTGTCCTCTGAAATGGGTGGGTTCTTGTGACAAACGCATGGAGCAAGCCACGTGCAGCTCATAAATTCGACGTCTTAAAAAAGAGTGTGTGAAGATGTCATGTATGACAAAGTATACAAATCACATTCTTAAGTGCGTCTCTTTTTCCACGTTTGTTCTGTCTTCTGTCAATATTTAATTTTAAATATATGTTTCTTCCAAACGCTTGCCCTTTCTAATGCAAATAATTTTTCGTCTACATATTCATTCTGTTATTTGTATTTAAACATTTGCTTGTTCTTTAATTTGTTCTATTGCACATCTAATGTTTGTTTCTTTACGTGTTACAACTTTACATACATAAACTTTGTGCGCAATCTTATGTTCATAAGCTCAATAATTTTCATCTGTTTGTATGTTTGTATGCGTCTGTATGTTTGTATGTGTCTGAATGTTTGTATGAGTCTGTATGTTTGTATGCGTCTGTATTTACAGAAGATTTTTAATGCAAATGCAGTTTCTGTTATTAAACGCATCGACGCAATAGAAAATTTTCAAGAAACAAAAAATGATTTAATGAGTGATCTGTATTGTGCTGCAACAAAACACAGCAACCATTCAAACGAGTGCAATTGTCTTCCCATCATGTTTACATGCGTTGCAGCATATTTTCCGCGAAGACAAACTTCGTATGCTTTCATGGAAACACTGGTTTGAACAAACTTTTGTAAAAAATGCACCAATATATGCAAACAAAAAAGCACATTATAATCAGATCACCAATTCAAGCCCATATCATACATTTCTGATCTCCAAAGTTAACGTTTTAACAATTAATAAGCACGTAAAAGCATTTGTTTCGTGTTTTCGTCGTGGCATATTAGTTTATGTTTACGATTTATAAATGGAAGAAGGAGGAACATTGACATTGGAATCGTACATCAGCGTACTCGTCCGTGCAGGCAGCTATGCTTATCTACAACTCCACCTAGACAACCCAACCTCAATAAATAAATTCACGCAGATGAAACAATGAAACCAACTTTCTATCGGAGGCGATAAATCGCTAAAAATCAACTCTTTCTCTCTTTCTCTCTCTCCCTCACACACACATATTCATACATTCACATACACACACTACACACACACAGCAATAAACACAACATAGCATACACATTTCATACAAACCTACATATATTTACACATAACAACAACCGGACCGTCACACACACACAGCAGCAAAAACATACAACACATCCCACACCCTTAACACGCAAGCACAAACGCACAAGACAACACGCAAGAGTACAATTGATCAATAAAACCATTCATTCCCGTGGTATTGACACATGGCTAGAATGTGTACTTCATAATTTCATGCCTGCCCGCTTCACTATGTGTTTGTAAATCTGCCTGATTATTTGTGTGTACGTAGTAGGCAAACTCTGCCTCCTTACCATGATGTGTTTGTACGCACTCAAATGTAGATGCACTTACCTCGCATATTGGATATGCATGCATGCATGTACGTCAGTGTTATGTTCCTTGTTGCAATGTTCATGCTTTCCCAACATGCGTACGGGTTTGTGGTACGCGACGATCCTCGTCTCGTTATTATTTAGCCTCGCGTTGCTATCCGAGACCAAATTTGAATATCGTATCGAGTAGTTTTGAAAAATAACAACACACAGGTTCAGATTCATTATATTGTATAAAAATTTGCACCGGCACGTGTATGTATGTGAGTGTGTGTGTATGTGTGTGAGTGTGTGTGTATGTGTGTGAGTGTGTGTGTGTGTGTGTGCCTTACGTGCATAATGTTTTTAGCATGTTTATGTTTTTGTATTAATCCGTGTACGTACATGTACGTTGTATATTTAGATGTATGTGATTAAATATACCAGGTTTCCACATCCGTTGTGTAAAAGATATTAGTCGGAAGTTCCATACATGTGAATATGTATGTACCTATTTGTGAGCATACGCAGATGTCTGTATGACAATAACGTATGAAATATGTGTACACGAGATTGTGTACATGATGTGAGTGTACGTGCATGTGAACTTTTGCATGCGCTAATGGAACTTGTTTATGATAAGGATACAAACCGCATTTAACCAACTTCGTTTAAGAGTTTGATTATTTGTGCGTAAATAAAAGGTAAGATATATTTCTTATTTTAAATTTTGATGATATATTTATATTTCACATTTTTCTATAAATACGAAACCGGGCTCTAATGAAAATAAATTGAATCACTGGCAAAACTGGACAGCATGAATGAATGGAGGTGTGCACTTGCATACGTTGAAGATGTCTGACCATGCTCTATCTGACGTGGCTCTTCAGTGAGTGAACGTTCTAATACAACTCAATCCGCAGGCACCTACGTAAGGCATGCCCTTCGTTTATGATGTAAGTCCCTTGTGCGAAACTAATGTATAAATTATTATCTAGCATCTAGGGTGAAACATGGAAATATAAATAACTAGACCATTTCGAACCCTGTGCATACATAACAAATACATATAAATCAATTTGATGTATCATAGGTGTGCATTTGCACCAGACAATCTGCTGGGCTAAATTTATAAAGGACATTTTTTCAATATTGTAGATGAATGAAATTTTTCAGTGTTATGTTTTGTTAAATATTATGACTGTTTAATTAAAACTTAAAACCATAACAACGAAACAAAAAAATTTAATTAAAGCTAGGGTTAGACAGATCTGAAAGTTTTTACTGCTAACAAACTCACACAACATTCACAAACATCAACAACAATCTAACCAAAACATCGCTAGCATCGCATCAACGACTTGATGAGATCCTTGCTCTTGACAATGTTCATAACGTCATATACACATCAATACATGAATAAAAAATATGCGTGCGATAGAGCCAGCTCTGAGAGGAGGCTTGTTTATAAACATCTCTTGCAACGTGTTTGCTAAATACATTGTGTGTTTGTTCGTGGGATATAACTATTTCTAATTTAGAATGCATTGATGTCGGCCTATTTTTCGTTTTTACGTACTGTATTCATTTACTGCTGTTAGTGGCTGTTTTGTAGTTTATATTAAAAAAAAAAGCATGCGTGAATATTTGTTTCAGAAAGTTTAAATGACATTTTCCAAAGTTCTATACTTTATACTTTAGTTTTTAAGATTTATTTTTTACGTCTGAATATTTGAAACTATATTAAAGATTAGTGTCAAGGTTTTTCACAGATCATCATCTTGTATGTATGTATGTATGTATGTATGTATGTATGTATGTATGTATGTATGTATGTATGTATGTATGTATGTATGTATGTATGTATGTATGTAATGTATGTATGTATGTATGCATGTATCTATGTATGTATGTATGTGTGTGTGTGTGTGTGTGTGTGTGTATGTGTATGTATGTATACATGTACGTATGTATGTATATGTGTCCGTCTGAATGTATGGATGCATGTTGTATAGAATGGTGTCCATTGTTTATCAAATAAACATAGGCGTAAATTATCATTTATTATTCAGGGAAGCTTTTAAATAATTGCAGATGTAATCAAAATTATTATCAGCATTATGACAATAACTAACTCAATTGCTGTTGTGGCTGTCATCATTGCTGTCACAATTACTATGTTACTATTGTTACTATTACTATTGTTATTGTTGTTAATATTATCATGATTATTGTTTTTATTATTGTTGTTGTTCTTATAATTATTATTACTACTACTATTACTATTATTATTCTCAATGATCAATGAAAACATCAAAGAACAATAATTGTTTCCTTTTTAGACCTCCGTAACGCATTTTGAGGGGCCAGTCACAATCTCATCTCATCAACTCAAGGCTACCATCACATCCCATTCCACATAAGCAACCTAATAAAGTACATATACACTGACTATTCAATAACAGTTTCCGGAAGCGACCAACTAACACTTCCAATTCCAGTCAATCGTGCAGTGCTCCAAGGAGATCCCGTGTCCTCATTGCTTTCCTACCTTTGCATCAACTCACTAATGAAAATAGTTGAGAAAACGGAATTTCAACAATGCGGATACATATTGGGTCTAATTGCTAATTTGAAAACATAAGCATGGTTACAATTTGCAGACAACACGGCGATTATTGCTAATAGTACAGTAAGCGTTCATAAATTAGTCGATTTAAGTCAGGCCTGGTGCATAGCTACTGGATTGAGTTTGAGGATCGACAAGTGCTCTTCATTTTGTCTATCTCGGTAAATTATACGACATCAAATGAAACAACGCAGAGGCCAAAGTCAAACGGTCAACAAATTGAAAGAAATAGTATCAACCGTCGCTGAACTACCGGGTACAACTTATATTAAAGATCTTTAGATATTACTTGCCATCAGAGTATGCGTTTCACTTGACCTGGATTGAAATGAACTTAGATCCTTTGGTCACTAAAGCAGTAACAACATGGCTCTCATTGCCAATCAGCAGTTGTCCATCAGAAAGCTTGTCGCTCACTACGTCCTGACATCGCATTACTTCAAGAAAACACGATTGAAATAATGGCACTAACGGTCTGCCACTAATTAAACTTCCTTAACAATATAAAATTCCTCAAAACTGTCTAAATGTTCTAATTTGCACAACATTTGCTTGACGGTTTAAATCATTTTAAAATAAAATAAACACTTTTTAAATTTCGCCACTAGGTTTTTATACTAGTTTTAATTTGTTTTTAATTAACTTCAATTAGTTTGATCAATTTAATAATAACCTTATAAACTCAGCAATATCGTCATCATATGCCATTTATTGTGATAGAAGCATTAACTGAAAGAATCATTTGGAACTAACCTGTTCTCGTTGTACACATTCTTTTGTTATATAATATTTCATTTCTCAATATTTTATAATAATTTTATTTTATTCTAATAAATTTTAATTAACGTTGATAATTTATTCTTTTTCATGTGTGCTTTATGCTTTAAATAAAAGAACGTTCTCATTATTAGAATTTCCTGATGTGTTTGTTATCCAAAGCTGATCTATGTTGTTTTCTGTTTATTGCAGGGGTGGGCAAACTACGGCTGCGGTCAGTCCGCTAAGCTATTTTATGCGGCCCGCGAGGCTTGTTAGCCCAAATCTTAAAAAAATTCTCTCCCGGGTCGAAAAAATTTGCTATTTAAATACATATGCGGCCCTTCAAAGGTAATATAGTTCTCAATGTGGCCCTCACAGCAAAACGTTTTCACACCTCTGGTTTATTGGAAGCTGTCATTAGCACAAAATTTTGCTGCTGTTTTTTGTTGTTCTTTACATTATCTATTTAAATTCATTAAAATTTATCATATTTACGATTATTCTTCTAAATCAAATTAAAATATCTTATTAAAACTTTATATAAACAAATGAATAATTAATTTTAAATACCATCATAAATAAACCATCCTTTTATTAAAAATCATCATCGTCGTCGTCATCGTCGTCATCCTCCCAACATTACCATTACACCACCGTCAGTTTTTGATTTAATGATCTCATTAAACCGGCAATCTCAATGCTTGCATTTTAAGCCTATAACGACAACAACAACAATAACAACAACCTGATATTAACATAATAATCTTCACATAATAATATTTAAATAATAAAAAAGTGATGCAACAAAATAGTAATAATAACAAAAATGGAAAAATGAATAATGGAAGTGATTAATTTTTTTGCATGTTTACGAGATAATAACTTCTAACTTCTCTGCCAATTTTGTTACGAACCCCCACTCATCTGATATAACTTAACCTCCTGAATGAACTATTCTAAAATATTTAAACCTTACAAAGTTCTATTATTCTAAAATGAATATTATTTAACAAGGTTATTAAATTATTTTACTGAAATGTATTGAATTTTATTGATGACTAAAAAGAGTAATAGCATCAAAATGAACCACATTTGATACATTGATTTCATTAGCTAAAGTACCACCATTAGAAGCAGCTGCAACAAAAACATTTCGACTTAATTAACGAGGTAGATAGTATTTTTACTAACAAGCAAGCAATAGTAAGTTTTAGTATAATAAATATTTATTAACGATATTAACTTAAAAAATTACAACATTTTTATCTCTATAACAAACAAAACTTCAATTATATTCTGGCTTATATCTGCACTCTATAATTCATTGCCATCAAGTTACATCGTTAATGTTTTTACATCATCATTACATTAACGATGTTGTTGTTGTGGTCCAATACTCTGCCATGTAAATCATCTGTCATTATCACCTTGGCATTTTATAATTTAAATCGTCATTATTTTTCTACTAATATTTTCACCTAATATCCTGATATAATTATATATTAATTTTGTTTTAGTAAAAAAATATGAGAAATGATTTTAGTTCATATTACAGCCAACGGAATTATCTTTCAAGTTGAATACAAAACATAAAATTTAACAAAACTATTCATATGAATTAACAGTCAGCCAACTTACTAACCATGTCTTCGGTGACAAGCTTTGGTGGAAAATCATCGAGAAATTGATCAGTTGAGTTGTTGCTGTCACTGTTGTCGTAGTTAGCATCAGAATTGTTGCCATTGCTGTTAGAGTTCTTACTGTTGTTGTTGCGCTTGTTTGTGCTACTGTACTTTGAATTGCTATTACTGTCGTTGATGTCTTGATTACGATTGTTGTTTTTGTTGTCGTCGTCGTCGTCGTTGTTGTGGTTGTTGAAGTTGTTAAATTTTAAAGGCATCTGTTTAGTCGTCGTGGCTGTCGTTGTTTTTGGCAGTCGTGATATAAGCGGCATGAAAGGCATCATCGATTTCGTCGTTGACGTTGCTGCAATTAGAGATTGCTGATGTTTTGGTGGCTGTATCTGCTGCTGCAGATGCTGCTGTTTATGATGATGGTGTTGCTTCCGATGTTGATGCGCTGATGCTTGCTTGAAGAACGTTAAATTATGCAACTTCGGTGAAGATTTAACGATGCACGAAAACGTAAAATTCTCTCCGATTTTTATGCCAAGTTTTTTGTTGCAAAATATTTTTGGACGATCTGTTGAGATAAAATAATAAAAGATGGAAAATTAATTCAATTTAGAATATATCAAACAATTATATCGTCAGAATCTTATTAAAATATTAACATTTTATATAGTCAGTTTTTAACATTCTCAGATTATTTCAACATTAAATGGGAGTTCGAAATTATTTTTCAACTGCAATTTTTATTATATTTCTATAACAACTTTTAACCAAAATGTTTAGAAGAAATGAGTTGAGTCATTGTTAGTGGTTGAAATGAACATAGAAGAAGCACCAACACTCGGTGATCTTAACGACAATACTGGTTGATTCGACGTCCCAAGTCCCGCCAGCCACCGGCGTCATGCTGGCCGAGCACTTCAACTCTTTGTCGTTGTATCGGTAGTCAATACTGAGAGACCGGTTGGTCAGTTCGACAGAGTAATAAACTGGCTGAAGTCCACGAACTCCCGACACTCTGATAAGTCTGGCGGTGCTGGCGAAGTAGTGGGAAATGTCCTCGCTACCGATGTGAACTCTGACCCTTGGTTGAGGGTAGCTGCCGTTCACGTGGCAGACGAAGAAAACTTGTTCCTGTTCGACGAAGGAAAGATCTTCATTTGGCCTAAAGACCATCGAGTTGAAGTCTGCTCCAGATGACGATGGTGAACTCCACCACATGTTGTATACCGGAACTGTGTGGTGGATGTGAGTATGTAAAGCTGTCTGTGTTTGTGTGTGTGTGTGTGTGTGTGTGTGTGTGTGTGTGTGTGTGTGTGTGTGTGTGTGTGTGTGTGTGTGTGTGTGTGTGTAGGTAATGAGTGGGTTTGTGTAGGTGTGTTTTTTGTGTGCTTTTGTGTAGGTGCGTTGTCTGTGTGTGTGTATGTGTGGGCGTTTGTGTTCAGATTATGAACCAATGATCGGAGAGATCAACAAAAATGTTCCCTCTAAAACATCAGCGCTAATTTAGTTTAAATTCGAAATGTTAAAAATTGTGACAAACGTTCAAACATTTAATGACCTATTTGACAGTAGATGATTAACTACTTGTTTAAATAACGTTTACTAATTCAAATGCATGCATGACTTGATGTATGGATAGATGTATGGATAGGTAAATGGATAAATGAATGGATAGATGAATGGAAAGATGAATGGATAAATGGATTGATTGATAGATAAATAGATAGATGAATGGGTAGATGGATGGGTGGAAGAAACGAGAGGTAAAGTAATGCAGATGCGTATTTTAAATATCTCGAAAAAACATTTCATTTTTATCACTAATGAAACTGAAAATGTATCTCAACATTTTCAAGGCAACTGTCTGAGAAGCTGAAAATAATCTAGTTAATTGACGAGTCATGGGGGTTGATTGATTGGTTGGTTGTTTGGTTGATAGGTTGATTGATGGATGGATCGATCGATCGATCGATGGATGGATCGATCGATCGATCGATGGATGGATCGATGGATCGATCGATCGATCGATGGATGGATGGATGGATCGATCGATCGATCGATGGATGGATCGATGGATCGATCGATCGATCGATCGATGGATGGATGGATCGATCGATCGATCGATTGATTGATTGATTGATTGATTGATTGATTGATTGATTGATTGATTGATTGATTGATTGATTGATTGATTGATTGATTGATTGATTGATTGATTGATTGATTGATTGATTGATTGCATAATAACATTTGATAGTTATTAGATCAATTTAACGTCGGTATTTTTTTTCTCCTATATACCTGCGTGTTCAATCAATCATTCATTCCTCCTTTTTCAAATCATTTGTTTGCCTGATCTTTCCATTGCATCACAAACTCACAAGCAACAATCAACAACAGAGTTATTCCATTCATGTTCATATTATCTGCAACATTATTAGCCAATGTATCTAATATTCTAAGAGTATACGTTCTTCTTCTCTCTCTCCCTCTTTCTCTCTCTCTCTTTCTGTTTCTCATTCTCTCATCTTGTCATCTTGTCAATCACTCAAAATGTTTTTTTCCATTCATTTTGATACTGCCTAATTATATAAAGCCTTCATTCATTTTTTATGTTATCCTTTCGCCAATCATTTATTCATTTATTAATCATTTATTCGCCTGTTCCACGTTGTTTTTTTCCTGGTACCCAGAAATTATTCTTGGTAGTGTTATACACCTATTCAACTAATACATTCATTCATTCATTCATTTCTTCATTCATTTTTTCATTCATTTCTTCATTCATTCATTCATTCGTTCGTTCGTTCATTCGTTCGTTCATCCATTCATTCACTCACTCACTCACTCACTCACTCACTCACTCACTCACTCACTCATTCACTCTCGTTCGTTCATCCATTCATTCATTCACTCACTCACTCACTCACTCATTCCCTCACTCATTTACTCATTATTCATTCATTCATTCATTCATTCATTTATTCATTCATTTATTCATTCATTCATTCATCAACAAACTGACCGACGACATTGAATGGAAGGAAACTCTCCGAGTTAACTCCAGGCAGTCCTATCTTGCAACCTATGTAACCCGAGTCCTCCACCTGAACATCTGGTGGTTGGTGGTGATTGGTGGTGGTTGGTGGTGGTTGTAGAGATGATGATAGTAATGATTAAAATTGTGATGACGATGGTAAATCCCAAAATTTGGTTGATAATTACTTTGAATTAAAATTGTGATGACGATGGTAAATCCCAAAATTTGGTTGATAATTTCTTTGAATTGTGAATTTAAACCAATTCAAAATGCTGACATGAATGTCTAAGGATGTATTGCAAGAAATCATTCATGATTGTCTGTTGCATGTAATTTTAGGAAAAAATTAACGATGGAATGATTTTGTTTCCAAGTGTATGAAATAAGAATGAGATAAGCGAAGTTGTGGACGATGATGGAGGAAGGATGTCAGTCGGTTATGAGGGCTGTAACGAGCCCGCTTGCAAAGGAACAGACCGTATTAAGGATGATGAATGTGATGATAATGACGACAGAGATGATGATGATGTTGATTATGATGATGATGATGATGATTAAATCGACATTGACAACGATATTGCGGTAATAAAGCCGCTGTCAATCAACCGGGCATTGTTGTCGTGTTTGTCATCCTGTTGGGCTGCTCCATTCAGATAAGAACGGAAACAAACATGTGCTGTGTTGTGTGTTGTGCTGTGTTTGTGGTGTGTAGTGTTGTGTGTTGTGCTGTGTTTGTGGTGTGTAGTGTTGTGTGTTGTGCTGTGTTTGTGGTGTGTAGCGTTGTGTGTTGTGCTGTGTTTGTGGTGTGTAGCGTTGTGTGTTGTGCTGTGTTTGTGGGTGTGTAATGTTGTGTGTTGTGTTGTGTGTTGTTCTGTTTTGTGTGTTGCGTTGTGTTTGTAGTGTGTTGTATACAGTTCTGTATGCTGTGACATCTATATTTAAAATATGAATGTGTGTTTTGTGTCTGAATGAGAAATCTGTCTGTGTGTATGTGTGTTGATAAATCGTATATATGTGTGTGGATGTGTGCGTGCGTGTGTGTGTGTTGGTAAATCGCCAGGTGTAGGTTCATTAAGTTACAAGTATGAAAATAGATGAAATAGTTTTTTTTAGGTTTGAGGGTTTTCTTCTGAACTGAAAAAACTATGTTAATAAATTTAAAGTGCAGTTGTACTTTTTTTCGTTGATAGCAGACATGCACCGAGCGTTGTTGTTGTACTCTTGCAAGATTATCTATGTCTTAGATTACATAGAACTGAAAAGAGGGTCGTTCAATATTTTTCAAATGTTTTAATTTAAGGAATAAATTTAATGGTTCTTCGTGTTATTACGTAAGCGATAAATATTTTTTCTAATAACTTAAATAAAACTATTTTAAATTTATTTAACAAAGATGAAAAAAAATTCGAATCTGACTTTCATCAGATGACAGGCATTAATTCGAAATAGTTTTTACATCTTTAAAATTGTGATGAAGTTCTTTAATTATTTTTTTAATTTTACATTTTTACATTATTTAAATAATAATTAAATTTTCAAACTAAGAAATTTTATCAAGTCAGCGTTAAACATTCATTCATCTGCAACCCGTGTCAAAACGTGCATTCGTGCTGTCGTTACATACTGAACCTTATACGTTGTTTTTATTCACATTACATTATTGTCATCATCGTCATCATCGTTTAAAGTCATTCAGCTTCCAGTTCACTCAAGGACGATTTGCAAACTTTTCCAAAAGATAAATTCCGCCTAAGGTTAACCAATCCATCAAATTTTTATTTGGCATCAATTGGCATTTCCTATTTTAAAAGCCGCATAGTACACAAGATTTATTTAGTTTAATTTTTCCTAGATTTTTTCATCCACCGTTTCCGTACCAGTTTCAAAAGCATGCAGCATATTGCAAACTTTAATCCGTTTCTGTGTTCACTTCTATCATCTTGTGCAGTACTTATGCTTACTTGTTTGTTGCATCGATATGACACGTGGCTGTTGCCTGTTCCATTTTCAAGTCCTTATCAGAAACACATTTTCCGTCGTCAAATAATGTTTGTTATATCGAGTGCAACAACAAGTTGAGAGTATGAGATGGTTTTTAAATATTTGCTCCCCGGATCAATGTTCTGCAGGATGTGTGGAGAAATGAAGATGGCAGGGATTGTGGTGGTGGGAAAAAACCAGATGTTGATGGCGTCTGCGGTGATGATGGTGATGATGATAATGATAACGATGCTAAAGATGAAAACAGAGAAGAAATTAGATCGATGGTGGTGTGGTGGTGATGATATTAATGAAAGTAAATAGATGAGGGTGGTGATGATGGAGTTAAACTGAGGACAATGATGATGACGGTGGTGAGTGTGAAGGGAACTGATGATCTGAGAGATAAGATCAATGTCACGAAAAGGATGGGCGATAAATTTCGAATGACATTTCCTCTGTCCAACTTTCTGCTCTATGTTTATCTGAAAATTCTCTGCCCAATATTTATTCATTAGGTTCCGTGCGCTTCAGTACAAGCTCGCTGCACTGCTGGCTCTACATAAAGTTTGTGAACATTTATTTATTTCAAACAAATATCTCTGAAAATGATTTAAATTTGAAAAGATTTCCGATACTCTTGTTGCAATTTCAGATTTATTTTAGCTAATTGCTTATTAATAACATCAGCAATCCCATTAATTAATAAATGTCTCTGATGATTTTTGAATGTTCATTTAACTTGAATTTATTTTTCAAATATCGGAACTATTTTGAAAATACAATTTTTAAAAGAACTTCAATTTTAAATTCATTATTAGCAAATTATGCTTCTTTCTACAAATTAAAGCTATGTCCTCACTTAATCCAACATTAATTCCTGTTCAATATCTTCACCGCATATGTTTTTTGTTTTTCAACACAAAATTTTGTAAACCATTTGAAGAGCTACTAATTATTAAAAATTTTGTACAAGAAAAATTATTTAGAATTCAACAAAAATTAAAAGATTTGAAATAATAAATAAATTAATTAATTAATTAATTAAATACTTGAAATCTTGAGATAGAAATCGACCTGGTCCAGATTGTTTTTGTCCAGTAGGCGATAGCCAGCTTTGTACCTACATTTTTAGTAAAGTTTAATTTATTCCTCCGAAATTAATTATAACCGGCTTAATGTTAATGGTAAATTGCAATATGTTAATTATCGAGTAAACGTCAATTATATATTTTAATGTGCTTGTTATCAACTTAAGTTTAAATATTTATCAAATCAGAATTAAGTTTTCAGATATATATCTTGTAATAACATAACCAACAATGATAATAAACTTATAGAAGATTGGTCTAGGTATGGCTTAGGATACAATTTGCTTGTAAATGTAAGCATGATACAAAATAAAAATCTACGTATGATACAGTATCATCGAGCGATGAATACATAATGCAATATGTTCATGAATGATATATAGGTATATAAGATCATAGGTCCTAGGTCAAATGTTGACGGGAAGAAGTTCATTGGTGTCAACCAAAAGGTTATAATGTCATTTTTTATTCAGTTGTTATCATTCAATACGCGTCCGGAGAGGCCATCATCATCATAGACATCATCATCATCATCATTATCGTCATCATTCAAATCATCATCATCATTCTAATCATCATCATTTTCTTTTTCATCGAAATCACCATCTTCATCGTCGTCATCATCATCATCATTTTAATCATCATCTTCTTCATCATCATCGTCATCATCATCATCCTTTTAATCATCGTCTTCTTCTTCATCGTCATCATCATCCTCATCGTCATCATCAACTTTATCATCTTCTTTATCATCTTCATTAATATTACCTTCTCGTCGCTGATGTAAACATCATCCATCATTACTTCTTAATCAGTCATTTGACATTTTCAATATAATCGTTTCATCGTCATCGTCATCTAAACATCATCATCTTCAAGACATCATAGATAGCGTTATAAACATCTATGCGATTATTTAATTGTTGATGTAGACAGACTTTAAAATTATCCTACTCACTCACATCATCATTAACAATAATCATCACCATCGTAATCTTTACAAACACCGTTATTATCATCGTCATCATCATTAACAAATGACTTTTATATTGCATAAGTCCTCATAATTGCTAAGTTTTTCATGCAAAGTGTTTGCAAATTATTAACGTCGTCACCGTAAATAACATAACCACCGAAACATTACAATACCATCATCATCATCATCATTTCCATCATCGTCTTCTTCATCACCATCTTTATCATTATTATATTATTATCATCATTTCCACCATCACATTCATCATTTCTATCACATCATCACCATCTTAGCCATCATCGTCTTCATCATCTTCACCGTGACGTAATAACCTTCCGGTATGGTTGAACTCATCGTTGATGTAGGCGTTAGTAGCAATCTCAATCTCATCAGCATTACTCTCAGGAAATATCTTGAACCAGATGACTTGATAATTCTTTTGTTGCGTCTGTCTTTGGGGCACCAACGATATGGACGTTGATGACGACAAATAAGTTGACGATGAGTACCACAGTGATGATGATGATGATGATAAAGGTGATGATGATGATGATGACGTTTTGTTGACGTGGCAGATTGCTTCCAAGTTATCGCCGACCACAGCTGAGTCGGTGGAAAGTTCCAATTTCAAGTAGAACTGGTCGTCTGCGTTCTCACCTGCTAGTGGTGGTGGTGGTGATGGTGATGACGTTTGTGGTGGGGATGACGTTTGGGGTGGTTATGTTGTTTGTGGTGGTGATGATGGAGAGGAAGATGACGATTTATGTAGTGGTGTTAGTGGAAGGGTTTATGAGGTCTTTGATGACGTGAATGAGGCTGAAAACAAGGACGGCGACGATGAAGATGAGGTCGACAATGATGAGGATTGAAACGAAGACGTGATGAAGACTAAAAAAGCTGAAAATGATGATTCATCATGAGTAACCACAAAACTGATGACGATGATGTGAAAAAAAATGTAACACTGAACTGTTTAGTCAGGTTATAGAGAATAAAAAACAAGATGACTCCAAATATTTTTACATTTTCATTGGGGGGTTAATCAATTTATTGATATCAGTAATCTGACGATGTCTAAGCTGGCGATGAACATACTATACAATATACAATACATGCATACGTTGACAACCTTGAAGACATTGATCTGATGATGATAAGGACAATGATGATGACAATGACATTGCAATTGCGTTAATGTCTTAATGGAAAAGTGCCATCAAAACGAGAAACGATGATGTGGTCAATGATGATGATGATGATGACGACGATGATGACGTCAGTCATGATCACAATGATGACGAAGACGATGATGACGTCAGTGATGATTACAATGATGATGATGAGGAGGACGACGATGATGATAAATTTTAATGGTGATGGCAGAAACTACAATAAACATTACGTTAACGTTGACATTACGATAGAAAGTGAAACAGTTATATTTCCATGCTAATGCTATTCGTACCATTGCTAGAGTCTTGTATGGCTATCATTGTTGTTGTTACTATAATTATTATTACTATTATTATAATTATCATTTACTTAGTTTATTTTAAATAAAGAGCAATGATGACTAACTATGATGATTATGATTTTATTTTAATCATGACTATTTCTCTATTAATTAATTAATTATTGATTTTACGCATTTGATGAAAAGTAAAAAATCTGTTCCCATTATTATTGATAAATGTAATTATAATTGTGTTATTATTGTCATCGTAATTTTTATTATTATTCTTGGTATTTTTATCGTTATTCATGTTATTGTTTATATTCCCGTTATTAGCGTTATTTTATTTTTGTTTTTTTGTATAAGCAGTTTATTTGGTAGTGTTTTTTCCATCTACTATTATTGTGTCCCTGGTAATATTTTGTAATTAAGAACAATGCTATCAGAAAGATAGTTGTTGTTATTGTTGTTGTTGGTATTGTTGTTGTTGTTATTGTTGTCGCTGTTGTCGTTGTGATTGTTGTTATTGTTGTTGTTTTTGTTGTTGTTGCTGTTGTTGTTGTTGTGCTTTCCTTAATTAGTGCGATGGCAATTTATTGCCATTTACAAGCAAAACAATTTCTGCCACAACTCCAACGTTAAAAACAGCAGTATGTAGTTACGTTACCTGCTTTGTGGCTGTTGTAGTGTGGCGTAGTGTGGTGTGGTGTGGTGTGGCGTGGCATCGCGTAGTTTGGTGGGTTTGTTAGTTGAGTTGTTGTTATTTTGTGCATTTGTTGGATTATTTGTTATCCGCCATGGTGTTCTTGAATGCATAAATTTGCATTTTGGCGATGGACAGGGATTGCCTGGAAATTAAACACAGACTTGCCCGCGAATGTCAGCTGGGTGCATTAAATCATTTCACTTTGTCACGTGATACTAATATGCGATTTAGAATAACTGCTCTTTATTTTGGTTATTTTTTAGTTCAAATAAGAAAATATTAGTTCTATAGAAATAAATATGTTCTTAAAAATTTTAGTTAGGTCTAACTTTTTGGCAGACAACTTCCTGAAGAATTATTTTTGAGACGGTCATCTGTTTTTAATTTTTATGGACAATGATTGTTTAATACACTCAACTTTTGAATTTCAAAGAAATTTTTCAAGTCATGAAACTCAAAATCCTCAACTTATTTTGAAAGTTTCATATTCCCATATATAGAATATCTAATAATTTTAATATAAATTATAATCAATAAAACAAATTATTTAATAGATATATCAAATATATTTAGTATCATAATTTAATCTAACAAATTGAAACTAAACGTTAAATGGAGAAAATAAAATCAAAATTCTTGGATAATTTCAATAAAAGGCTACTTCACACAAAAAACGTAAAACAATCATACACTAAGAATATAAAGACAATTCGGCATGGAATCAACACAAACTTAGCAGATGAAATCCTACACACATGCAATAAAATTGTGGAGAAAACTGCTGGCTACCTCCCGACAGCTAGGAAGTTGTAAAAATGACGAAACACCAGGTCTTTTACGTGGTGACGTGGTGTAGCATAAACTACAGAAGCATAAACAACAGAAGCATAAACTACAGAAACAACAGAATCATAAACAACATAAACATAAACAACAGCAATATAAACAACAAAAAACATAAACAACGTTAACATAAACAGCAGAATCAATCACACAACAACAACGTTAATATTAACAACATAAAGAACAACAACAAAACTTAACAATACATAGCAACGTAAAAGGCAAACAACAACAACAACAATTCGTAACATGAAGAATTGTAAGAAAAATGCTAAATGCTCTCTGTAAAGCAACACACCAACCTCCTATCATCAAAGTTCCTATAACAATGTAACAACTCAAATCTACATGCCGCTACATCACAAGAGAGCCACGACCTTACAGAAATATGAAAGTGACCAAGTGAACATTCACACACGGTGCAATCAGTGCTGCACATGGACATAAACAGCAGTACGCTAAATGCAGCATCAACTACTATACACAGAAGCGCCGCGAAACTCGCCTCTTAGTCATATCATGCCGCTCTACTGCTCAACGAATGGCCACCCTCGACTTCTAAAATAGAAAAAGACAGATTTAGAGTTTGCCCAGAGCAATGAGAAGAACGCTGGCCACACTCCGCTCAAGTTACTGCATCTCTCTTTACAGCTACAAAGCAAGAATCGACAGTAAAGTCAGCTGTAACTGTCCGTTATGCCGCAAACATACTGACGATGTTACCCACCTATTAAGCTGCCCGAACAAGCCTACACAATTCACGGTAATGGATCTCTGGCAAAACATGGTTGCTGTGGCCAACTGGCTCCAGCCCCGTCTGGACTCTTCTGTCTGGCGACGTTTGAAGCGGAGCAACAACAACAACAACATAAACGGAAGTGACAGTCCTTACGAAAAAATAATTTAATCCCTTCATTAATTATTCAACTCTTCAAAAAAAATTTTTAATTTTCCATCAACTTTCTGTCACTTTTTTCACCATTTTGAGACTTTTTACAAATTTAAAACATGAGCAGTAATGTTTGCTACATTAACAAAAGAATCCTCTGAAAAAATATGTAAAAAACATAAAAAATAACATTTTTAAAAAATTGTGAAACGTCGACAAATTTAAATAATGATGCATGTAATTGAGAAAATATAAACAAAACAAAATTGAAATAAACGTTTTTTAAATAATTGTAATGTAAACATAAAAGAAACAAAAGACAATAACATTGCGACTAACAAGTTAAAAAAGATGCATTTAAATTGAAACATGACAAAGGATCATCTACCATACATGCTACTGAAAATAACAAAGATACCAACAATTGCTTATACTTTATTGGAGAATAATAAAAAAATTAAAAACTCTAAAACGATACAGCGTTACGAAAGCAACGTTAATGTAAAATAATGGTATCCGTGGCAGTAACAACAAAACGTACGCGTTTGATTAGAGGAGGAAACGGCTGGGAGAATAATATTGCAAGGAAAACAAGTCATAAAGCACGTGCTACTCACAAGAACAAACAAACAATGCTATGATTATCGCATGAACAAACTGACGAACATTTACCGAATGCGAAGTGCAACAATTAAAATTTCAAATAACACCAACATTAACAACATTAATTACTGAAATTAAATTACTTAATTTTTCCTATTTCATCAAATATTATTCAAGCACCTTCTTACTATATAACTGATCATGGAAAACACCAAAATATAAATTCCAATTTAGAAATAACGCAATGTGTAGTTGAGTTAGAATTGAAATGAAACAACCAACAAATTGTACAAAAGTGTTTTTGGGCTTTCATTGTTTCATGCTGTGTAATGCACTGCTTTCAAACAATTTTCAGATTGTCTTTATGAAATTTGATTTAGATTAATGGTGTTAAATTAATATAAAGAAGAAGTTATTTTCTTGCAAAACCTTCCTACAATTTAACCTATCATTTATTTAAAATTTTTTCTGTCAAATCATGAAAAAAAGACAGGACTAACGGAGAAAACAATTCTTTGGAAAATATGGTTGAAAGTGACTGTAAACAGTTTTTAGGGAGCGAGTAATGATGTGTAGCGACGACCATTAAAACTTCAAAGAACTATTCGTCAACATTATCGCTGTCATCAACATTATCACCCTCACCAACTTCACCAACATTATCACCCTCACCAACTTCATCAACATTACCACCATCACCAACGTCATTAACATTTTCACCACCACCAACTTCATCAACAATACCACCATCACCAACTTCATCAACATTTTCACCATCACCAACTTCATCAACATTTTCACCATCACCA
The DNA here is from genome assembly GCF_000326865.2 of Helobdella robusta. Taxonomy (NCBI): domain Eukaryota; kingdom Metazoa; phylum Annelida; class Clitellata; order Rhynchobdellida; family Glossiphoniidae; genus Helobdella; species Helobdella robusta. The sequence goes on from NW_008704083.1 coordinate 6,725,962, forward strand.
ACTCCATTAACATTACCACCAAACATCAACTTTACCATCACCAACATCGTTGGTGATGGTAAAGTCTTCATCACACATCTAGCACCACATGTGCTAGCATCTAGCTCTCTTATTACTGATCCTTAGGGCTTTTAATAGTCAGCTATATATAGGTACGTATGATGAGCGAATGGGCAAATAAAAAACGTAGATGAAAGACGTATTAGATTCGTAGAGGAGTAATCAAGCTAAAAATTACTTTCAGTTATTTATTTACATACAATCATTTTTTTATTTTTTAATTATAAATTTATTTATTTTCAAAAGGATTGAGACCTCCGTTACAAAAATTCCTGAAACCTGTCTAATTTGCAGTGCTGTACTTAACACGATAAATTTGTACGAAAACTTCAGATTAGTTTTACTTCCGTTCTATCAAACATCCATGTCTTTCAAGACAAACTTGTAGCCACACCAATGAAAATTATTTTTGATAATAATTTCAATGCATATGTATTTAATAATTGCAAATTAAAACAAGTTATTCAGTTGAAATTTTGCTGCGAGTTTTTTTTCATATTTCTTTCTTCAACTAAAAATCAGTAAGTAACAAAAGATTTGTTGTATTTTATTTTTTCAACTTTTTTTTTTAAAGAAAATTGTTTGAAAAAAGCATAAAAATAAAAAAACAAACCCAAAACAAAAGGAATAAATTTGTTATTTGCAGTATGCTGCAAAAGAAGATTGATGTACGCACCTCTTTGATAACAACTTGCCAAAAAAAAGCAATGGTAATAAATTCCTCCCCAAATAAATCATGAACGTGGTGCATTTGTCTTTGCAGATAATTATATTTGCTGAACAATCAAGACGTGACGACTGCTGTGGTTACTGCTGCTGCTGCTGTTGCTGCAAGGCAAAACAATGCGCCATACATTTCATCTCATCTCATGATTAATGGACGAATGAATGCATTGTTTTCAACTTGATTGATTGATCGCATAATTCGACGGGCCTAACTCATTTATTTAACATGACATCAGGACAAATGATGCAACTTTAAAACAAACACAATATGCATGTGCATCATGAAAATAGGAAAAAAAATGCAATTCCATTTTGATGAATAATAATACTAATATCTCTGTAATGTACGTTTAGAGTTAATGTTTCACGTTCAACTTGCATGGACACTAAAACAGGTCTATGTATTTTATTTTATGAATTGTTTTTTGAAATTTTTCAAGTCTATTCAATCAATTATTCATTCGCCCATCTTTTTCTTTAAATATTTAAAACTTAAGATATTTTTTCCATTTTCGTTCAGTTTTAATTGTTATTAATAAGACGTAAATGTTATTCTCAAGCTTGTAATATTTGCTACTTGTAATAATATTCAACATTTTTATAAAACTAAACTTTAAAAAAACTATAAAAATGATTTCTCAACTCTTATAAAATCAAAACAATGAAATGTCATTTTCTCATATTTGGTGGATGTGTATGTGATAGAGATGGTAGAAGATTGAATGTTGTTGTAGCCGTAGTAGTTGTATACATGGATTGGTGGAAACATAGATGCATCTCGTGGGAATAAATGTATTGAGCTGGAGCATTACGTCGTCTATGATATTGTATCGTTTCGTTTCGTTTTTTTTTTTTTTTTGCTATTTTTCCATTAATTTTTATATCACCATATTCAATAAAGTCTATAATCTTTTTAATATATTAAATTATTAAACGAGTCTAATTAATTTATGCAAAGAATTTGAAATGTTGTAAACTTTTTTATCTGTTGAATTTCATTAAAATTTGTTAGCTTGATTAAAATTTATCATTTGTATGCAGTTAATAACTTTTAATTTTTAACTTCAAAAACATAAACAGAAGCTAAACATTATTACGTTTCAAATGTTTTAAAAAATAAAAAGTCAATTATAGAAAACATTTCGAAATTTCCTTTCAATTGTTACAAAATAAAATTTATTCTCCTCTGAAATAAAATTCAATTGTAAGAAAAAAATTTCTATAAAACTAACTTTCAGTGAAAGCCCATATGAACTCTGTTGATAATAAAAATGCGCCAGAGATGATGAGGAGGATGACTGGCGGAACACGGTGGAGGGCGTTGATGACGCCTGTGATGATGTTGGTGATGGTGACTATGGTGAGTGTGATGTTGCTACTGTGATTACACTTCATATGGGATTGAAGATGTTACGAATCAGTCAGTAGTAATGTTTGCTGGAGTTGTAGCTCATATCACAGCATAGTTGGTTTATCCTATTTTGCTTTTTTACTTACCATTTTTGCATACACTATCATCCGATAGTTTTAAAAATCATTTTATAATGTCATTTCAATTCCATATCGTATTAATTTTGCTATGGAAACAGATAATCAAGTCTCGCAACAAACGAATCATGATTTGTGATCAGTCTGTTTCCATGAGACTGGAGCAGAGATGCGTTGTTCCAGTAGAAGCAGATTCTGTAGTGTTGTTTTCCGTTTGTTTAAGAAGTTTTGCAGTGCTAAAAATTTTATAATTTTATAAAAATTTCCACACAATTTAAAATGTCTTTAACTTTATTATTTATTTTCTAAACTGTACATAAAACAGCATAACATTTATATAGCTAAACATGTCCTTATTTATTTGGTTTTTGAAATAAATGAAGTTCACGCTTATTCAAGTCAGGTATTTATTATTTATAAGATTTGCGTTTTTTAAATTTAAAAACATTTTTAAAGAAAAATTTTTAAATTTCAAATTAAGAAAATGTCGTAGATTACCATAAAAAAAACAATTAAATTGAAATTAAAAGCGTTTTAGAGTTCGTTCCTTGATTTAATATTGATGGCATTTCTTCCGTTATTATTGTTGTCGTTGTTATAGTCAATTTCATTTCGTTGCTGCTGTGTTATTGTTGTGTTATTGTACATGCTGTTGTTGTTGTGTAAATGTTAATGCAATTCTGAAGAATGTTATCGTTAGCAATGTTGTTGTTATTGTTATTACAGACATGGCAAAATTTTGTGTGTGTATTTGATGGATGCGACGGGACTTTTTATTGATTTCCAGCTGAAAAAAAAATTTTATACCCCATATATTGGATGAGATGAGATAAAATGAAAAAACACTAAGTGAAACATAACGGTGATCATGGGATTTGTGGGATTCTGTGGCTGATAATATTGCAGTTTCAGTTGTAGTTGTCGCTTTGGTGGTAGATGTTGTAGTAGTAGTAGCAGTTGAAGAAGTTACAGCAGCTTTAGTAGTAACATTAACAGTAATAATTATGGTGATAACAGTAAAAGCAGTAGTAGTGGTAGAAGAAGTAGTAATAGTGTTGGTAAAGGCAGTAGTAATAGTTGTTGTGGTAGTAGTAGTAGTAGTAGTAGCAGTAATAGTAGTAGTTTTTATTTTTAGTAATTTGTTTTTAATAAATAAACTTGTGGCCACTTTTGTTGTTGTTGCGTGTTGACTTTGGTGTGTTGCTGATGTTTTCTGTAGTGTTGTTGGTGTCATAAATGATGATGTCAATGTTTTGTTAATGTTGCAATTGTTAATGATGATGTTAAAATTGTATTCTTGAAAGTTTTTTTAATTTGAATCAGTGTTGTTGTTCTTGGAAACATTTTTTTCATGGTTGTTGTGCAGATTTTGTTCCAGAAGGTTTTATATAAAAAATTTTGTTCTTACGTTGAAAGGGTCTCTGATAAATTTGATGAAGAACTTTGATTGATATTAGTAACATTGTCATTAGTTTTATTACAAAAAAAGTCAAAATAATTTCAAATAAAAATGTAGTTAACGCCTTTCAATGCTTTTTATAGAAGATGTCATGCCAATTTGGAGTGTTTACTAAACTTCTAAATTTTAAATGTTGCTTTTGCGGTTTTTAGGCATATGAAGTTGGTTGCATATGTGAATATGTAAAGCTTTTCAGCTATTGATAGCTTTGTATCTACAGAGAATTTTTTGTTTCCTTTTATGATTTTGTTTACATTGAAAAATTATTTGTTTTGCGATAAAAATATTATAAAGTGAAAAAAAATTCAATTAGATTGGAAAAAATGCGAGTTGAAAATAATTTGTGAGTTGAAAACATCAAAAATAACAATAGCTCCTGGCTGAATATTTATTTGTAATGCCATGAAATATTCAACGATCAAAAAGCGAGGATTCATTTCTTCTTTTGTTTCTGTTATTAGTTATTTACTCGAATCATACGGTGGATGTATATATAAATAGATAGTCATTACTTATCAATATCATTACAAATAAATGAAAACAAATTAAATAAAAAAAAATTAAATTGAACACAAAATTCTCTTATACGGCGGAACGATTCTATCAATGAAATAACACGTAGGAGATTTAATGCTTGGAAATTATGGATATTGTGTTCTTTAGGCTTATTTGGCTTGGAAAATGGAAAAAAAATTTGTAATTTTTGCAAAATAATGTTAGAAAAAATATTCAAATAATATGATATTATGAAAAAAACTGCTAAAATTTCAATATAGACTAACTTGTACAACAACCAGCAATAATGTCACTTCATTCACATTTAAATTTAGAAATAAACTGCATTCATTTACTAAAACTACGATCAGCAATAACAAATCAACAAATAAATCTGATATGCAGTATTAAGCAGCGCAAACGTTTAAAACTCTCTTTACCCTATTCTTAAAAAAATTTGCAGAAGAAATTTTCAGAGTGAACGATGGCGCACCTTACTCAGTCTGAATCTGAAAGGTCCTGAGACATCGTGTGCATGTTATATATAAGGTGAGTGGTGTGTTTCATCTATCTATACAGTATAACATACAATAACCTACCCAACCCATGTTTGTTTGCGTTCATGCTTTTACGCAGGGATAGATGAATGCGTGCACGCGTGTGTAACACTGGATAGACTATCCGTATCAAGAAATTTGTATATTCATTCTAGGCGCACATTGCCAAGCCTAAACCGATGTTATTAATAATGTTATAAAAATATTATGCAAACATAATATTTTTTCCATTTTGCTATCATTAACGCAATAGTAACAAAAATATTTAAAAAAAATATTTTTCATTTGTTAGTTTCATTCATTATCTGACAAATCGCAATAACAAACAGAAAAACATTGCAGTAACATTCATTCTTACCATCAGAGAAATAATTTTTTACTAATTATCAAAATCAAGGCATCAATTTGATAACTTTTTGTCGTTAGTGCTGCTTTCATTCATTCTTCTCTTCCTTGTTGCTTTCTTTCTTTTTTATTGTAATTTTCTTTCTCGCTTTCTTTCTGGTTTTTAAATAAACATGATTGATGTATGCATTTTTGTATATAAAAATTACATTTTTTTTTCAAATCATTGTTTTTTGGGGGGAAAATGACAGTTGGACACTGTACAATAATTTTTTTATTTTTAAGAATATATCGAAAAATTGAAAAAACAATTTTTAATTAAAATATTTGTCATAGAATATCATAGATCTGCTAACTGAAAATTTTATATTACACGCCAAGCTATACAGACACAGGATGAATTCATTCATTCATTCATTTGTTCGTTCATTCATTCATTCATTCATTTTCATTTGTTCGTTCGTTCGTTTATTCATTCATTCATTCATTTGTTCGTTTATTTTAACCTCTTAGACTTTCACTTTAGATTTGCACAAAAACATGTAAATAGTTTGTTGCAAATATATTTCAACAATTTTTATAGTGACCTATTCATCCGACGATCATTTTTTTATTTATTAACGTACGCACCAGGCGTATTATTCATCTGTAATTATTGATCTGGTTAAACGCCTAAGAACAAATGTCTGATTCATGCTAGAAGGAACATTCTACATCTGTGAGAAGCGCCGCCAGAGATTTATGGCTGCTGTTATTTATTTTTTTAATAATTGCCACTTCCCTCAAATGAATTGCGTGTGTGAGTGAGTGTATGTATGTTATTTTGAATGTGTGTATGTATGTTTGTGTGTGCGTGTGTGGTGTGCGTGTGTATGTTTTTTGAATGTGTGTGCAAGTTTGTGTCTGTGTGTCTGTAAGCAATCATTTTTGTCGTGTTTCTTATTGTTAAGTTTTACAATGACTTGCTTAATTTTGGGCTATCATTGGAAACAATGATGCCAATGTTCTTAACTTGACGTGTTCACCCAAATGAATAGAGAGCATATTTGGCAAAAAAAAATAAATAAACAGAAGAGAGTAGTTATAAGTGAATGAAGGCAGACGTGTAAAAGTAAATCATGTGGAGGCTGTGGATATTGCATTTCCAATAACATCCATCATCTGATAGGTGTGGTGGTGTGGATGAACTAAAATAACTCTCATCTCGACAAATAACGAATGGCCGAAGAAAACTTTTTGCCGATTTCCTAAATGGGTGTGGATTGTTATTTACTTCACATTTCCAAGAACTTATCATCCCCATATGACTTATTATTTACATCAACGTTTGGTCGTCTCGGAGAAAATCATTGTAATCTGTTTTGAAATTGGTTAAGGTATTTTTAAAAATTACAAGATTTAAAGATTTACGTTACAATATACAATTATATGTAAACATACATAAATGTATCTATGTATACATAGATACATAAATACATAAAAGTAACCCAATGCTTAGGCTAGTTTAATCGATATTTGACCGACATTTAGGCTGTCGAAGGGCGAGACACGTCTGTCTATATCAAAGAGGGATAGATACGTTACTCTGAAGTTGCCATAATTTAAGTTGATTTTAACGAAAAAATGTCATCAGATGTTGAATTATATTAATTTATATATTTTAAAATATTTCAAACATTTAATTTCAATTTTGAAATCAACTTTCACGACAAAAAGTGTCAAACATTTTGAGTCTTAGAAAAAAACAAAGGTATAATGAATTACGTTTGTATTGTATGGGCAGGACTCCCAGCAAATAATCTCACAAAAAAGCAAAAACATGCAATGAAGAAATCGTAAGTGCTTGTTTGTATATGTCAATGTATTGTATATCAATGCGTGTGTGTTTGTGTGCGTTCGCGTGAGTGTGTCTGTGTGCACATCGACCTCAGTTGGCTGCACAGACTTCATCGGAACGGTACGTAATGCGTTCCTGTGATTGCATGACTCTTTCAACTTTTGTGCCTCTGTGTTCTACGTGCGTATATGTTTATGTTTGTGTTTGCCTGTGTATCGTGTGTGTTTGAATATCGCATATGTATTGTGTGTTTGTATATATTCGTCGCATGTGTGTTGTGTGTGTGTGTGATTTCTTGTTTGTGCATGTGTGTTGCGTTATTTATTTACTACTTACTAGTGCATGTGTCACGCTTCATATGTTTAAGATTGAATTTATGGATTTGAGCACTTATATGTCTTTTGCCAGTTTTAATTGATAATGTTGTAAGTGTGTGTGTGAGCGTGTTTATTTGTATATGTAAACATTTCATTAAAATTGTCTCAAGTAACTGTGTGTGTTTGTGTGTGCGCGCGCGCGCGTATGGAAGTGTATGAATGTACCTCCACATTGTATATGTACATTTAGTCGGTCGGGTATATATGTTGAATGCTTAATTTGGTGCTGGTTTGAAATGCGTTTTCCTTCAAATTGTTTCTGCACTCCAGGGCTCCATTCTATTTTTTCGCGTTGTTGTAAATTTTGTCTGCTAACCTATTTAGGACTCTATTTTTTTGTAAATTTATTTTCCATTCATCGGCAAAATGATAATGTCTGGGCAAAAACATCCCAAACAATGAACTACTTTTCAACAAAAATATTCCTTAGGCTCCAGGTTCTCTTCTCATTTTTCATTTTTTCCTTTCTTTCCTTCTTTTTCTTCTTCTTTTTCCACAAGTTTCAACGCGTGCATAATGACAACCTTTATAAGCTAATGGAAGAAACAAAAGTGAAACAACGCATTTTTGAAATTTCATTAACAAAAAAATAATTGTCTTGTTTCGTAGGTCGTCATGATTATCATCTCACACACCTGCCAGAATTTAGAAGACAACTTGCTGTGGTGAGGTGAGGTGATTTGAGAATTTGAACAGGAAGCAAGGGGAAATGAATTGCATGAAAAATAAACGCTCACTACCTTTTGTAACTCACGTAAATTCAATTCAAATCAAATTAATACGCACAATGAGAAAAACATGAGCAAGCATTAACAATTAGCAGACGATGTCAACAACGGAATGTAGTGAATGTTACACAGACACCACCAAACAAACAATCAACATCGACTAGACATACAAACACAAAAACCACAACTAAAACAAACAACGCATAAACTTGACAGCAAACAAACGTGTCTACCCAGGAAAGTTATTCACTCACATAAACAATCAAACAAAACACACACACAACAAATTATACAAAACAGTACAAACAGTATGCAAATAACTACAACAAAAAACTTATATACAACCACGACGTACAAGTTCGGATGCACAAACAAGTATACAAATGTACAAACAACATACAAACCTTATACATACATACAAACAACATACAAGCAACACACAAACAGAAAACAAATAATAAATAAACAAATCTCATCATAAAAACAACATGCAAAAAGACAATGACACTGGCGAATAACACTGATAAGGAAAACAGTGACAATAGTAGCAGCAGTAGTAACGGTCGTAGAAGTAGTAGCGACAGCAGCGATATAGTGCGACTCACATTGACACTCACCTTTCTCTGCATATGTCATGTCCTTAGATGAAACGCGCTAAAATATTACGTTGCAAGCATTTTCCTACCCATTGTTCTGCCTTGTTTATGCGCTCGTATCTCTTTTTCTATAGGTTTGTTTTATTTTCTTCAAATATTTATGTCCAAGTTTTTAAAAGTTATTTTGCAATTCATACCAAAGATTATTGTTTTGAAGTTTGTTTTTTACTTTTGTTGTGGTTTATTATTTTATAAAACTACAATGTTTTCAAGTATTTTGCGGCTCAAATTCAAAATGCATGCATTTTCTAAGCTAATTAATTATTTGTTTAATGAGTGAACATGAAGAATTAATTAATAGGAATGATGGATGGTGTCTGTGATGCTGTTGATGTCTACTTTCTTGGCTTATGTATGATCTTGGTGTGATGTTCTGCCGTGTAATAAATATTAATCCCTCATGTTGATGCTGTCATTGTTGCTGTTGTTGCTGCTGCTGCTGCTGCTACTACTGCTACTACTGTTGATGCTTAGATTAATGTTGCTTTTCCATTTGTTTGCATTTGGTGTTGTTTATGTTAATTTTGCTAACATTAGTGAGCAAGATTTTACAAATTGCTTCAGTATAAAATGTGTAACAACTTTTAATTTGCACGCTGATTGATATTAGTTTGATGCTTTTAATATGCACGTTGATGCCTGCCTCCGTTTTGAGATTTTGAAATCTTATAAGGTAGATAAATAAATTTCCACATTTTGTTTTTCAAATTTAAAATTTAACTTTTTAACGTTTGTTCAGCGGTTAATACTTACGAATGTAACAACGAAACAAATTATTTTCATCATTTGCATCATTTCTACCATCGTCATCGTCATAATCATCGCCATTGTCATATCATAGTCATCACCAACACAATCATCATGTCCCTTCACCACTTGAAGTATCTCTCCAACTCCAACATCACTTCCATACACGTACTCTTTAAAGTTAGCTCATTCTCTTTTTTAAAAAGTGCATTTACACAAAGACTCAATTAAAAATCTAATCAAGAAAGAACACGAGGCAGATGAATACGCTCATGTAAGTAACAAACGAACAAAGAAACGAACGAACGAACGAGCAGAAGCAAAAGCAAACAACTTTCAACAGATTATTCATTGGTTTGTATGTGCCATAAATATTTTAAACAACAAATGAACTCCATTTGTTTGTTTGAACAACTTAAAAAAAACCTACAGCTTATGGTGAAAAACATTTTTCTATTTTAAAAAAAATTAGACACAATCACGGTTATATTTTTAGAAAGACGAATGAAAAATAAATTAAAGAGTTGACATTTTTCAATCTGAAGAAAACACTTGAAAATTGGTGAAAATTCGTTTAAAATAACATTCATTTTTAAATAAAAACGTCGGTGAAAAATTGAAATTAAAAAATATGTTGGCGCTGGTGAGGTGATGCAAGTTTCAATTATTTTTGTTCAACAATACAATGAACGCTAGAAGAATATCCCATGACGTTGTGAGTGAGTAGGCTGATAGCGAGGACGAGAATGAAGACAATGATGAGGTAGAATAATAATCAAGTAACAATAACGGTTATTGTGGTGAGTGAGAATAATAATTAAGATGGGGTTGACGATGACGATGATGATGGATCAAAGGAAATTCCGTTTTACACGCCCGCCGGGACTCTACGTAAAAGCATGAAATAGAATGAGATGAGATGCAATGGATTGTAATGGAATGATATTGGATAGAGAAGGATCAATCAGAATGGGATGGGATAGAATGGGATAAGATGGAATGAGACATAGTGGAATGGGATAATATGAAATGAGATCCGATAAAATAAAATGGGATATAGAATAGAATCTGTTAAAATTGGATGAGATAGTATGAGATAAGATGGATTGCCGTGTAGTGGAACGGGATAGTCCGAAATGGGATAAAATGAAATAAGATGGGATAGAATAGGATCACTTGAAGAAGAGATAGAATGACACAAATTTGGAATGGAATGAGGTGAGACGGAATAGAATGGAATGTAGTGGAATGGGCTGCGTTGGAATTAAATCGATTAGCAGTGTTGCAATTAGTGAACTCTGGTTCAAAATCCTTGCGTTTACGTTCGAAATGTTTTGATGCAATAAATTGAATGATTTAACAAATTTGACTTTTAATCACGGACTGAATAATTTTTGAAACTTTCAAAATGGCAAATAAAGTACTAAAAACTTAAGTTGTACAACAATGGTACGAATTATTTCATTATTTTAATTTTAAATAAAAACTCTAGTTAGCAAAATAAAGATAAAAATACAGATAAACAAGAATAATACAAGAAGACAGGCAACGATATGAAGGGATGAGTTCCGGTACATAAGGACATTAAATTATCCAGAAGTGGATGGAGTGGTTTGTACTAAACCAGGTATGTGACGAAAAGCTTTTTGCGCCTGTCTCAACATTTCAAAAACTCTATTAAATAAACCTCTGAAAATAAGCAATGTTCTTTTTTATTCGAAATTGTTTGAGATTCGTTTATATAAATTATTTGTTATTTTAGTTAGTTTTTTGATTTGATATAGCTTAATTATATTTCGGAGTTAAATATTTTACAGAAAAATTAATTTTTTTGAATTAGATTGAAACCGGCTAGTGTCTTTTCGAAACGTAGGTAATATAGTATTATGTTTCAGCATTTGTAAAACATGTACGTATGACATATAGTAGTAATTTCTTTACAAACATCTGATGAATTTTTGTTGCATTTCAATGATGATGGTATCATTTTTTAAACAAGCCAGCCTTTTTTAATCAACGTTTCATGCATTTTTGATTTGTGAAAAATCGAAAATTCGTATGCTTTTGAACCAAGTAACCGCGATGCAATGACCAGCGTTCACATATATATTCGGCTATTACTACATTCAATTTTTATTTTTCATTATAGTTTAAGTTTTTCTATTTGACAGTACTTTTGTTGGTTTTGTTGTAAGTGTTGTTAGTGTTAGTGTTAATGATGTTGTTGTTACTGATGTTAAGTATGTTGATGATGTTGTTGTTGTTATTGATGTTAAGGATGTTGATGATGTTGTTGTTGTTATTGATGTTAAGGATGTTGATGATGTTGTTGTTGTTATTGATGTTAAGGATGTTGATGATGTTGTTGTTGTTATTGATGTTAAGGATGTTGATGATGTTGTTGTTGTTATTGATGTTAAGGATGCTGATGATGTTGATGATGTTGATGTTGATGTTTATATCGAATTTGGTGCTGACGTGAGATGTTGAAATTAAAATTGATATTGAAGTTGAGGCCGGTGTTGTTTATTGATTTTGTTGTTGTTGTTGATGTTGTTGTTGTTGTTATTGTTGTTGTTATTGTTGTTGTTAATGTTGTTGTTGGTGGTTATTTTGTTAACAATATTATTTTTTTATTTGTGTGTGTGTGTGTGTGTGTGTGTGTGTGTGTGTGTGTGTTTGTAGGACGATGGACGATGTTGAAGTCAAAGATCAGGCAGGAGATCGCCTTATCGCCGTCTGAAAAATTGAAAATGTTTGAAAGTGAAGTGTTCATAAAAGTGTTAACTCCTCCGAAAGTTGTTTATATTTGAAACGGGCGACAAATGAGATGTGGAAGTGGTTTTTAACTATGCAGTCATTTTTTTTATAAATACTGTTTTCAGCTGGGATCTTTTTGAAAAAACATTTTTCAAAGTTTCTCCATTCCGACATCCAATTAACTGTTTTTAGAATAAAATCATTTTAACATTATCAAACGTATTGATATTTTTCCAAGTTTTCATCGGTTAAAAGTGATAATCTATATTTTGGTGAAATACTTTGAAATTGAAAAATATTTTTGCGCTCCTGACTTACAAAAACAACAATTTTTTTCCATAATTTCAACTGAACGTAAATCATTTAGAACGTCATCATGTAAGTTCCCGAATCATATTGTTTTTATAAATTTCTAAAATGTCACCTCGGTCTTAGTCTACACGGACAACATATATCATATGTTATTATTTGAAGGTTTTAGAGAACATCCATCACATTCAAGATACCCTATAAATCATTTTGAAGCATGACAGCTTTGCGAAAGGAACTTGCTGTTTAGAGGCGTGAAAGCATATGAACAATGTATGCGCAGTGTTCATCGCATGTATTAATCATCCATAACACAAACCAATTATTTACATTTATTTTACTTTTGTTACAAAAATTTTTTTTCTCTATCCAATAAAGGAAACATGGTAATCCTCGTCCACCCGTCCACAATCACTTCATCATCCAGCACGAGACTCTTCGTGTTTTCATACAACGTCACATCCGTCCAAAATGCTTTCCAAATGCAAATGTACTTTACGAGATAGGGGGGATATGTGCCTGACACGAGGCAATGCAATTAACAATTCCTTGCTAAAACCATTGCATCGTATGACAAAAATAACGCCGGTTGAGTTTTTTGCTTGATTTCGTGTTGGTTTGCTTTCTTTCGTGAAATTTTCGTTACTGGTGCTTTTCACGTGGCAAGCATCTGGTCTCATGTGTTATACATGTACAGTGCAGTGCATGCGCTGTGTGTGCAATTGAAAGGATGTTTCGTTTCTGAGTTTGTGAATTCAGTTTATACAAAATGAAAATGTACAATTTTTTCAGTATTTTAGTATGAAAAATCTATGAATAATTATCTAAAAAATTTTAAATTAGTTTGTTATTTTTTACAATTTTGATGAAGACTTACTTGCAATTGAATAATTAATTCTTTTTCAAATTATTTAACAATAATTTTTATTAACAATAATGGAAGAGAAACATGATTTTTGGAGCAATTGCATGAACATTCGCTCAAAACAATTCAAACCATTCATTTCCTATTTGATTCACGTAACTTGAAAACTTTTCAAATATTTCAGCCTTCATTAATAATTGAAAACAGAAAAACAAAAAACAACAGCCAGGAATGCAACGACCACAGCGTCAACAGCAACAGCAACGTCGACGACAGCGTCAACAACCTCAGCAGCAGCAACTACAACAACAAATGAATGATAACAATAAAATATTGAAATCCGCATGAGCAGAATTGCGAGCACCAAGCTCACCATACGCACGTGCATATTCACAAACTAAAATACACGTACACACGCATGTATATACAACCTATACGCACACAAACACGTTCATATAAATGTGCGAACACACACGTGATATGGTAATAATAGCGGGAAACACGCCGAGTATAATGCCTTTTCAGATCAGCTGGGTTAATGTTGATTTGTGCGGCACTCCCAGCCTGTGACAAACTCGTCCTGCTTATCATAACTTACTTATATCGCTTCCACATTGTCCCTCTCTTCATCTTTCTTTCTCTTTTTCTCTTTTTCTCTCTCTTTCTCTCTTCCTTTTTTTCCTCTTTACTTTGTGTCTCTCTTCTTTCTCCTTTCTCTCATTCTGTTTGTTTGTCTCGCAAATTTACTGTTAATTAGATTGTTATTTGTTGTGCTGGGTTATTTATTCATGTTGTTTTAACATTTTGAAATAATTGTTCTGCCTAAGTGAGTAGTTGTTAGGTGTTTGTTGTTGACGTTGATGTTGTTGACGTTGTTGTTGTTGACGTTGCTGTTGTTGACGTTGCTGTTGTTGACGTTATTGTTGTTGACGTTGCTGTTGTTGACGTTGTTGTTGTTGACGTTGCTGTTGTTGTTGTTTTTTCTATTTTAGTTGTGCTTTGTATATTTGTGTATTTAGAGCCTAAGATAGAGCTGTCGTTTAAGTTGTTAATGCGTTGTTTAACGCTAATAGTTTTCTTGTAGTTTTTCCAAGATGGTAGTTTTTGTTGATATTATGGTCACAATTGTAATTTAAGTTGGTTGGGTTGTTGAGTACAGATGTTTATGTGTTCCTCATTCTTTTTGGCAAGACTTTTACTCAATTTGATATCTGGTTGATTTTATTGAAGTAATGTTTGGCATATTGATTGAAGTTATCTACAACATAAATGCGTTGACAGCCTTGTGGAAGTTGATGACATCAAAGTTGGCGGTGTAAAAATGACGATGATGACGACGACGACGCTGATGTGAAAAGGGTGGTGACGATGGTGTCAACGATGACGATGACTTGTGATGATGATAATAGCGTGCATTTGCAATGGCACTCTCTTGGTTATCGTTTTTACTATACAATTATTTTCATTTTTGTTTTTCATGCTTGGCTACTTTTATGCTTCATTTTGTTGTTGATTTAAAATTGTTTTATCTATGTTCTACATTTTATTTCGATGTTCGTTTTACTTGTAACTAGTTTATTGGAAATTATATCTTTTCTCAATTCAAAAAATCTGTGTGCGTATCAAATTTGTTTCGACTTTATGAACAATTTTACATTTATGAAAAAAAAAATTTGACAAAATATCTCAATCTGGTGCGTGTTTTTTTTCAAAATTGATTGAATGAGTTACTTTTGTACGTGTGCCTTCCAGTTCAACCTCATTGAAATCAATAAACAGCCAGAATGTTAAAATATAAAGTAATCGAAGCGTTAAACTCAGAACACTACCGACAGATTCCCCATCGCTTCCTGTCATCAAACACTTCAGTAAACATCTCACCAGACGCACATTTCTACTATAAAAACCAAGGCAGACGATTGCATAGAAATTATGCGCTTCATAAATACCGGGCAGCAGATATTTATTCGTCCTTGCAACCTACGTTCACACCTTATCACTCGCGCGTGCGGTCAGCCTACTCATTAGGCCTCATATTTCAAGTGAGTGGGTGGTCACTGGCAGGCATGGAATCTTGCGCTATTTGTATTTTTCATTGATGTGCTGATTGCAGCCGGTATTTGTCGGTACCGATTGGAGCGGCTATCTAACGGTACAGGGTGCTGAATGTATCGGTATTTAACGGGATTGATTCTAGTTGACGTCAGGCGGTACTGGTTGTAGTCTGCATCCCATGTCAGTTTCGTTTGGGTTCTAATTTATTATTATTTTTTTAAATAATTTTATTAATAATTCTGTTATTAGAGTTATAAATGTTGCTATTTTTATTTTAGTTTTTCATCTGTTTTGTTGTTTGAATCATTCATTGAGTTGAAATTACGCAAAAATATTTTTTTTTCAATGATTAAATGTTCAGTTCTGCTCTGTAAATATTTTCACATACAAAGACTGTATGTATACTAAATTAAAAAAATCTTTAATAAAATTTTTAAATTACAAAAAATTTTTTTAAAGAAAAAATAAGAAAATAATCGTCCCTTTCAGTAAGACTTCTGCCACAACTCAACAAAGCAACATCTATCAAGATTCTCTTAAGACTGAAAGATAATATTAAAACGATGTTGATCGGGCTCTGATGGCTGCAGTTGCAACGATAACCTGCTCGTCGTGCTAATTAAATCTTTACATCCCGGGTTTTGAAATTTCTAAGAAATCAGAAGCATGAATAACAAGAATTAGCAATAAACTTGAAAGGTTTTTCTATTTTAAAGCTCGTTTCATTAAAAAATCCGCCAAAAGTGCATCTTTTTACGGTTTTTATTCTTGCTGTGCGCTTAAGTACAAGCGCTTTTTCTTGGAAGTCTCTTGTTTGATTCTCGTCATTGTACGTACATTATCAACGCGATTGGTTTATTAAATTAGAGGCATGACGGAAATTAATGTTTGAAACTCTGAATATAAGGTTTAAATAATTAACATTCAATAACATTTTTGTTTTAAAAATTAATCAACAATTGAATCGGGCTTTACGGTTTTTGGTGAAAGTGAAAATATTAGCAGACAATAAAAGCAAACCACTGTATCTAACCATAAAATATAACCAAAAAAATGTATCAACTTTTTCGAACAAACGGGGGTCATAAAGAGTTTTACAGAGTCTTTGGGAAGCTGGGCCAAAAAAGGTTGGAAAGACCTTCGTTAGATATTAAAATATTAATAATGAATAATGTAAAAAACTGTTGTGACTAAAAACAATAAAAAAGCCAGAAAATATTTTATTGAAAATGAACTAAAAAAAAACAGGCATGATCAATAATATTTCCGCGAACATATTGAGCCATAAATCCTATTAATAATAAATAACTGTCCAGATATAAATGCAATTATGCGCCGTGTTCATGCCTTCTTAATTGAAGTAACGTAGATCAACTTTATTTCATTTTTCACAAATATCAAATAAATCGAGACAAAATATGACTTTTCAACACAATGTTTGAATCCAGATAGGAAATTTAATTTAATATTATTAAATTTTTTACTGCATTTCTTTTATCATCTTAAATGATCATTAAAAGTGGCAAAAATTTGGATTCTGTCATTGGCAATAAACTTGAAACGTTAATGCTTCTCTTCATTTATTTGTTGCCATCGATTTATGTCCGTGACATTCCCATCTTCGCCACGTTCTGCTGTATGGGTCCTATTGTTTTCCTTTATAAAGTATCGTGAGTGTTAGGGTCATCACAAGTCAGCGCAATTGCAAATGGCATTTAGTAATATTTTCGTTATCTTATATTTTTCCAGAAGTTATTATGACTGCGATTTCAGCTTCATCATCGTGTGTAATTATTATCTTCAACGTCCGTGTTCAGATATCAACACCGTGCAAATAGTTCATAATATAAAAATTAAATTCTACTGTTAGAGAAATTTCTAAACGTCCAAATGTTATTGAGAATTGAAATGTTACTAAACATTGAAATCTAGAACTAACACGCTGGCATTCAGACAGGTAGGTAGGTTGTAGGTAGGTTGGCAGGTAGGTTGGCTGGTAATGAGGTCAAAGGTCAATGTTGTTCTCTTCTTTATTGCCTCACCGTGGTCGTATTTTCTAAAGTGGTAAATAAACACACGCTTGCTCGTCTATTTGCAACATCGTAACTGCAACACGTACGTATCTTCAATTATATATATATATACATTTATTTATTTCATTAATTATTTATTTATATGCGCGATATGAATAATTTGTGAATGTTCTAAAAATGTTGACGGAAAACCAAAAATTTACAAAGGGGGTCAAAAACTTAAAATTTTTTTTGCAATAGTCTATATTAACGACTTTTCTTCGCTTATCACACGATTATTTGTTAATTTTTTTATTAAAACTATGTTTTATTGAGTAAAAACAGAGTTTTAATGTATGAAAATTAATTAAAAAAATGTATGTCGGCCAAATTGTTAAAAAATTGCAACAAAATGATCGTTAACTGTTGATAACGTGGGGCCTCTCTTCCCCGATCTCCCTGAGTCTGCCAGTGCGTTGGCATCTTTTGAAAAATCGGATCACTTACCTAAATGTTTAATCTCTATTAATCCTACCTCCAAAAATACTAACAACGTTAAGAAAGTCAATCTTTTTTAAAATAATCCTGTCTAAAATTTTTAAATTTTTGTTGAAAGCGATTTCAAATTTCTTTACAATGTTTTTCTCATCACCGAGGGATCGTTAGTCGTCATGCATGTTTCAATCGACGCCACAAAGTTTGTGATGCATCCATCCTGAGCATTCAGCAGCAAAGTTTCCACATCATTTCTCCCCATCCCCCTCTCCTGACGATCAAAATTGTAATCACTTCCTGGTCACTACAACAATATTCGAACGGTGAGGTTTACAAAGATGCCCAAATAAACACAACTCATACACATGTGTGAAGTAACGTGCACAAGGCATTATTACAAGACACTGATACATACCCACATACATACATGCACACATGCATGCATACGTGCATGCACGCACACAAACATGCACGCTTATATACATGCACACAACCACGCGTGCAAGAATAAATGCACGCAATAATACATACACATATATACACCCACTAATACAAACGTACATTGTACATATTCAGGCATACGATATAATTGTGCCTTAAGGTAAAATGCATACAAACTATATATATATAAACAATATATCTATATATAATTTTAAAATTATATATATAAATATATATATATATATATATATATATAAAACTATTGCATAGATACAGGTACATACATATAAACTTATAACATAGTTTCTTTTTTAAAAGGGATATATTCATAACACGTTAATGCAATGTCGAGATATGATGCACGCGATAGAATCAATTCAACACAGTACCACAATAGATGGACGATATTAATGATGCATTGTAATGCGCGCAATTAACCCGCGACAGGATAGATAACGTAACGACCTTCGCTTGTCATTAAAATTCCTTTATTCTCCTCCTCGCTTGATTACTTTTTTCATAGAATTTTAAACTTCCCCCTAGCACATGGTCACCAGTTCAACGCTCGGGCCTTGTTGCTTTCCACTCACTCAATATACTCTCGTTTTATTTTTCTTCGGTTTCTTTGTAATGGTTTCAACTTTTTTTTTAATTTTCAAGTTTCACATCTAATCCAAGTCTATTGAAGATATTCAAGGCAGGTAGCGTTATATACGAGTCCCAAGGTGACATGTTTGAATATTAAAATGCAAACACATGAGTATGCAAATCTATACAAACATGCACGCTTAAACTATACATACACGCACCCACACACATACACGTATGTAGATACATTACATACACGTAACACACGCACATATAGAGGATAAATATTTTATACACATTCGCTTCAATCTGCCTCATACCCAAATTTCTGATTAGATTTAAGCTGCTCATCGTATTTCGGTAATAACTTTTTCAGGTTTTTTCGTTGCTGTTGAAGTTGGTGCTGTTGTCCGGATTAAAAATAGAAACATTTCCTTTAAAAAATTTTCAACCCGAATGACTCAAAATTTATCAAACAAACAAAGTTCAAATGTTTA
Source organism: Helobdella robusta (assembly GCF_000326865.2). Taxonomy (NCBI): domain Eukaryota; kingdom Metazoa; phylum Annelida; class Clitellata; order Rhynchobdellida; family Glossiphoniidae; genus Helobdella; species Helobdella robusta. Next base: position 6,745,459 of record NW_008704083.1, read on the forward strand.
CCCGTCAAACTTTTTTTGCACGATGAATTTTTTGTTAGTTCATTACATAAATTAAATTTATAAGAGGAAGAAATAAAAACAATACAATCGCATTTCACATTTCAAATGTGTCATATACTAATGATTATAATAATGATGTATTAAATTGTAATTTTGGGAATTGAAAATATATATTTATGTAAAATCGATTGTCATTATAATACGAAATAACCCGCGTTGAAATAATTGGCTTAATTAAATGGGACCTTGTCTTGTTTACGAATATTTCGTCAGACGTACAATGAATGTGCAGTGCACCTCCCTGGTTCCTAGCGATAGTTGAACTGTGTGTACGATTTGTTATGACGTTTGGAATAAGATGTAGTCATAACGATGTCATTGGCGATGATAATCGACAGGATTATGTAGTCATGATGGTTGGGATGAAACATTCCCGGAACGAAGTGACACTGAATAATAGTGATATGACTGACTTTTTAACTATAACAAACATTATGAGCACGATGTTGATGAAAATATGATTGCAAATATGATGATGATGGTGGTGGTGATGATGAATGACGGTGATGAGTAGATGAGCGTGCTAGTTTGTTTGGTGGTCTTTGCTTGAAAAAAGCACCATTTAAATTAATGACTCCACATTCACAGTGTTGCCGATACATCAAATTAATGCTGCCCATAAATTTGCAGAGTATTGTCAAATTGCTGTAAAGCTCGTTGTGCACTGAGACGACTGGCATTCATTGCCGCATGTTTATTTAAATTTTTAATTTATTCTCATTAGTCTGGAATGCCTGTTGACGTGTTGTCGTATCATCGTGTGGCAGATGTTGGACGTCGTTTGCTTTTAACAAGATGGTCTCACTTACTTACATGTATGATACTCGTTTTTATCTATTTCATTCAAACACTATATTTCATTATTTTATATCACCCATATAAAATTTGTCTTAATTCAATTTCGTCAAACAATTTAAATGCAAAAATAATATTTTATAGCAATGCTTTTTTTCATTTTTCAGCACCTCCAACTTTTCTACTCCAATAAAAACAAAACAACATCCTACATTTGAATGCCAACAAACTCGTTTTAACAAACACCGGTAACAAGAGTTTAATGGAGTAGATATTTTCTACATTGCACATACCTACATACATATATCTATCCAAGTACACGAAAGTATGTGTATGTATGCATGAATGCATCCACGTATGCATGTATATTGTATAAATTGTATGTATGCAGGCATGCACATACGTGCCTGTCTATATATGTACTTGTGTTTGTATTTGCATCCCCATTTGGCTGCTTCTAACGGTGAATAGCATGCAATATTCATAGAGTGAAAGTGCTGATGCAATCCAGCGGCCTACCATTCTCGTTCACTTGATTCATTTTCAGCCTTTAATGGTCACGCAATTTTTTTTCTCTCCTCGATAAAACTCAAAAAGAACAAATGATTTAAAATAATAGAATGCCATGCTTCCCACTGACGGGTTTTAAATGTGATACTTCCATAAGTTCTTGAACAATAATATTTATGTGTGTGTGTTCGTGTGTGTGTGTGTGTGTGTGTGTGCGTGTGTGTGTGTGTGTGTGTGTGTGTGTGTGTGTGGTGTGAATGAGTGTGCGTAGATTTATAATAGACTAATAGACACTAAACGGCAAGTTTATATCGTTATAAAGAAGAATAGACACAACGTTTACTTATTGTTATCCCCCATAATGAATGATCCTGCTTATTACATAGGAATTCAAGTTAGATAATGCGGTAGCACAATGTCTATCCGTTTCTATATTATTTTTATTATAATTTTTCTTATTATTATTCTTATTGTATCCTTATTATTTTTTGCTAATATTGCTAACAAATTTATTAAGGTTATTTTTCAATGTTATTGTTCTAACTGTTGATCGCTATTAAAGTCGAATGTATTTGGGGAAGAAATGTCGTTTTTAAATGCCTTGTTAGTTGCGGTTGTTGCCAGCCTAATTTTGGCTACACTCACAAATCATGGCCCACCGTCTAAATTTAGAAATTTAAAAATTTTCAAAATGCGGCCTTCCCCCGTCAGTCTATCGTTTATGGTTCATTGAACTAAATAAAATATTATTGATGTAATAACCACTTAGAGATGTAACTTTTTACTTGAAACTTTGTCGTTTTATCATGAAAAATGTGAAAATGGCATGATTTATAAGTTAGTGGTAGTGAAGCGGAGGAGACGCGCAACAACACAAACGACAGAGCAATACTAAAATGAGGATACATATCAATTAATATGTTATGGCATTGATTACTAACATTATTTTATTAGTTGCACTCCTGATATAATGCAATATTCATTATGAATATCAATATTGATCGTATTTGACGTCAATCCAGTGTATAGACTACAAACTCATCCATTATTATCTCTGCAGAACAACATGCTATATTTAATCATTTAGTTTATGATGTGCCGAGATGACATCTGCCAAATAACATAAATTTCAACCAGCACCGTTAATATTATTTTTCCAGACTTCACATGCATGGATATTATATAATCGTATATCTCTGTTCACATGTTATGAAAAACAGTAGCATCTAAAAGACGTTACAGGAAATTTTTTTTTTTCTTTGCTTCACATTTTCGAACTGCGACGATTTCTAAATATTTATTTGATTATTTTCATTCTATTTATGCCATTTGAATTCACTAAAAATTTTGTAGATCCTTAATAAACATCTGAGAGACCGTTGAGTCTGATTGATTAGAGTCCAAATATTTTGTCAATTAAAGTTTCTTTTCAAATTTTCGCAATATTATGAGTACCTCATTTTCGTCTTAGTCACGTGATGTCCTCCGCTGATGTTACACTTTTTCCCTTCCAGTTCCTTTTCCCTTCCTTTTCCATATCAGGACAGATTTAATTAATTAGCAATTTTACAAACATGACCAAATAGTTCCGGTTTTTTTTTCGGACATAGTTTTTTGTCTTTTTAATTGGTTAATTGTAACTTTAATCTTATTTTCGACGGCAAAGTGCCACTACTACTATTAGAGAGATCAGATTCCACTGTAATAGAGATTCCGTTCTGTCTCATGCTATGTGAGTGATACTTATCCCCAATGACATCATCAAAGTTAATTGTTTGGACATTGTTACTGTTAATTGTTACTGTATTCTATGTTAAGCATATTTTAATTATTACATTCGATAAAAATGCAAACGTTCACCAGCGTTCCATGGTTTTCATTGCTTTGTTTATATTGTTATTTATTATCGAAACTAATCTATTCAGATTAATATTTTTGAATAAAATATTTAATAAATAAATAAATACACATATTATATAATAAATTGTATGGTAAAGTTTGTTTTTGTGATATTTTTGCAATTTTTTTAAATATTCAAGCAATTCAAATCGATTAACTTTCGCAAGAAAGCGTGAAAGTGGTTCAATTGGACTCTACTAAATTATACAAGAAAGATATATATATTTCTGATTTGGAGGTTTTTTTTATTTGGAGATTGAATTCGGTTTTCTCAGTTTTGCTCTTTTGAAGTTTTTGATTGGATATGCAGAGAAATTTATTTTACCAAATGGGGAATTGTACAGACTAATTTTTTACTTCAAAAAAGTGTTCATGACAATTAGAAGGAGAGTCTCTATCTCTAATTTCCAATTTTATATTTATAATTTAATTAAAAATTGAAATGCATAACAACAATTTTTTAAATATTTATATTAACATGAAGACTGCTGATCAATGTGTTGAGAGTTTTAAAAATTCTGCTGTAAAGTTTAACAAAATTGTTAATAAAATATGGTTGCTAATAAAAAAAGTATTTGTTTCATTTAAATTAAAATTAAAATACCTCAAAAACAGATCATTTTCAATGGATAACATGAATACAGATATCGTGTCGGGACAAGTTGTTTCATCGACTTCAAACGAAACAGACTCCAGCAACAACATGAACCTAACTGCATTCATTCAGCAGAATGCTGGGCTACAAATGCCCTGTCAGATGATGTTTCTAAATCCTAACATCACTCAGTCATTGCTTCTGCAACAACAACTGCAACAACTGGGTTTTAACAATGGCACTAATAACTTGCTGAGTAATCTAATATCGTTGAACAACATTAATTCTACTTTAGGCCAACAACAAATTACTGAATGCTTTGATCCTGCAATCCAAATGATATTGACAAACCAATCTAACATTTTTGGCACCAACCTCCTAACCAATGTGCAAAATGCAATCGATAGCACTAGAACAGATTCTGTAGAAGTTAACATGAATGGTCACAGCGACTCCAACAACAACGGCATAAATATTTTAACAACCAATGTTATCAATAACAACAGCACCAATGATGTAGTTGTTAGTCCAGAGAGGATTATCCAGACTTCAGCGAACAACAAAGTTACCAACAACCAAACATTGACAACACCGAATAGATTGAAACAGCCGATGTCCAAACCACCACCGAAGAAACCTCTTACACCTTACATGATCTTTAGCAAGCAGGTTTCCATTTAATTAATTTTTTGTATTATAAAATAAATTGTTGAGTGAATTTTTTTACAGATTCTTGTTTATTCTTTCAATCTCGGAAATCAATTGATAGTAAAAAATTATAAGTATGTAGCTATTTTTTAGCTGAAACTCATTACAAGACTGGACCCTCAATATTTTAGCTTAGAGGTGAAACACCTTTAGGCGTAAATCATGTGAGTGAATGTTGCAGGAGGAGGCACAACATGTCATGCAATCATGCCATGTTGCTTAGCAGTTGCTGAAATTTTTTGCTACCTGAGTTATAGTAAACTGAGTAAAATTAAGGGTTAGGGTTTAATTTTATAGTTTGGTGGCACTTTGATTATAAAAATATTTTAAATAACTCTACTGGCAGTATGAACTATATGAACAAAAATCAGGTCTGGCGAGATGTGAAGGAATCTCACCAACATCTGTCATCAGTCTGTGAGATTGGAGCCATCGTCGGTCGCATGTGGAGAGATCTGGATGCTACTGAGAAGTTGAAATACAATGATCTGTACTTCAAGGGCAAGGTCTGCAAATATTATCTTAATGTTAAAGGCCTTTTATTAAATTAAATTAAATTATGTTAATGCTTTATATTATGTTAATTATGAATGCTATTATGTCAATGTATTTTTAATGGGCTGATAATTTTTTTATAAATAAAAAGTATTTTAGTTCATTTTTTGTTTGAAGAATTTGATGTTTAGTTTTTTGTATAATTCATTTATCTTTCTTCTCTTCAAAAGCATACATTTATCAGTATTTAGTTCACAGTCGGCATACCAATACAGTTTAACTCTAACAGCTCACTATAATTTTCTTTCAAAGTTCATAATTTTTCTAAACAGGAAAGATATGAGGTAGAACTACAAGAGTTCTTCAAGGAAACAGGTATGACCCCTTCCGACCTCGTCAAACCTCGGGCCAAGAGGTCATCTGCTGGAGTTAAAATCTGTTCCCTTCAATCACATGGACAAACCATCAATCAGATAACTGCTCAGATCAGTCAGGTCTGTTATTTTGACATCAATCATTAATTCAAATGGCTTCAATTTCATTTAACCTCTGCACCATAATTGCGTCAGCTTGACCATCATTCATTCCAGCTACTGTTACTTTCTATTTCATTCAGTAGATCTTGCTTTTGGAGGATAGGAATAAATGAGAAAATGTATAAATGTGTTGAAACAGGCCAGCCAGTATTTCAAAGATATGTGTGGCCATTTCCGAGTTATAGAAATGAGCGTTAAGCCACAAATACACATAATAAAATAATTATAACTAGTATTTATTTGGTTTTTTAACATTGATTTAGTCATTATTTTCATTCATGTAAGATATCATTTCATATAGCTTTCAGATCAGCAGCCACTTGAGGCCAGCATGACCTCAGCAGCAACAGCAACACCAACATCAAGTTTACTCTCTACTGCTCCTTTAGCAATCACTCCTTTAGTTATTGCACCAGAGACATCAACGATTTCTGAGACCTCTTCTATAACATTGCCTCTCAACACTGTACAACCACAGGAGTTACCACAACTGGCACCCGTTGATTCGTCTCTACAACAAATGCCAACAAACATGACTTTGACAACCAACCAGCAACAGAACGTCACCAGCCTAGTTGATCAGGATTTATTTGAACAGCTGGGACTCACAGTACCAACCGTCTTCCAGAATGGTGAGTATGTGTACAGTATCGACCCCAGTACACTTGCTCTGCTAGCCCTTCAGCAGCAGCAACAACAACAACCACAGCAGCAAATCGATGAATCCATTTCAAATGAGACTAAACTCAACAACACAGATTCTATAGAGGACGATGTAAATAACAACAGTTACTCAAATAGTGTAAACCAAGTTTCGAACATCAGCTCGCACAATATCAAGAAGCTTGAGTTAGAAGTAAATGGCTTTTATGGTTCTTTGTATTTAAGATTTTTGTTTCAATTAAGATTAGAAATATAATGCAATAAGATTTGAATTTAACAACTTATGAGAATAAATAATTCTGAACAAAACCTACCTGCCACCAGTTACAAGAAGTGCAGGCCTTGTTTTTAGAAAAGTGTTCTGAAGTTGATGTTTTGACAAAAAAATTGAACGAGGCATACACCATGATTGACCATTATAATAAATGCCTCAACCAGCGGTTGCAATCAGTCAACAACAGGCCAGCATCGACTACATCAGCCACCAATCATGAGTTTCACAGTGGCAGAGCAATCTTCAATAAACAACCTTCCAACTCTTTATTCATCAAATGTTCTCAGCATTGCCGATAATGATTTCATAAACAAATTCGTCCTTCAGGGTACAGTTTCCGGCATCTCCACCCTCAATAACAACAACAGCAGCAGCACAAACAACAACAACAGCAGCCTGAACAGCAACAACAACCACAGCAGCAGCACGAACAGCAACAACAACAACAGCAGCATCAGCATAAGAAACGGCTTGTTGAGAGATGATGATGGAGAGGGACTTGCAGGAAACAGTGGGGTAGCAATTGAATGCAAATGGCTCGACTTGATGCAGAGTCAAGTACAGGACCATAATTACGTCACCAAAGTTCTCCACAACAGCACCTTCGATAACAGCAATAAGAAAATGAAGACCTCGAATGTTACTGATGAAGACAACGGTGATGGCGAAAGTGGCGCATCTACTTTTAAATTCAACTGTTTCAATTTCAGCAACAATTTGGTCGCCTCGTCATCGTCGTCGTCGTTACTTCATGGAACGTGTAGTGACTTAATGTAACACCTGCTACTTCTGCTGTTGTGTATTTGTCTCTCTTTGAGTCTATTAGACTAAGCATAATCAACCGAGCTGTAAATAATAATTAATGTTGATCATGATAGTCAAAATTAAGTTTGGACTTTTTGTGAAACGTAATTTGCATTGACTGTAGCTGAATCATTCAGTTGAGCAACTGAATTTTTATTATTAAATATTGTTTGAAAATGGTAGTATGTACGTATAAAATTGTTTCAGTGTTGGGGATGTCTGAGAATTTGCAGTTGAATTGGTTATTTTATTTAACGTTTTGGTCTATGTTATCTTTCTTTTTTGAATGAGGTTCATACACATCTTGTATTGTAAACTTAACTTAGTTTGTTTTGGAAAATTGTCCATCATATATATATATAATGGATATATAATATATAATCATATATATATATAATATATATATATATATATATATATATATATATATATATATATATATATATATATTAGATTAAGACTGTCAGAAATGTAATTATTGATGGAAATCACAGCATGTTCGACGTTAGTTAACTTCCTGTTTAACTTTTCGATTTTTCCAACGGTTGACCGTAAATTTTTGTTTTATTTTATGCATGATAGAACAAAAAAGCTTTTATGACTTTGAACAAACAAGGGATCAACAAAGTAGAGTAGAGACGCAGTATATATATATATTTGAACATTTGGGCACATACACAGCGTATCAATTTGGACACCGAAGATGGTATAGTAATACCGAAAAAAGCTTTTTTGTTCTATCATGCATAAAATAAACAAAAATTTGAGTCTTGAACTCAAGAAACTTGAGAATGATTTACGATTAACCGTTAGAAAAATCGAAAAGTTAAACAGTAAGTTAACTAAAGCCGAATATGCTGTGATTTTCATCAATGTATGTATATATATATATATATATATATGTGTGTGTGTGTATACATATGTATATATATATATATATATATATATATATACTTACATTTTACTGAATTGTTGGCATTAATCAATTTAAAGTTCGTCTTTTCATTTATATATTTACATATGTTGGAAGGAGACCATATTTTATACAGTATTGTATGAATTCTATCGAATTGTTGGCATTAGTCAATTTAAAGTTTGTCTTTTCAAAATTATATAATTGAAAAGACAAACTTTAAATTGATTAATGCCAACAATTTAATAGAATTCATACAATGCTCTATATATACATATGTATATATTATTTATTACATGATGATAATCTGTTTAGTAGTAATAGTAGTAAATAGATATTTTATATTTTTTCACTTAGACATAATAGGTGTTACATTACGTTCATAATAGGTATTGTGCGTTCAGTACTTAGTTATTTTCCAGAAAGTAATGGTTAATAATCAATCACATTTCTGTTCATATGTCCGTAATATATGTATGCATGTATGTTATAATTTATATTTAATTGATGTGTGCGTGTGTATAACGGCGTTTGTGTACATGCATGGATGTGTATCACCTGGCAGTATCGTATCACCTGTTTGTGGATAGTATGATTGATATACATGTACATTTGCTAGATACATTAGTTCCGTTGTTTGCGTTATTAACTGGCTGGTTTCTCCGTCGGCTCAGGGTTTGTGCAACATATTCTTGCTACTATGAAAAAAATAAAACTAGCGTGGTTGTTAGATTGAGTAGGTTAGATAGGATTAGTTGGTTGTTTGGTCGGCTGGTTGATTGATTTATCTAATTCTTTATTGTTGGACCGTGGATGAATAAGTTACATATATACACAGAAAAACATTGATTGATTGATTGATTGATTGATTGATTGATTGATTGATTGATATGTTATACTAGGTTTAATCTACAAGTTTCCATTTTTTTTTTACTCTTGATCGTAGAATCACAGTTTGACATTTTCCTCCAGGCCATTGCATGACGTGAACTGTTCTGTGTTTATTAAATCAATTGAATGTTGAATTTTCATAATTTAAAACAACTACAATTTAATTCGTTTATGAGTTTATTTAATTTGGTTTACCTTTCTTTTGTTCTTTCGATACAATCATATTTACTTATTCATCCAGGCATATCTTATTTATTTGTGGCAATTGTACACGCTTGTCCTTTTTGAGTCCTATGCCATCTTGTTATCTATGTTGTTGTTCTCCATCATTCACTTAAATATTAATTCCCCATGAGGCGTTTCTCTTGTAATATAATTATTTTTATTTATTTTTCGTACATTTTTTAGTGTTAAACTTTTACAATCATTTTCTTCATTCATATTATTTTTATTATTATTATTATTGAGGCGGAGATACTGATACTGAGGCGAGTGACAGATGTGAATGGTGTCGAGGGGCATTTCGGTTTCATCATAGGTAGCCAAACGACAACCCATGATCTCGAGGAAAATGTCGTCTAAACGTGTGTTGTTGTTGTTATTATTATTATTATTATTATTATTATTATTATTATTATTATTATTATTATTATAAGTGCCTTTAAACACCTGTGTATGTATGTCTTTGTTCATTGAAAACTTTCATCACAAGTCAAGCTGAAGAGAATTATATAAGATATATTTGCTGGTTGTTGTTCAAATTAATCGTTCATAATATTATATGATGGAAAGGTACATAATATTATATGATGAGGTTCGTTTGATGATGCTACGCTGAATTTCGTTTTTCTCTTGGTGTCCACACACACACACACACACACACACACACACACACACACACACACACACACATACATACATACAAACACAAGCAAGCAAACACGCATCACACATAAGATTCAAGCACGTTTTCTTGGTTTTTTTTAATCAGATGAAATATCATCTGGTTTTTGGGAGTGTTACTAGATAACGAGTAACGCTAATTATTCATTGTTGGCCATATATTTTAACTATTCAGTCAATATTTTTCAACCTCTCTCTATTTTTTTTCTTTCTCTCTCTCTCTCTCTCTCTCTCTCTCTCTCTCTCTCTCTCTCTCTTTCCTTTCTTACTCCATCATTTCATTTCAGTGACTTTTTATTTTGGTTAAAGAACATAATGCTTTATACATTTTTATTTAACTTTTTCATACAAAATACATGATATAAGTGTGTATATAACATATACGTGTGTGTATATTGTGTAAATAACGTGGATCATTTTATTGTCATTCTTAAGCTTGGATTCCATAACTCTGTCCGCTGAAATAAATAAACTATCAAAGATATCAGGTTTTTTATTTTCTTGACTTGAAATGTTATTGCGCTAGATCGGTTGAAATGTAATTAGTTTTTTTTAAATTCGGTTTATACTATAGAAATTGTTTAATTTCACAGTGAAATTGTGACATTGTTCAAACGAAAATGAAAGTTTCGAGTATTTTGAATGTGCGCAGATATTCGTTGTATACATCCAATCTTGAGATTCTCGCTTGCTAGAAAACCAAACCACAAGCTAACCACTGTTACGTCGCTCGATCTGTGTTCTTTCCTATCCTACAAACGTCTTCAGAGAACCTGGCTCAATCGCCTGCATGTATTCAATTGAATGCATTATGCATGCTGGCTGGTGCTATTGCATCTTAAGATTTATGACCAGCCTCTCTCTTGGATTGCAAATCTGTTGGTCATCTGTTTTTAGCTGTGTAAAATTACTGCGTTGTAATTTGTCGGTGGTTTTGCTAGGTAACAGCAATAAACATTTAACGTTGGAAACACTTTAGCTTATCGTAGAAATTGGGGATGTAACGGGGTGTAGAAGATGCACGAGGTAAAGGACTAATCGAACTAAAACTCTCTCTGATGGAGTCAAACGTTTCTAATGTGTATGGTTATTTGGCGATCACAGCAGAACAAAATTAAAACTGAAACTTCAAGACATTTTTAAATGCAAAAAATTACAACATAAAAAATCAAAAACGACATCTATCACAGGAATATTAAAAAGTGAATACTCGTCAAAACTGTATGAATATATTTGAAAACAGAGACATGCTTTATAGTTTAATAACTCGGGATTCTCAGATAATTATGAAAAACATTGTATCTGTACAGAAACAAATTTAAGCGATGCGAAAAGGCATAGAATCTGTTGAGCAAAACCGACAATTCTTAAAACACTATCAATCTGTCAGTAGGTTAAATTTGAAGTTGATGGTGGCTGAGGTTATTTGTGTGTTTGCATACAAACAAATGAGAAGGAAAAACATTACAGGTTCTGGGTACGAAGTAAACCAGAAACATGTGGCTGATATTTTTTATGGGGTTGGTGGTCGGGATCGCGAACGACCTTTGGATGAAGCAGAAGACAAAAAGATGTCTCAGATCATACAATCTTCTATGTGTGGCTGATTGATCATGTACATTTTAGATATTGGATATTGATCACGCATATTCTATCCTACATCTATCTATGTGTGATTAATCAGTTATTTTCTGCGTTCCATCTCATTATATCTTTTAAAATATTTTTGTGTGAGTTTTATTATCTTTCCTCAATTTATGTTCGTTGCACTGGGGAAAAAATGCGCTGCAATATGACGTGTAAACTCGTTATAAAAATATGCATGCAGATGAGCTCGGAGCGTCGTAATTAAGAGATGAGTTACTTTTCCACATTTCCTGATTTATATTTATTGCTTACAAATTTTTTTCTCTACGTGCAATAGAAACTACACGTGTGTATAAATACACGTGTGTATATGTACACGTGTGTATATGTACGTCTGTGTATATGTACACGTGTGTATATGTAAACGTGTGTATATGTATAGGTACATATTTGTGTGCGTACGTGTATCTTATTTATTTTCTTCCAATCATTTTTACTCCATACCATCTTCAAACTACTACGAAAAAGTTAATTGTTCATTATTATCTCTAATCTCTGATTTACTTTGTTTTTGTTTTTCCAAGTTTCCAAATACTTTTTGCAAAAATCGTCCTACAAAAATTTTTTGTAAATGTTTAATAAAGATTTTTAGTTTTTATCATTTGAAACATGAAATAAAAAGATTTTTGGAAGAAAATTTAATTTGATGCGCCCCGCGTGTATTGTGCATGCATGTGTTGTAACTTAAATTCAAATGTACCTGAATCCATTGGTTGGATGTAATTTTCTTCTTTTCATTCAGATATTTAAGTAGTTGTTATTTCTTGCCGATACTACTTCCAACACGAACCCTGTAAATAAACCAACCAAACAAAGTAAAACACTTCATTCTTCGCTAGAAAACTTCCACAGGCACATTTCCAATGAAACGGTTATGCAATAAGTTCAGCTTATGAAAGTTTATTGTATAACTTGGTTAATAAACTGACACAAAAAGTGCATGTTAGCTTGCGAGTGCACACCAGTGCAAGTTGGATTGGTTGGTTGGTACGCTGCGTTCCGTTCGTTAAACGATACCATTGTGTCTGTCATGTGAGATAACCAATTTCTTTTTATCTCTTTTTATCTCTAATTAATTTGATTCAGATTATTTGAATTTCAAGCATGCGAGTTTAGAACAAATTTCATACATACATATGTTTATAGGCTATATAAATAATATATACACATTATATATATATATATATATATATATATATATATATCTTGAAAATGTATTTCATGTTTTTTGAAACTTCTGTTTATATTTATTTTCAATAATTTTTTATTAACAGATTATTTAATTTGGAATGTTGAAAAATAATATAATAGAAATTTTAAATTGATGTATTTTGAATGTATGTGAGATTGTGGACATGATTCTGCGGAAAAAATGCTTGTCTGCTTGTTAGACAAATTATATTGGTAAATAAAGAGTTAGTTTCAACTGTTCACAACACAATTAGCAAGATAAATAAAACTGAAGCTGACGTTTTAATCCTAACATTGACCGGCTTTCTGACAAACATAAGATACAATTAAGTCAAAGTTAACAAAAACGCACGTCAGAAGATAAAAAATAAAAAGAATCTAAAATATAAAAAAGTTGGGGAGAAAAATGTTGAAAAAATGAGCAATGAAAATAACTATGAAAAATTTTTTAGTGGAAAAGACTTTCTGCAAAATAAAAAAAATAAACAGCAGGTTAAAATTTGGCATCATAGCCAACAATCACAAAGGAAAACAAAGCAGGAATATGTACGTGTTCATACATTCAAATAACCACAGCATACTCAAGAAACATACATCACGTACATGACAACTCACTGGAAGAGAACTGAGAGATCCCAATGAGTGCGATGAACACGTACATCACACAGACACACCAGGATTTGCAGTAACATCCGCTTTTCAAATCTGCCTATCACTCTCTCTCTCATATTTTCTCTCTCTCACTCTCTTACTTCCTTTTTATCTCTCTTACTCATCGCGTATTGTGCGTGTGTGTACATATGAATGTGTGTGTGTGTGTGTGTGTGTGTGTGTGTGTGTGTGTGTGTGTGTGTGTGTGTAAGCCCAAAGCTCATCATATGTAAATGAATCAATGGATGGATAGATGAATGCATGATTGTGTGAATATATGCTTCAATTTATGTGATATATATATATATATATATATGTATGCTTATATTTTCATCTGTGTGTAAGTATACACGTGTACGTGTTAACAACACACTACACACCCGTAGTATTAAGGTAAGGTAGGTATTTATTTTTTGTTATGTTCCGTTAACATGTGCCAATGTTTATTGAAAACAGCTCCATTCGTTATTCACGAACAGAACGCAAATGGGAAGGAACAAATGGAACGTGGTTGGTTCGATAACGCAAAGAAGATGCCGGAGTGTGTAAAAAAATATACGCTTGTGCGTTGTCTGTCTGTCTAACTGGCAGGCTCTGTCTACATGCTCCTCAAAGTCTCTAATAAACTTAATGAAAATTTTGAGCTTCGAACTTACAAACAATAAAAAATGTGAACATGTAAATAAATTTAAAATTCATTGGTATTTGCAAAGAGTTTATTATATAACTGTAAGAATGTAAATTCAAAAGAACGAAAGAAAAGGAAAGAAATTAATGCGACGTGGGCAATAAAAATTGTGGCAAATAAAATGACGTAAGCGGAAATGACTTATTTAAATGACACGAGGTCATAAAATGTACAATAACGGCAAGATAGGGTCATAAATACTTAGCTCAATGCAGGTTCCGCATGAAAGCGCATCATGCTGGCCGGCTGGCTGGCTGCTTAGCTGGCTGGCTGGCTGCTTAGCTGACTAGCTCAACCGAACATACTAGAAATAAACGCGGACCTGGACAGTCATCATGAACACTCAACAATGAATTTGGAACTGATCGAACCGACCAACCAACCAGCCAACTTTCTATTTACAGCTCTCCATCCAATAAGAAGAATAACATTCCGTGGCGCGTTGATGCTCATAGTCTTTGTGAACGTTCAGTGCTGCTCTCGGATGATGTTGCCAATAAAGTAATTTTTGTTTGGATCTGTTTTACAACAAGAACAACTTGCAGTAATGTATTCGTTAAAATTGAAAATAACATTAACTAAAATTATAGGAATACAAAATAAATTCCATACTAATGGATTGTTTTGGTCCGGAAAATTTTTTATAAAAATTTGTTGTACTTTGGAGACCAGCGCCGTCACCTTCTTTCCACCCAGCAAACCAAACATCTGTCTGCTGCGAGCAATTTTTTTTACGACATGGCACTTCATGCACAAACACACAATGCAAACATGCAAAC